>NW_024609846.1:168878275-169335755 GCF_016920785.2 Ixodes scapularis | reverse complement strand
CGCCATTGCTGGGTACTGACGGTTATTTCTAGACTGGTTCCCTTGAGCTCCTACTTCTGCGGTGTGAAGCTGACGCGGTAAACTGAACGCTCACGGCACATAAAATACCGGCATGGCCGCAACAGACGTTACGGGCAAGCTTGGATATTACCACTAGGCAAGATTGTCACGCGATGGCGCAACCAAGCGGTAATGCTCGCAACTACAGTAGCCTTCGCACGGCCGGACGAGAGTTCCTGAATAGGATCCCTACGGGAGCCAGAGTGGCGCGTCTGTTTTCCACGTACAGCCGCTCTGCTATTCGATGAGATTGATCACGTGAGGAGCAAAAGAATCCTGCGCCGTGCAGAAAAGTTCGCCGACGTTGCACGCGCCCCGGCGTGTGTTCCCCTGGCTTTCGCCTCCTTCTCCTTTCCTGTTTTCCATGCGCGGCGCCGCTATTCGCTGATTTAAGTTACGTGACCGGCCTCAATCAACGGATCACGTCTCCTACACGTGCGAGGAGCGGTTCTCCCGCATAACTTAGGATTTTAAGAAATCTGAAGGCGGAACTCATGGTTTCCGTACTTCAGAGGCCAGTTAACTCTCCTCTAGAGAGGAGGGGGAGGGGAGACCCCTCGCTTCCTCTTTCCCCTCCCGCCAAACGACGCTATCTTTAAGCGTACCCGGTACATAAAGAGTCAAATGAATTGGGCACGTGTACTGTGTCCGCGTTTGGCGGATACAGGTTTTCAATCAGTGACGGTATGAGTCTCAGCCAAGCGCTGACTCCGCAATCGTCCCTTTATCCTCTCAGTGCGCTTAAAAAATGCGTCGTCTGCTGGAATGGTAATGATCAATATTTGAAGGTGAGGGTGTCAGCGAGGAGGAAAGCTGAGTAACATGATTAGCGTTCATTCCAACCGACACGCTGTTGACAAACAAGTCCGCGCTTGCCCGCATCGAGTGTGGGCAACGCGCGGTCGCAGAAACCTTCTGCCCATGCGCAGTACCGACAGCGGTGTGACGTCAGGGAGTTCATTTTGTGTGTAGATGTCGTGTTGACTTTACGCGGACGCCGTTTCGCCATCAGCACAATGGACCTTATCCGAGAAGCGTTCTGCGCACGCGCGAGCGCCCGATGCCAAGCGGTAGAAGTCGGCACAAAAAATCGAGGAAGTTCGGAAGGAGGCTGTGGATCAGCGAGTAGAACACGTAATTTCAGCATATACATATTTGTGTTACACACAGAAAGGAAGTGGACGGAAAGCAAAACACGACATTTGTGTGGTGTTTTGCTTTTTGTCCACTTCCTTTTTGTTTCGTCGGTCGCGCGACCAGTCAACAACTCCGTTGGGAAAAAGCATCTAGAATGGCGGCTGTACCTCTAATCGCCGTAGTCGTCCGCTGTGCAACCTGTGCTTCACCGGAATTACCAGTTTTTCACGCTTTCACCAAGATATATATACAGTGGCGTAGCTCCCATTATAGATTAGTAGCGCAAGTCACTTCCTCGATTTTAGTTCGTGCAGCCAACGCTTGGTGCCGTCGGTATGTGGAAAAGGTCCATTGCCGTTGTTATGCGTGGGTACGTGTCAGCTGAGCATATGTTGTATTTTCTAAGCTCAGAACACCAGGCTTACTTAAGGTTTCTGAGCTCGAAAGGTAGCGAATTGTACCTTCCCCTCCAGCGTGCACACTTTTTTTTTTATTTCTTTTTCTTGCAGTCGCACCCGATTATGGTTGTCCCAAGGTATTAGGTGCCATATCTCGGCTTGGTTTAATCGCAAGTTACAGCGAGCCAAAACCGGAAGGGCACGCAAACTCACACACGCAGACTAGACGCGCATCGTCATAGTGCCCTCTCTGGATCTGATTGGGTTAGGTGCGAATTACGCATTCCCCAAGAAATGCCGAGGGCCCTGATGTTATATTTCTTTTCTTGCTTCTCTTGATCATCGGGGGGGGGGGGGGGGGGGGGGGGGGCGCTTGTATTATGGTTTTTGTTGTGTTCTGAAGGCATAGGGCATTCGCCGCCCTTCCTCTCACTGCTCCTCCACCGCGCAAACGTTTTTGCTTCCATTTTGTTTCTCTTCTTGCGCTCCCCACTTGCCCGAGATCATATTAGTCACAGGATAGCAAGCGGCGCTCTTCAAAGGATAGCGCCCTTTTTGTTTCTTGTAAACGGGCTTCCTGTACCCGGAGTAACTGTGTTCGCGAAGAGAAGTTCGGGCATCGATGCCTGGTGGAAGTTTTTCACAACCCAGCAAGGAGGTTAGAAGTACTAGGAGAGGGCACGTTGCAATATTGGTGAAGCCTAGTCATAAAAAGTTTAAACGACGTTGTGGCCAACGTGACCGTAGATTTCTCCGGCTATTGGTGCGCGTGACATGTCACGTGTGAGATGGATGGTTGATTGTAGAAGGACTCCTTGCAGGCTTGCGCGCGCTCCGTCCGGTAGGTTTTATCAGATCGAAGGCTAGCCTGGGGTGTATTCTAGTACCCCATAGCTAGACGAAGGCTAGCTACGGTCACGTGATGTGGTCACGTTGGCGTGGTAAGTGAGGAGAGTAAGGAGGAAAATGAGAAAGAGGCGAGGCGTCAAGGGAGCGTGGCTTGTGGGGGCTACACGGCTGTCCTCATGCCCTCTCCTACGCTTCTATCCTCCTTGCAACCAAAAGTGAGGATGCTTAAATTTCCTCTGCTGGTGCAAGCACGTGCAATGCCAAGCTTGTATGCACTATGAATATTAAAGCATGACCGCGTGTGCAGCATGTGCACTATCCATAGTGAGGAAAGCAGAAGTGCCCCTAGCGCGCTTCGCGAATATGCTCCGCTTGCACAGCTGAGTATCGAAATGCTGCTCTCAAGGCGGTCATGTTGGATCCAACCTTCACCGCGGAAAGCAGCCGTCGCTTCTACAGGAGACCCGGAGACTCCGACGGCGTGACTGTGAGGCGGCCTGCCGCGTCGGGCGGAGCAGAAAAAATGTAATGCGGCAACACGCGGCGCGTGCGCCGTCGTCCTGTCATCTGTCTTCTGTTTCTCTCTGCGCCCTCGGTAGAATCTAGTAGCGGGTGGAATGGTCGTCCCTTCGCAAGCCATAGCTGGGCGTCATAGTTTGGTTCGGGTTGCATCAAGATCAATTGGGGGGCTAGTTGGTTGAACATCTAGACTGTGAATTTACAATCGCAAATGAGTAGGAAGAGAAGAAGGGGACAGGACAGAGCGCTTACTTACAACTGTCAATTTAATTAAAAGTTAATTTTGTTTTACTTAACACTTAATTTAATTAAGAGTTTATTTCTATCTTTGTCTTCTCCTTTTTCACTTCCACCTTGTCTTTCTCTACATGCTGTCTTACATTGACAGTTGTAAGTAAGCGCTCTGTCCCGTCCCATTCTTCTCTTCTTACTCATTTGCGCTTGTTGACTCGCAGTCAAGGTGGTCTGGGTTGCTCGAATATGTGCCGGTCGCGTATCACTCCACGAGCGCCGCAGACGCCTACAACGCGATCAGTGATGGTAATGACATTTCTGTAACGAAATTACAGTAATTAAATTTTTTGGGGGGTTATGAGTACTGCAATAAATTACATTTGTAGGCTGGTAATTTAGTAATTTCATGAATTACTTTCAAGCAGTTATTTTTAGAAGATTACTCATTACTTTTGAAATTACTTTTATCTCAATAAGAAAGTGCGTTTGTTAGCTTTAAGAAAAACGAAAAAAAATATTATTTCCATGGTGAAATGTCGTGAAAGAGACATCAGAGCGAATAAACGACGGCCTTCTGAGGATAAAGCTTCGTAATAAGAACTCGACAGATGAACGAAAGCGGGCTGGAAAGTTGAAGGGAAAAACTTACGCGTAAAGGCATCGCTGGAAGGCCACGGCTCACAAACTCTAGTCAAGACAGATCCACGGTGTCATGTCATCACGAGGATACTATATTTCGTTCATCCCTAAGCTGACAGTGCAGTGGGAGCTACGAGCTCACCAGAACCAACTAACTACCTTCCTTTGATCACCTGAGCCGCCCCTTTCTCTGCATGTGGGTATCAACGAGAGCGTGGTTACGTTGCGAAAGATAGACGTGTGACTGTTCCAACGAGAACGTAGCTTCCACCGCATTGTCAGCTTAAGGATGAACGGCTTAAGGGCTACAGGGCGGAGGGCACGTCACCAGTGAGGTCAACACATTTTAAAACCAGAAAGACCGTCCACACACCTGCAACCGGGTAGGACCGGCTGAGACAAGACCGCTTTTCAAGCCTCTTGCGACGACTTAGGACCAGCTCCGCAGAACTGCTCCCCAGCCCTCACTGTTCTGTTCTTGAAAATCGATTGTTCGGTAACACGAACCCCAGTTCCCAAGTAGCGGTCCAGCCACCTGTAATTACAAGTCGGACTCACCAGACTCCTTGTTACTAGATCTACAAGCAATACACGACGCGATCATATCTGTCATCAATCTGCCAGACATCAAGGAAGTTCACATTTACACTCATACACACTTACTCGCTAAATTCAGTTAAGCATACTGAAACAGGTTACCCAGACGCTACAAATATGTAAGCAGATGCACATCCTATACCAAAAGACAACCACCAACATAAAAGTTCACTAGGTGCAGGGACATAGCCAGGACCATTCAAACCTCTTGGCTGACTACCATGCCCCCCACACTCAGCCCTTACTTGACCTCCCACTCGCTTCCCTCCCTTCTGATCCCCGGTCCGACCTCATAGCCCGAAAAAACCTCCTCCGACGGGACACACGCGATTTAATCCACCCCTGCGTCTGCTGCCTTCCCCATAACCTTTCCCGGGTGGAGGAAGTTTCTCTCTGGAGGCTTCGGGCTGGGGCGACCCTAACACCATCCGTTACCTTGACCTTGGGACACGCACCTGCCGACCAGGGAACCTGCCCTAAGTGCCCGCCCCTGTGGCTACGGCGGATGCTCATTATCTGCTGTGGCTCTGCTCCGGGAGCAAGACCGTCAGTGAGAAGATACTCAGCGAGGCTGGACTAAAGGGTCATCCACACGATGACTACACCCAATGGGTGAATGACGACATACTGCAAGTCGCTCCTGCAGGTTCTGCACGACGCTGGAGTCCATTCCTTTTTTTAAACCTCCCCATATAATGCCGCGTGACACATTGTAAGAATTAAATAAAGAAAAGAAGAAAGAAAGTGGCGGTCCCACGTCCGTCGCAACGTTGGTCCGTCGTGCGCCGGCATCGCATCGTCCAACCTCAGGTACGTCGCCATATTGAGAATGACGTGTACATCTACTTCCTGTTATCTCTGCAAAACGTTTTTGGATCAACGCATTTGTAGCTTTTGGTGGCGACAGAAAACGGTGTTCATATTATTTTCTATTTTCAATATTGAATGTGTCTTATACCCGTGCCACACGCGCAACTCGAATGCCATTTACAACGAATGACATTTGTGTGTTCGGCGAATCAGCAATCAATCAAACATTCAATCAATCGATAAATCAATCAATCAATTGTTTTATTTATGGCCTTTAAGCCAACAGAGACGCTAGACAAAAAGCTGCCAGTGGCAGCTTGACAAGGTCTGGGGCCCGTCCCCAATTTGTCAGCAGGACATCCATTTAGAACACAAAAGGATATTACATGCAAAGGAAAGATACGCTGAGTAATCACTTCATGCATACAACTTCTAACAGCATTATACAAAAAGGAAAAAAATTATTCGCAGAACTTGTGACAGATTGACAAGCTACGTATAGAAGAAAATTACGCAAAACAACACAAGGCGCACATATGCACAACTTCTAACAGCACTGTACGAAATGCAAAATTTATACAAAGGTATGGGTATGCCCAAGAAATTTCACGGAACAATTCACAAGAAATGCATAAGTAATGATTTCCTTCCCATTTGATATATATCAATATTATTATTAAGAAGATGGTGTGAGCCGAAACAATCATGACCACTCTTGCACTTTGCATAACACATCAGCGTTTCTTCCCACGATAGAGGACACAGATCTTTATTCTCTACTGTTCGGTTTCAAAACTAACAAGTCACCCGGCGTTGATGGTATTCGCACTTATGACCTCCAAAGAAACTTCACGAAGATTAAGAATCTTCTTTTAGTTATGCTAAATGGCTTCATTACATGTGGTACCATACCCACTGGCCTCAAAGTGGCCATGGTAAGACCTCTTTTCAAAGGAGGAATACAATCTAAAGTTGAAAACTATCGCCCTATATCTATATGGCCAATTATAGGACAATTACTTGAAAAACACATATTTCAGTCGATGAGCAGTTTTATTAATAAGCATGATATTTTTACGTCAACTCAGTACGGCTTTATCGCTGGACGAGGAACCCACCTAGCTCTGGATGACTTCTCTGATTATTTGCACTCAACATTTGAAAAAAATATGTTCGCTTGTGCTTTATTTCTTGATGTATCTAAAGCCTTTGATACTGTTAGCCATCAATTGCTTCTAAGAAAATTTCAGAATTTAGGGTTTCGCGGTCCGTTTTTTTCGTTACTAGAAAGCTTCCTATCTGATCGTGCCCAACGTGTAGTAATCGGAAACTTTAAAAGCTCTCTTATTTCTTTAAAGGCGGGAGTCCCCCAGGGTTCTATTCTTTCATTTTTGCTCTTTAATATTTTTGTGAACGATATGGCCCGTGTTATAAATGGATGCAAAATTTACCAATATGCCGACGATACCCTCCTTGTCGCGCGTCATATTAATTTCTCTGATTCGCTCAAAATACTCTAGGCCAACTCCACGCATTTAATGGATTGGTTTACGAACAACCTTCTAGATATTAACAGTTCTAAAACAAAACTTGTCTGTTTCCACAACCCCCTAAAGAAACATCAGAGTAATGTGCAGTTCTTTCTCCAGGCATCAAGCTGTAATCCCTGTAATTGTGTATCCATCGAACCAATTGACCATGTAAAATACCTTGGCGTATATTTTGATTATGATATGTCATGGAACTCACACATGTCCTATCTTTGTGGTAAACTGCGATCTATTGCCTGTATGCTCTTTAACAGTCGAGTTTTTCTGCCTGTCGGTATTCGATTTCTTATTGTACACGCACTTGCTTACAGTTTACTCCGATATGGTGTAACGGTGTTCGGTAACTGTTCAGGACGGTGGCAAGGGAAAATTAATATTTTACTTAAAGGTATATTAACAAGCGTTGCATATAATACGGATCTGTCTAACAGCGCTGACATCTTTAAAAGCCTTAAACTCCCTAATTTTTGTTCTCTGTTTATTCAGACTGTTGTGCGTCGGTACTTTTGGAATAGCGATTTCAAAACACCAGTTATTCCATCCCGCACATTGCGTCGCACCTCTCGTTTCGAAGTGAAGCTTTGTTCCACTCGATATGGCAAATGTATGCGGGAGTACTATGTCCCGTTTCTGTTCAACGCCCTCCCGGACTCTGTTTACCAAGTGACATCACTGAAGACGCTGAAACGAGAACTCAAGTGCTTAAACTTGGACACTAGTTAACTGACTTTTCAGGATGTGTGTGTAGACTGTTTGTGAGATTCTAGTTGTGTGCTAGTTTAAAAAGCTTTTTGTGTGTGAATTTTACTTTATTTTGTACCTAGGCAGACACATATGTCCTTTTTTTTAAGGTGTCATCACACAAGCCTTTATTGGCTTTGATGTACCCGTATTCACATTCTGCTTCTCTCGTCTGACTGGGTCAATAAATTTATTATTATTATTATTAAGTAATAAAGGTAGACGACATGTAGTTGACCGGTAAGTATAGCTAGTACGAGCTCGTGGGTACTATCAATTTTTCAGAAAGACGGGTGTTGAAACTACGAGGATGTTCGGAGAACTCCGACATCTTGCATAAAAGCGAAGCATGCTCAGGAGATGAAAAACGAAAGCTGTGCAGTAATCTATAGTCATACATCTGATCAAGATTAATTATTTTATATTTGGCAAACAAATGTTTGGTGTGAGCGAGATAGTGCTCATTGGCAATATAACGAAGCATCTTTTTTTTTTTTTAAGTAAAGTAAGTTTTTTATGTTTGTTTGTGTAGTTGTCCCCCAAACAAGATAGCAATAATTAATGTAAGACTGAAATAGTGAATAGTAGATTTGTAATTTCACGTTAACTGGGAAACTATTGCGGCAGTGTGACATAACTCCAACCATCCTAGACAGCTTCGTAACAAGATAATTGACATGACCATTCCACAAAATGTGTTCAGAAAAAATTATTCCAAGCGTTTTATGTTGTTTCACTAAATCGATTGGTACGGTGCCTATTGTAATATTATGATTAATTGGCAGAGCCCTGCTCTTTGGTCGAAAAACTATAGCTTTCGTTTTCTGGATGTTAATTTTAAGGCCATTCTTGTTGGACCATATAAGGACTTGGCTAAGAACATCATTTGCGTCTACGATTAATCTTTCAACACTCGTTTCGGCGAGAAATAGGCTGGTACCATCAGCGTATATTATATATTTTATTTGTTTGTTTATATTTACAATATCATTAATATACAGATTAAATAACATTGGCCCACGTATAATACCCTGGGGAACCCCACATTGTATGTTAAGAAAAGGCGATGTATGACCATCGATCACAACAGATTGCTTACGGTGCTCCAAATTGGAATGTAAAAGGGGCAGAGTTACACTACGTATTCCATAACAGTATAGTTTATCAAGTAGTATTTTATGGTTTATGAAATCAAATGCCTCACTAAAATCTATAAATATACCAAGGGTAAACAACCGATTTTTTATATTTTTCATAATAATTTCTTTTTGTTGAAGCAGTGCAGACTCAGGTGAATTTCCTTTGCGAAAACCATATTGAAAATCCGATATCACAGAATGTTTAGCAAAGAAAGAATCGAGGCGTTTTAAAATAATTGTTTCAAGCCCTTTGGAAAATATAGAAAGTATAGATAAAGGCCTATAGTTTCTCGGTAGATTTTTATCTGCTCGTTTAAATATGACTGATACTTTAGCTAATTTCATTCTACTAGGAAACGTCCCCTGTGACAAGGCAAGGTTAAAAATATGCACCAGGCAAGAGGCGATGATATCTATAACAAATTTTACGGGTCTAGCTTGTAAATCATCTGTGTCGCAACTTCTACTATTGCCAAGACCCGTAAATATAGAACATACTTCGTGTTCATCAGTCGGTTCTAAAAAAATTGTGTCGTGCACTATATTTTGTATAAAACTGAATGCATTAGCATTATCTGGCGGTGGGCTTAAGTTTACGAATACCTTATTGAAGTGTTCTGCTAGTGATGCCCCAGAAACGTTTTTCCCGTCATCAGAAAGTTCACCAATAGCTTTACGCAGTCTACTACGGTGTAACACCTCATTTATGGATGTCCAAACTATTTCTGGTCGTTTTTTGCAATTTCAGTTAAAAAGCTGTGTATGACACTTCAGTTTAGCTTTCCGCAATTCAGATGTCAGGCGGTTACGAAATTGCTTGAAGATTATCGGTTTATCGGGATCCCTCGACGTTAAAAAAGACTTATATAAACGATTCTTCTTTTTTTAACATTTTCAGGTGCAGAGGGGTGATCCAGGGCTTCCGAATATTTTTAGAGATTGTCTTTGTTAATAAGGGAACAATCTGCCGATCGTGGAATTGGCCACGCCCGGAGTGTCGCGCGCTTATTGGCAGTCCGCTCAAATGTCATTCGCTGTAAATGACATTCGAGTTGCCCGTGTGGCACAGGTATATGGCCGACGATTGAATGCATTTGGTATGCATCAGTTTGAACGGCACGTGACCGTGGAAACAGGCCAACTGTTGACCTGCGGTTTTCGGGCGGAAAGAATACGAATTCCGAAGCTCAAATTGTGTTCTGGGTAGTTTGATTCTCAGAGGTAAACTAAAAAAAAGACATCGGCATGCATAAACACCCTGTCAGTGTCCCTATAAAAAGGGCCGGGCAACGATATTCGCTTGGAATGTTTTCTACTTTACACGAACTTACTGGCAGTAGTGGGACCCAAGCATATTCGCAGGCAACGCCACTGACCAAGAAACTCTTTTGTTGGGGTGTAATTTTATGGACAAAATCGAGCGTTTCTTTTAATCCTGCGCAAAACTTGATGACGTAGCTGTGACCTACCCCCCAGTGAACGTTACTTGTAAAATGACTTCCCCCCCCCCCCTCCCCCCCCCGTGACGACATTTGAATGCTGCTCATAGATTGGAAACCAGCATTGCGTGAGCGTTCAATCTGGGCTTGTGGTAATCAATAGTTCGACAAGCATTTGAGTAGTGGCCCGTGTCCAATATCTGCAACTAACCAATAAAATGCGTGGAACACAGCGCGTGTCCTGTGCTTTGCCAACCCCAGCGCGTGGCCATGATCAAGATTGGCGGCACATAACCAGCTCCAGATCACGTGGCCGCTTGTTCTGGCTGCGAGTTGAGGGGATACACGCTGCTCGTTTCAGAGCGCAGCCTTTAGGCGCCCGTTTCCGCCTTGAGCGGCGTCGCCGTCGGCGTAACCGCGCGGTGCATTATGGGTAAATTAATTCTTATTAAATCATTAAAGCATTAAATCTAGCGGAATAATTTTCCTGCTAAATCTAGCGGAAAAATTTCCCCGCTAAATCTAGCGGAAAACTTTCCCCGCTAAATCTAACGGAAAAATTTCCCCACTAAATTTAGCGGAAAAGTTTTCCCACTAAATCTAGCGGAGAAGTTTCCCCGCTGAATCTAGCAAAACATTTTTTCTGGGTGGTCACGTGACCTCAGGGGGTCACGTGACCACACCCCCAGGTCACGTGACCACACACCCCGGTCACGTGACCTCACCCCCAGGTCACGTGACCCCCAAGGTCACGTGACCCCCCCCCCCCCCCCCCCTAGAGCGCGTGACCCTAAGTACGCTTCCCTCCTCCTCAAGAGCTGCGCTCTAATTCGGCGTTACAGGGAGTTGTAAACGGCTTTCATTTTTTATTTAATTTTTTTGCGACTTCTATTGCGTGGGATGAAAAACGAATGCGTGTTCAGTAAGTCATTAATGCCAGGTTATTTTCTAAGCGATATTTGCGCAAAGTACACAAATCGTTGCAAGGCCCCTTCAAGCGGCGCTGTTTGCTTGTGAAACATTGTCCTAATATGCGCAGCGAGCAGACAATGGAGTGCGTCGTCTGCTAATTGCGGTTATCGAGAGATGGCCACATAAGTAAAAAGCGTCGCTAACTCGTCGTCTGCGAACGTTCCCAACGTTGACTTTGGAAAGTTTGTTGCACGCATTTTTCCCAGAAAAAGAACTTCGCCTTGAAATACCCCATGCTAAAATCGACCTGATCTGTGCACATTCGATGAACGTTTGAGTTTTCTATGCCCCTGAAAGCTTGAACGTTCACTGAACGTGCATTTAGGTGGCGCATATTACCTTGTGAAATGTTAGGGTGCAGGTTTCTTTCCTCTAAAAAAAATGTGACCAACGTACCTTCCAGAATTGACGGCGGACATGCTCGAACATGACTGAGTTCCAAAATCGGCCAGTGTTGAGACTGACTTTTTAGGTTGTTCCGATCTTTAGATGATTCGCACTCGTTCTGCGCTAACAGATTTTCTGAACATGCTCGCTCCAAGTCGAATTATTAAGTTTTCTTCGGTGCCTCATCACTTCGGGAGCATCCAATACTTCGAGGAGAAGTCACGTGGAACCAACCCGTAGCACCTGTCCTCGTGTACTGCAACACCAAGTTCGGCATCAATCCGTCCAGCCAGGTCCTAGCGAAGAAGCTGATCGAGATATAGTCAAAGACCACCCTTCTAAGAATTCGCGCTGGTTCACTTACTTACGTGTGTTTGCAATCGATTGCGTCGTGCAGCATTGTGCAGCCTTCTGCTGGCTTTCGACGAGAGAACAGGCTGGCGCCACCTTTCGGGTAGCACTGGAACACTTCCCTTTGGCCCGTATGACATGCATGACATACATTTTTATGAAACCCCCAATTCCAAAATTTTCTCCGTCCATGCATTTCCGGTTAAATTAGCGGGGACACTAAATTGTCGGTTAGGTCGCGTGACGTCAAATGATGTCGCGTGACCTCACGTCACTTACTTTATACACCATTTCCGGTAAAATCCCCGGTAAAATCGGCGGTTCAGTTTCCTCGCTAAATGTAGCTAGAAAATTTACGTAACGTGACTTGAGGCCACGCGAATTCTAAAATTTACGTCACGTGACTTAACGACATTTGACAATGCAATTTCGCCACACATTTATAGCATGAAAATGAACATCACGTGACCTGTACACTAGTTTAATTACAGCGCTAAATTTAGCGGAAAAAGTGACGCCACGTGACCTGTACACAAATTTTTCGCCTCAATATAACGGGGAAATTGGTAATAATACAGGTTTCTTCACCTCCCCGTAACGTGGTTTCGAGCGGTTTAGTGTCGTCTCTTCTCGTTTTCACCTCAAGAAACGTAGTAAAAATAGTCCAGCTACTTTCGAAACATTTTAATTCCCCCTTTTACGTTGAGAATTCCGATGCGTGTAAGTGCATTTTAAATGACATATTCGTTATCTTATGAAGACGTACGCGTCTTAAACGTGAAAAGCAAAGCTTCTTCCTTCAGCAACACAGCGTACCTTGGATGAACTACTTCGCGCCGTGTGTGAACTGTGCGCCAAGACTCTTTTTTTTTTATCTTAAGGTAAATACGGGTTTATGTAATTTGAAACAATCGCACCTTAAGTACTGCATTTTAAACAATATAGGACTGTGGAGGTAAAGGTAGCTGCTAACTTACCCCCCGTTATACACATCAATCTTTCAATATGTGATATGTACATTATTTAATACTGAGGAACGGTGTTGTGCCCGGCAGGTCTTTCGTCCGATGGCGTCAGGAACCCACGCTCAAGCACACTGCTCGCGAACGTGCGCGCTTAGTCCCTGCGCCCGTTGCGTCATACATAACATCCCTCCAACCTCAGGCGTAGTCACTATATCGGTCTGGGGGACGTCTAGTCCTTGGTGGATTTATCCTGCGTGGTTCTGTAGCTACAGATCCAGGATCTCCAGCTGTTGGGTCTTCCTGGAGAGGAGCGTCTTGTGGGCGTCGACAGACGTCATTGCGGTCAGGACCGTCAATTTCCCACGCTGCGGGCGAAGTCGACGAAGATGAACGTCGTCGTATGTGGTTCAGGTCCCTCCGGATCCTTCCCCAAGCAGTTTCTATCAGCCAAGATCGGTTGCCAATCCTTTTCACAAGTGTGCCGTCTATCCACCTGGGAGTTCCCCTGAAGTTGACGACAACCACCGACTCCCCTTCCTTGAAGGCTTTGGATGCAGACATCTTTTCTTACGGTTGTCGTTCTCGTTCCGGGACGGTATCAGTCTGCTTAAGTTTGTATCCAGGTCGCAGCCGAACATCACGAAGGCAGGTGTTTTTCCGGTTGAATTAGATACCGTTGTATGTTGCTTGTAAAGTAATCTCGCAATCTCAATGACAGAAGTCATTTCTTGTCCCTTGCCAATCCTTGTTTTAGTTCGTAGACCATCCGCTCAGCTCGGCCATTTGTAGCCGCATGGTAGGGAGGACTGGTTATGGATTGAATTCCGTTTTTCTGGTAGAAGTCGGTCATTACGCTTGACACGAAGGCAGATCAATTGTTGGACACTACCTTCCTTGGTAGTCCGAATGTTGCAAATAGAGCTCACAACTCTCGAATGACTGATGCGGAAGTGGCAGATGTCAAGTAGCGCACCTCAAGCCACTTGGTGTATGCGTCTACAACGATGAGAAACATCTGCCCCTCCAAAGAACCCGCGAAGTCCAGGTGTATGGTATCCGAGGGCTGAGACGGTCGATCCAACATTGGCAAGGGTACCTTGTGAGGAAGCGGTCTAGTCTCCTGACAGGCAGCACACTTGCCAACTGTCGATTCAATCTCTTTGTCGACTGCTGGCCACCACAAGTGGCTGCGAGCTGTCAACTTCATGGACACAATTCCCTTGTGTCCATGAAGCAGATTCATTGCTTCGGCACGTGCAGCGGTTGGAATGACGACCCTGGATCCCCAGATCAGACATCCTCACTGTGTCGACAACTCGGCGATTTTCTTTTTAAAAGGCAGGAGCATCGCCTCTTTTATCTAGTGGAGAGTTCCTTGCTGTACAGCTTGAAAAACTCGGGAAAGAACTGGGTCCACTTACGTCATTTGTGCGATCCTGCTGGCCGTTAGGGGTGAACCTATGGGCGCCTCAATCATCAGCATATTACCCGGAGGACAAGGCTCATCCTTGCTGTCGAGCAAGGGCAGCCGACTTAACACACCCGCGTTCTGATGCTTCTTTCCTGGTCTATAAACCAACTGGCAGTCGTATGCCGATAGCTTAACGCACCAGCGTCGCATTCCTGGAGAGAGAACTTGGGGCACAGGCTTTTGGGAACTTAGGATCCCGAGCAAGGGTTGATGATCAGTGAGAATCCCCACCTTGCGTCTAGCGATGTATTGGTGAAAATAAATGACTCCAAATACCACCGCCAACCCCTCTCGGTCCAATTGTGAGTAGTTCCGCTCGGCCTCACCCAGTGTCCTCGATGCGAACACGATGGGAGCTTCCCTGCCTTCTTGATCTACGTAAGCCAAGACTGCTCTCACGCCGTACGGTGAAGCATCACAAGATAAAATAAGCTGCTTTGTGTCATCGTAGTGATCAAGAGTTGTTTGTCTAGTACCAGCATCTTGAGGTTCTTGAAAACAGCAGCATGCTGTTTCTCCCAACTCCAGGGAACGTTATTTTCCAGCAGCTTGTACAGTGCACTAGCCCCCGTGGCTCTGTTTTCGAAGAATCGATCGTAAAATGCAAGCATTCCAAGAAATGACTGTAGAGCGGCTTTGAAGGTCGGTTCGGGCAATTCCTTGATTGCCCTCAGCTCGTCGCCTGTGGCTTGGATCCCCGCTAAGTTGATTTGGTGTCCCAGGTAGGTGACTTCGGCGACACATAAACGGCACTTAACTTTCTGTAGTCGCAGGCCGGCTCCTTGGAGCTGTGAAAGGAAAAGGTCTAGACGCTGAGGGTGCTCCTTCGGTGTGGAGCCACAGACGATGGCATCGTCCAGGTAGGCGCTGACTCCCTGTAACCCTGCCAGCACCGCTGAAAAATTGCCGGTGCTGCTGAACTCCAAAGGGCAAGCGCTTGGTGCGATAGAGACCCTTGATGGTGTTTATCGTTGGTATGTCAGCAGTGCTCTCGGTGACCTTGGGTTGCTGGTAAGCTTGTGCAAGATCTAACGTGGAGAATATCTTGCCTCCAGGGAGCTTTGCAAGTACTTCTGATAGTGTTGGTAGAGGGTACGCAGCCTTGCGTGTGACGGCGTTGATATTGCTGCGGTAGTGCCCGCAATAGTGGAATGGCGCCGTCCTTTTGCCGGACCACCACGACAGGTGTGGCCCACTCTGAGCGTTGAGTCGGCTCCAGGACGCCTAAACTGTGAGGCGCTCTAATTCTGCTTCAACCGCTGGCTTCAGTGCGAACGGCACTGTTTGAGCTTTTAGAAACTTGGGCGTAGCAGTTTCTTCCAGGTCCAGACTCACGGCCGGACACTTGTACTGGCTCCAGTCACCGTCAAAAATTGTAGCGTGTTTTTAAATGATATTGATCAAGCTTTTGTCGTGCGAGATTTGATGAACACCGCTCAGTCTGATACCAAGAGGTTCAAATCAATTACGACCAAGCAGATTGCAGCCAGGAGACTTCATCACGAGGAGCGGCAACTTCACTCTGAAGCTCTTGTACTGTACCCACACATGTACCTTTCGCAGAGATTCCAGACTTTCACCCGACCAGGTGCGAAGGGCGGCGTTATCGCATGAGAACTTGGGCGGTTGGCTGGGCCAAGCTGCGCGAAACGTTTCTTCACTGATGAGTGAGCATGCGGCGCCGGGTCCACCTCAAATTGAAGAGGAACACCTGCCACATGGAGGCTCACCACGAGAGTTTCCGTTGCCGTCGGCCCACTTCTCAACGAGTTGATGTCGTGCAGTGAGCTTAACTGACTTGAGTCACTTGACCCTTGAGCAGCCGAGCCAGAAATTACCTGTGAGTCAACCAGGTGAACGGCGCTCTTTTCAGAAGCCTTTTTTGTCTTCATGCAAGCCTCTGCAATATGACCCACGTTCTTGCAGTATCTACACTGCGACGTGCGGAACTTGCATGAACTCGGGCTGTGGAGCTCTTCACGCCGGTAACACGGCGTTGAAGATGTTGCGGTGGCCTCGTCGTACCGTTGATGTGTCAGACGTGATTTTCCTGCTTTGTTGACTTCCTGAAAGTTTTGCTCGATCTGTCGCTGATGGTCCTTGGCGTTCTCCGCTCGTACGGCTCTATCAAAGTCCTTGAGAAACGTGAGGTCTCTTTCTGCGAAGAGGCGTTGTTGCAGGTGTTCGTGCCGAAGCCCGCGAACAAAACGATCGCGAAGCATTATGTCCATAGGGAGTGGTAGTCGCACCCCTTTCCGCGGTTCCAGCCGATTCCACGGCGTTCAAACGGCTTGGCAGGTCAGCTGTAGAGGGGCTGGTCACAGCCGGCTGTACGGTTACAAAATTGCAATCTGCAGCAAGTTTTTTTAGTGCTGCAACGTATGCAGTCACGGTCTCATCCGGTAGCTGGTCTCTTCGTTGAAATCTTCATCGCCTGAAGAGCTCCGACGGGCGCGGATTAAAGTGAACCTGGAGCAAGGTGACAAGTTCCTCGATGGAAAACTCACTTGGCGTCATTGATTCCTACAGTGCTTTCACTGTTTCAAAAGTGGTCGGACCACACAGTGTCAGGAGCACGGCGCGCCTCTTTGGGTCGTCCCCGATGCCGTTTGCTTCGAAGTAATATCGTAGCCACACCGCCCACTACGACCAGTCCTTTCCGGAAAACTCCTACATGGAGCCGTGGGTAGCCATGTTTTCCGAGACAGCAGGTCCGTTGTCTTACTCGTCGCCAATTGACATGTGCATCATTTAATAGTGAGAAACGGTGCTCTGCCCGGCAGAGCACCGTTCCTCCCAATCCCCCAAGTCAAGTGGGACTCGGTGAGTGCGGTCTTTGGGTACCACCCACTCTTTAACCCAGCCGAACTAAACTTTTTTTCTACGGCAACTACAGTGTTCAACGCCCGTCCCCCCCCCCCCCCTCCCCCCCGCCTTCCCAATTCCCTTTCCTAAGGGAAGCCGTAGACTCCATGCTTCGCGCTGGAATCATTGAGGAAAGGAAACGAGGACCTTTTCTGAACCCTATACAGATTGTGCCCAAGTCTAGTGAGTTCTCTCGGTTTGTGCTAGACTGTAGCCACCTGACATCAACGCTACCCTGTCCCAAGTTTCGGCTTCCAGCCCTTCCGGCGGCGCTCGAGATGGCATCTTTGCCGCGTGACCCCTTTTTTACCAAAACAGACTTATAAGATGCGTTCTACCATTTTGGTCTCGCTCGCGCGGCTAGGCACGTCACCGCTTTCCGCCTTGACGGCCGGTATTTCAGATACCGAGTGTTACCCTTTGGGATCCGTCCCGCGCCCTTCTTTATGCAGTCGCTCGCGACTGATCTCGCCCGTGAGGCCCGTGCGCGTGGACTTTGGTGCTGGGCACATCTAGACAATTTTTTATTTGCTCATCCTAACCCTGTTTGTCTTGAACAACAAACCAGACTTTTTTGTGATCAACTTTTCCAAGTCGGGATCAGGATCAACATGAATGACTCAGTGCTTCACCCTGTGCGTACCATCAAGTTTTTGGGTTTTCAACTCGGTGCTGCTCGTGAAACCATCGGCCACACACCCCAACGCCGTTTGGATCTTCAGGCCACCCTCCAGGTACTCCGACAGCCACAGACGGTCAAGACCTATCAATGCCTGGCCGGCCTTTGGACTTTTTATTTTAGCCTTTTTAAAGGGCATTACCACGCACTTCGTCCCCTGCACGTTGTTGCCTCCACCGGACAACCTCCCCCACTTCAGTGGGTTCTTTTGTCCGAGCAAGTCTTTTTCCGACTACCCCTTGAGGTACCCTGGGCCATCCCGCCAACATCCGGGACTACGTACGCCGACGCCAGCTCTTCAGGCCTCGGTATCTGTTTGCCCTATGGCAACGTCGCCATTCCGTCACCATCACCCCAAGGAATCTACTTGCGCGAATTCTGGGCAGTACTCATCGCTGTCATCCTAGCACCCCCCAGGACCCTCATCTTCTCAGACAACGAAGCTGTGGTTAACGCCATCACTCGCGGCCATGGCTGCACCTTATCACCCTTTGAGGCCGTGGCGGCCTTGTACTTCTTGTGAATAAAGGAAGCTGGGTAGCCTGGGTGCCGACGGACCTCAATCCTGCCGACAATCCCTCTCGCCTCAACCTCACTTAAACCCTTGGGTGCGAGGGGGATTTGCCGCTAGGGGGCCGCGCCCATATATTAGGCCGGCCCTGCAGGGTTGGGGTCAGTCGAGGACTAGCTGCCTCAGCACTGTCATCCAAGCAGAGCATAGTTTTTTTTTTGCCATTCAATGGTACCATTACTAAAGTAGATATTACACTGCTCAATAATTCATGTCCAGCACGGGTACCACACATATGCAAATGCCATACTGTAATTTATGACTGCTTGATTTTTTCGATGAACAATGATGCTGCTGACATGCCCTTAAGTGTTTCAAACAAAAAAAAAAAGAAGAAAACAATATTGTAGAGTTGAAACTCTTTGTTTTCCTGAAACCGGATTCTATAATACAATCTTGGTAGAATCAAAGATTAGAAGAAGTGAGGGGAAATAAAATGTAAACAATGTATTCCTAGATTGATGTGCTATTTTTTGCAGAAAACGTTTGCTGAAGGACTGAAATTATGCACCGGCGTTCCTAGCCAGGCACATTGCAAAGAGCTCAAGCAGGGAGCTTTTGTTTAAGTCTGCCCAAGCAGAAAAGGCAGAGAAGCGTGGTGCGGCCATGGCAAAATAAGAAGTGCCGCTGCCACAAGTGGCATGTTATTTCAAAGGAAATACCGAAATCCTGGTGCAGGTACTTGAGGTAAGTGTTGCAAGTAAACATTTGTTTTAAAGAATTTTAGGTGGAAGAATCTATCATGATCTGAAATGAATGAAGAAATGTGATTGTGGCAGAAGAAAAAATATCGGGTTGATTCGCAAGCTATAGTTATCCTACGTTACTTTATGGTGTGCGAAAAATGTTTTTTTTGCAATTGTCGGAATCCTTTTTCTTCACAAGTCTAAATTGCAGCTTTAAGAAAGGAAGTCGCATTAGAGACCAGCTGCCCTCACAAACATGCACCCTTCTGGTGGTGTTACGACTGGCTTCCTCAGCTCCATCCTGGAGTTCGCCTTCACCTGTTACCAACGGCGCTGGACAGTCACGTTCAGATTCCTGAGATCGGCCCTTGAATCGTCGGGCCGGTGGTGGCCTTCGCTGGGGGCTTTAAACTCAAAAAGAACGTCTTCCAGAGGTCACGAGACCATCTGGAATCGCGGGCCCTACGCTAGGAGAAACACCGGCGTACGTGTGCGTGCCTGCGTGTGTGTGGGTCTGTCGGTGTTGGGTTTCAGCAAGAACGTCGACTCCTTACATCAGTCACCGGAGCGAGGCAAGAACGTCGAGGGATTACATCATCTGCGTCTCGCTGAAAGAACGCCCGGATATTGCCTCAGCCAACCCCGCACTTCGGACACCTCGTGAACATTCAAACACCGGGGAAGGCTCCTCTCTCTCAGAGGGCCTTCTCGCCCTCGGAGGGTTATATAGCATGGGCTCAGAGAGCCCGAAACCGCCGACTGCAGACTGCCGATTGCCGATTAATTAGTCGACCATGCTCTTGTATATTCGCTGTACATAAAAGTTCTCCTAGAGTACTCCCACTCCAGGCCTGTTTCCTCGGGGCCATGGTAGCAGCGAGCCGCAGCCCCAACTCTTGGTTCCGCGCCTGAGGTCGCCACCCTCCCGAACGCAACAGTGGTTGCCAGCGGTGAGCAACCTGATAGCCTTGGGCTTTTCTACCTTTTTAATAGGAATTAACTGTTCTTGTATATCCGCAGAAGTAAAAATTAGGCTTAGACCAAAAGTGTGCTTTCAGTTCGGTTCACATGCGCAGTACAATTACGGGATGTCTTAAGGCAGTGTGGTAGCCAGTAATTTTTATTGTGGGTTGTATGAGGGGGGGGGGGGGACTTTGTTGGTTGAGTTGGTAGGCAGGACGTTGAGAGAAAGAGGAAGGTAGATGACATACAAATGTCCGTTTCTGTATGAAAGCCTTAGAACAAAATATTATAAAATATTAGAACAAAATGAGAACATGAAAGGATATGCTGTCGTGTCTTTCTTTTTCTTTTTGCTTCCTGCAACTCAGTCCGGTAACTCAGAATTGTACACTGCTACGTACATAATACTCAATGACGTGGAAGTTGCTAATGCACTGTAAGATGAAAACCTCGCGACATTCCTATGGAGAGTCCTTGTTTCTTCGAGGAAGTCTGATTGGATACGAGAAACAGTTGCACGATGTGCAGGACAGGTCAAGAGAAATGCCGAGTGAGTGATAATTGCCCAGTCCACTTATGACAGATTCACACGATAGACTAGTTAACGGAGGGACTGATCACGTGACAAGGCATCTGCGGATCGTCCGTTTCCCAAGCGCATCCGCACTAATTAAACAACGGGAGGACGACAGCGAGCACGGACTTAATCTATTCGCGACACCGTAGTTTCGCGAAACACTAACGTCTCACTGCGGCACTGACAGCCAAGATTGGAAGCGACGTTCGCTATAATGGAGAAAAATTGTTGTGGGTCACCGTTACGCACCGAGCGAGACAGAGCGTCTTCACCGGTTTAGCGCGAAGCGCCTCTAGCTTCACTAACCCAATGCATGATAAAAGCAGGGCCGTGCTCAAGGAAGTTTGGTCGGAGAAGCGATTAAGTCCTGCGAGCATGGAGGGGCGTTTCGAGATGAATTTGTGAACCGCACAGCTGAGCACAATACTTCAGCACATAACAGCTGTAAGAAAGTTGTTGTTTGATGAAAAACTTGATGGACGTGCAGAAAAGATTGCAGTGTGCTAGACGAGTTCTGACAGAAACGTCTTGAGACCAACCCCCAGTAGTACCAGAACCTGCAGCTTCTTTCACGCGTGGAACCAAGAGTGGGTCAACTAAATCAAGTGGTGAATGAACAGAACAGAGTGATGCGCCATCATTGTTTGGCTCATTCGAAAACAAAAAGATTTTTGTGCTGTTCCTAAACTATCGTAAATGTTTTTGAAGTGAATTACCTACAAAAAATTCGCGCATAAAAAGGCGCTTGCCTATTTCAGTGTGCGCGTCCACAAACAAGATGCGGATCGCAAGAATCGCCGACGTGATGGTCGCGTGATTACTTGTCCACGGACGAAAATAGCGATTCAATTCATTGTGTGAATCTGCCATTATTCGTCAATTATCATAATATGAACAATGTATCCTGATTAAGTGAGAGCAGATTGTGTTCTCTGAGACAAGGTAATGAAATGAAGTTTTATAAATAATGCGTGATACTTTGACGATGATATGGCTCGAGGCTTGGCGCAATACAGAATTTCCGTAGATCACAGATTGCGAGTTGCAGACGTATGCTCAATCCATGTTCAAAGTGATGACAAGCTCGTGTTGGCAGTGCCTTCCTCCTGTGTACGTTCTACGAAAAGTCGTCAGTGACCGTGGTCGAGAGACAACAGATTCTGCTTTCAAGAATAGTATTGGGAGAAATAAAAAGTACCTCTGTGAATTATACCTACATCAAGTTACGCACGTCGAAGTCAAAGTGTGCAGCATGAACCGGCCTATAGCAGAAAGACTTAAGATACGCACTTCTAAAACTTGATGATGTGCCAAGTGAGGAAGTAAATAGAACGCACACTTGAATTGTCTGTGCAGGAAGAATTTTCAGTCGGAGCTACTGGGTAGTTAGTTGACGGGCAACAAATTTTTTTTAATGAACCAGCTGACTTCCATCAGGCGGTATGCCTTCTTTTTGTGCATATTACGTCCTCAACATGGTCTATTCGGAAGATGTAGTGGCAACGTTGAAGGTAATCTAGAGGCAAGTGAACTGAACTGTAGTTCTTAATTGTAGATGCACTGAGCATTTATAAATTTTTATGATGTGACCAGCTTTTAAGGTAGCATTCTTCACTTGGTGGAGCTATTTTTTTAAAACTTGAGTTCTCAAGCTGGGTTCCTGGGAACCCAGGTGTTTTCCAGCATACCTGTTGTGGGTTTCCAGAGCTCCCAAATGTCCTTGATCGTTGCTGCCTCTAAGCAAAGTGTTTTTCTAGTTTAAGCACTATTTTAGCAGGTCTGGGCCCCCACTGACTCAAAACGGCGTGAAACACTCCTAGGCATTTGATTTATTGTTTATAAGGTCTAGGCTTCTCACTTACCTATTGTGTCTATGCTAAGACTATGAAGAATTCATCAAAGTCTATCCAAAGTGGGGTTCCTGGAGATAGAAATGCTTGAGAACCCTTGTTCTGGAGCACAGTGACGTCTCGTTCATATGGACCCCCTTAATATGAATAGCTCGATATATGGACGACGTTTTGGGGGTCGAAATGTGTGAATACAAGGATTTTTTGTCTGGTGATTATAGACAGCTCGCATTGTGGGCGACTTCTCGGGGGTAAGGAGGTGTAAATATTAACGAGACATCACTGTGTATAGAAGGGAAAGAAATTAAATTGAACAACAGATTATAACCACCAGTGACAATAGGCGGTTCTTGTTATTAAACCTTAAACTGTTTCGGCAGCTGTATTTTGTGTTATGGTTACAACTTCAGAAGCAGATGTGCGGCATCAATCCTGCGAAAAGGCAGTAAGAGGAACAGCTGCAAACGTGGTCTGATGCATCAAAAAATGTTGCGCCTTATGAATGATGTGAGATATTTAAGGTGATAAAGTTTGTAGGGTATGCAAACGTTTACCTTTGTGACTATCAAACCATCTTTGTGCTTCAAATGTTGTGAAAACTCTTTAAATTCGAACTCTGTCCGATCACAAAAAGTCGTATCTGGTAAATTAGATTTGAAAAAAAAAAAACTAATCAAAATCAGGTGTTAGCACTTTCTTGCTTCCAGTGAAAATGTTTAATTGGAAACCAGGCATGATTACACCAAGTTTGCCTCAATGTGGTTTGACGCATTAGATAGTTTACGGCACCCAAAGTCATAGCATTCTCAATGGGACAAATATTCAGCGAAGCCGCGGGCGACTGGGCAACACCTCCGACAGCAGGAGCTCAGGTGGCTTGTCATTTTTGTCATCCTTAACCCTCTCATATAAAGATCCGAACTTTAGCTGAGATGCCCTTGGTAGTTCTGCTATATCGCCTTCAAATCTTAATTTTGGGATTATTGCGCTGTCGCCATTCACACCCGTGTTCTAAGAATCTCTCTGCCAATTTTACTGCCTCACTCAGCAGAAAGTTTATGAGGGAAAATAATTCAGTTCTTACAAGTTATATAGTTTTTTTTATTCCAGCAACAAAAAGGTGTACATAATGTTAGACGTATTTTTAATACTAAAGTAGCAGTTCCGTTTGGGAGAGGGGCAATACGTAATTGCAATTCAAAACCTGTTATACAGATGCATCTCAGGTGAGCACCTGCTTTTTTCAATAATGCGTTTACTTTATAAACCTCTTTACTCTCATTGATTTAATTGAGCGCTAGTGTGGGAAATTGCCATTAGCACCATTGAACTGTAAAATTTGCACATTGGATGAATTGCCATTTTTTAACAAGGTGTTGTCTCTTCTAGCCATATAAGTTGTAGGCATGAAAGTGGACATTACATACACCAGTGGTTGTCAACCAAGGATGTTTCCCGCACCCCTTGCTGATCGGCGGAGATGATGGAGGACCCGTTCGTGGTGAGGGAAGGGAAACGTATAGATTAATTAGGATAATGATTTAATAAATGATTATAACTAAGAGCTGTGTCAAGTAGACTACTCTTTTTGACAGATACACGAGAGAACACACCCGAAAAACTGGAACGTTTCTTTGAACCTGAGAAAAGATACCTTTATCGCCGGGCTTGACTGATAAGGCTGGGCTTCGCGGACCCTTAGAATGCCTTCGCGAACCCCAAAAGTCCGCGGGTCCCCATTTGAGAACTACAGATGTAAACCATTGTTTCAGTCCTGAGGACAATACGTCAATGCTAACCGTGGCCAGTCACTGCTAGTCAAGAGCATCGACACATTTCTGGAGCCATTCAACATAGATAAAGCACCTTATGTGGTGTATGGTTTGTTAACCTCGAAGTGTGTGTGGTACAGCCTCATGCAGTTTCTGGGTGTGCTGAGTTCGTGCTTCTTTACTCGTACTCCGAGCGCAGCAACTAAACGTAGTATAGCGTACGAGACTGTGACACACTGGAAAAGGTGACAAGCTGCATGAGCGCCTTCTTATTAGACAGTTATGACTATTTCGGTATCTCATAATGTCAGGTGAAAGAAGCTGAAATTATTTCGAAGAAAAATTAAGACTTGTGGGGAACAGCAGAGTGTAAAGTAAAAAATGGGGTGACATTGTGAGTTCCGTCAAATATTTTAATATTCCTGAATAGTTTAGAGACTCACTTCGAACACATATAGAGAAACTTAACATTACCAAATTATTTATTGACAAAGCATCCTGCTCAGATTTAAATAAAAGACAACATTCTTGCATTTTCTTGTCGAGGCAGAAAACTGTCGAACTTGTCAAACAGGGAAACCCAAATCAGCTCAGTTTCAATTTGTTTTTTAGGCGAACCACGCAAACAAAACTTTTCCGGAATGCTGACTGATCAGTCAGCTTTTCAAATGTAGCATCTTTGTTTGCTCCGCTAAGAATTGTAAAAAGGGCAGCAGTCCGACTATCTCCTTATCTTGACAAGGCTACAGTTCTATAGATAGCGTGTTAATTCGTTTTCTTCCGAGATGCAGAAACAAACCTTTTCTGGAACGCTAATTGCTGTCTTGGCTTTCAAATCATATCAGTTTTACTTGCTGGATAAAACATTACTAACTGAAAAAGGACAGCAGTTCGGCTGCCCTCTTCGTCTCGACCGAGTTTCTGTCGGCGCAGCCGTCTTGTTTAAAGACGTGACATCACGGAGCGTCAAGGATGCGCTCACGCTGCAAGATTAGCTCTGTGCGCGAACAGCGTGCTCAAGTGTCAGTCTCTGGCGGCACCCCTGTTCATTTACTAAAGAAAACTTTGACTACTGGAAAACTGACCATGATTTATTGCAATATTCAACACTTATTGTTATGGCATATGAGATGCGGACCCTCCCCCCCCCCCCCCCCCCCCACACACACACACAAAAATCGGGTGTCCGAGACCCCCGAAGCACCTCCTGTCTTAAAAGTACTAATGCCATGCATGTTGGAGATTTGAACTTGAGGGAGATGTCAGATGTAAAACGCATTCCAGGGAACTTGCACTTTAGGTTAATGTGGTACTCTGTCAGCACCAAGTTTAAAGAAAAGCAGAAGAGGCCCTTAATTAAACAAAAGTATAATTTGTTTCTGTTTTTATGGTTAGGACCTTAAAAATTTGCAAAATATTTCAGTAGGAGCGTCGTAATCGCCAATTAAAATTTCTGCGTAGCCCCACCCATTGCAGCACGCCGAGCGCCACAGAGCGCGAAGTTGGAGATTGAAACTAGCAGAGGTGACGTCATCAGCGGGATCAGATAGCCCTTGCTCGTCAATAAGCTGGCTGGGGGTGCCGACGATGATGTCAGTCTTTGAATAGAACAGGTGGCAGAAAGGCTCACTACATGCCCTGCGGCAATCGCTGCACATAAATTTCCAAATAAATGCGGTTTACATTTACTTCTGCCCAATTTTAGTGAAAATACTGAATTCACGGGAGGAAACCCTATAGAAGTCCGCTCCAAAGTCGTATTTTTTAAAGTGCTTCCCCTTTTTTTTTCAGGCGCGTTTGGCTTAATTGCAAAAGCCTGTGCCAGTGAAGGAAACAAGTGCAAATGCATTGCTGTACTATTTTGCTTTAAATGCTCAGCCATTGGAGAAAGGTTCAGATTCCCGTATGTTCAAGAAACTACACCTTGAACCCCTTAACCGTTTTGGACGAACCTAGCGCGTTCACCTAAAGCAGTCCCCAAATCATTTAGGACGAGTGTAGCTCGACCGCGCACCGTGGCTCACCTCTTGGCTCTTTTGGACGACCCAGGCTCGTTCAGAGCATAGTTTGCGGCGCTGCAGAGATGGCAGCAAGTGTTTTGTTTTACTGCACACGCTTTTAAATATTTTATTGCACGTGTGACCCGGGCCACGGGTGCAATAAAAAAAAATCAGTTTTGAGTATAAATTACCAAAATAAATAAATAAAAAAAAGGCTGAGGGGTTAATTTGAAATAGGTTAGGTTAGGAAGTGCACCAGATGAGATATGGCGGAATTGAATTTGCTTAATACCACCGAATGTTTTTGCAATCTTAATTTGGTAGTTTATTATTTTCTCACGCAGTTAAAGTATTAGTTATTCAAATCAATTTAACTTTTTACTTCGGTTGGATTTATGAGATGTTGGTTTCCTATGTCATGTGCAATTGTAGTTTTGATTGTGTATTGATTTATCATCTTCTTCTGCTCTTTATTTCAAGGTGCCCTTACATGCACCATAAATATCCAGGAGGTACTTATTGAATGACAACAAAAACACAAGCATGGAGGGGCCAGTAAAAGGCAAATATATTGCAATATTTTTTTAAAACTAAAAGCCAGTTACGCCTTCCAATAAAGATATTATTTCAAGACTTTTTAATTGGTTTGTTTGTTCACCTGTCATATATAGAAACACTGATTGCACACAAACAAAATCCTGGCAACGTGTAGTGGAGGTTGTGTGCTCTTTTTCTTTTGCAAATCATAAACTCCTGTCTGTCTTGTCTTGGATAAAAATTATACAAGTTCATATATTAAATGACGAATCAATAAACTGTTTATTCCAGTCGTTTACCCCAATGCTTCACGTGACTTGAGCTTACTTGAACATGGAAGCTGTGCGCGCTGAATAATGAAGCACTCTACGTTTCCGTCTTGTTGAAGGCCAAATCTACGAGCCATCCACACCAGTCCTGCACCTCCGATGGCTCAGATGACTTCTTTGACAGAGCTTGAGGTCTGCCAGAGGAGTCACCTGATGTATCGGAGGTGCAGGATTGGTGCGGAAAGCTCGTAACTTTGGCCTTCAATAAGACGGGAAGGTATGGTGCTTCATTATTGAGTGTGAACACCTTTCACATTTCCTACGGATAGCTGTCCGTAATGTGAACTACATGCGCCCCGTCATTTTACGAAATATATTTCTTGTTTTTTTACGGATGGTACTGTTTTTAGAGAACGGGAAATTACACCAGCAATATTCAACCGGCAATGCTTGCAGTATTGGGGTGAAAACTTATAACTGTCCGTAATTTTACGAAATTATATGCCTTGATTTTACAGACCGCCCAGTTTCTAGATTAGAAAAAACCGTCTCGGCAATATTGAACCGGCAATTTTTACCGTAAAATGGGGAGAAAATGTTTTACAGTGTAGCCCAGCCATCTCATCTACCGGTGGTGCCTAGCTGGGTTGCTTTTATTCACTGGTATGGGCTTTTGATGCGCGGTGCAGTAATTCCTGCATGCTTTTGTGCAAGACTAGACGAACTGAGAAAAAGAACTGCGGCTTGACTTTTAATCCTTTTGTGAATTAAAAAAAATATTTGATTGACATAATTGTTAAGCAGGCCCTCTCTAGCAAGAAAGTTTAACGAGGAGGTCTGCTAGAAAGGCAGCAACGCTTGGCGATTGATTTGTCTGGCCAATACGATAAAAATAAAAAAAAGTGACTGGATGTTACAGGGTACTGTCTATATGAACGGACGTTGGGGCTCATACTAGCTGGTGCTGGTTGAACATATTTTAAACACAACCCCGAAACTGGAGAAAAAACGAGGTACTTTGTTGTGTCGTCCTTCGTTTTTATCAGCCTTAGGGTTTTGTCTCAAAAATCTTTTTCGCATGAAGGTGCTGCCTATCTGTTAAATTAAAGTGCCTGGATAAATGCTTTGTCTAGAGAGAACGGTATCCTTAGGTGAGAACAAAGTATGATTGAGTAGATCGTTCCGCTAACTATACTCGATACTTCGCCGTGCCTTTGCTTATGCATACCGTATCGCTATTAACGTGTAAAAAGTATCTGGGTTTTTTCTTGCAAATTTAGCCAAGGTTTTGGGGTCGATAGCTTGGCTTTTACAAAAATACATAATTTTGTAGGTCCATTCTTGAAATAGAAGAAAACACACACTACAAGCTTGGCGGGTACTTGCTTTTGTATTTATTTGCCATTGCAGCGGCCGAGACCAGAACTGACGTTTGTTCCACCTGTCGGGTGTCGCAAGTTTGACCGCTCGCTACTTTTTCATTCATCAAGCAATTACACGAGGACTCTTGTGTGCCACTTTAAAAATAGATTTTAGTATGCTAAATTAAACAAAAATAAAATTTGTTTTAAAATAATAAAACAAAGTGCTTGACACTTTCCCGTTTAGGATTTTCGGCAGTTTTGTAGCTCCTTACGTCAGGCCAACTTAAGATATTTTAATGACCAGATAACTCATGTGTAGCTATTTTTATTTCATATCCTTTTAATATTAAATGTAGAAATATTTCATGAAGACCAACCTTGATTGTGATCGATCACGAGATATAAATACAATGTAAAGTATTTTGTGTCTATAAACGGGAAAAAAATGAAAGCCGTTTACAATTCCTTGTAACGCCGGTTAGAGCGCAGCTCTTGTGGAGGAAGATGGAAGCGTACTGAGGGATAGGTGACTCCTTGAGGTCACGTGACCTCAAGGGGGTCACGTGACTTCAGAAGGTCACGTGACCTCAGAGGGTCAAGTGACCTAGGGGTGTCAAGTGACCTAAGTGGGTCACGTGACCCCCTTAGGTCACGTGACTTCAGGGGTGACCCCCTGAGGTCAAGTGACCTGGGTGGGTCACGTGACCCCCAGAAGTCACGTGACTTCAGGGGGTCATGTGACCTCCGGGGGTCACGTGACTTCGGGGGGTCACGTGACCTAGGGGTGTCACGTGACCTCGGGGGGGCGGTCACGTGACCTCGCGGTTACGCCGACGGCGACGGCGACGGCGACGCCGACGGCGACGCCGACGCCGCTCAAGCCGGAAACGGGCCCCTAAGAGCTGCGCTCTAAAACTTGAATCTTGTTAAATGTGCGTTCGAAAACGGAGCTTTGTTTTGGAGTAAATCACTTTTAAATCGCATTACACTCTATTTTAGGTACTTTCATGTTTACGTGAGCATTCTTGATCTTAGGTGTTGTTCCATAGTAATGCCACAATATTGTCCAGAATATCATCTATGCGAGGACACTCTCACGAAGCACTGCTGATAAGCTATAAATTTAAATTGCAGTCATAGGAACGAAACATTATATTTTCTATTTACATTTTTATAAAACACAATCATACCTTGTTATGAGTAAACTACGAAGAAAATAAGAAAATAGTTTTAAAGAAAAAAGGTTTCAAATTCGTTTCTTTTTTCAAATATTTGCTCATTTAAATAAACAGCGTGTCCTTCTCACAATATTTAGTTATTTTAACAGCAAAAATAAACTACGCATCGCCGAACGTTTATTTTCCGCCCACATGTAGTGCTAGTGGACTGAACCTTATGCTAAAGTTTAAGTTATAATGTTTATCTTGTTCAAAAAATGATGAAGAGATTTCTTTGAAAATTTCAATTTGGAAAATGGGGTTCATTTTTTCCCCTTTTCGGTAACTGCCGCTCAAGAGCTCCATGTATTTGAGAACTCTGTCACTCGGCCGTCATTTTCCAATTAAATAAATCAGAAAATCCTGTATAACCGTTCAATACAGTAACGGTTAATGCGGAAGCTTTGGCATTTCTTTCGGCCTGCCAGCTTCACATTTTGGAGGAAAATGAGCATTAAAGTGTGCGTAATTTACTTTTAGGGTAGAATAGCCTTTAGTTTATTGGCGAAAACTCCCTTGTAAGTAACGGATTTTCTTTCACACATTTATTATTGGATTCATAAGCACTACAGGAGCTAGGCTTGAGCGTTTTGGTGATATGACTAACCTTGAAATACCTAATGTAGGTCACATGTAATATGTTGCCAAACTTTGTTAAAAGCCATTAAAAAGAGAGTTTCGTCTTTTTTATCTGTAAAAATTATTCGAAAATATATTTTTTTATGTATGAAGCGTTATAAAATATATTTTGAAAGTGTCACAATAAAGGTATCGTATAGTGCGAAACTTAAGGATAGCAAGCGGTCAAACATGCGATTTTCGACAGGTGAAAGAAACATCAGTTTTCGCATTTGCCGCTGAATGATCAAAAACTTCAAGGCAAAGAACCCCCCAAGCCTGAAATGTGATAAAGATTCTTCCTAATAAAATTGTCTTATGACAATAAAAAGCTTATAAATATTGCCCTATTAAAGTCTTATGTGGGATACCAGGGCACTTGGAGCAAATAAGGTGTTGTCGTTGCGCCGAGTAGCCTAGCTTGACATTTTACACTTTTCCAACTGCCCCTTCTCCCCGCACGCTACGACCAATTGGCTCGTTTAAGGCTTCTTATTTCTGTTTAATTTTGTAAAGGAAAACTTGCATATACCCTGCGAAAGAACAATTTCTCTAATTGAAAGCCGCCACAAGTTTTTTTTCTCTCACTATTTGTGCTATTTATGGGCCTACTTGCCGAATTGCGGGGTAAAATATTGACTCCTCGATCGTAGTCGAGGCATCTACCTAACTTACCCGAATGAAAGTCAACTTTCTGTTTTTTTTGTTTTTTGTTTTAACAATGCCGGCGTGTAAGCACGTTTGGTCTGGAGGAATGTTAGGCTAAATCTTCGCAAGATCGAAGTTTGTTTTGCGCAGCATTGCATCCGTGAGCCGGCTCTCCCACATCGCCATGTGTCTCTCTTACTGGAGCTCCTAACAATGTGTTCACACGACATGGATTTCTTCCACAGATAGGTGCAAACGTCATCGCGCGTTTGCACCTCAGGTCACGTGTTTCAGATTAGAGATTCTGGCTAATCCACGTACTCCGCCGAGAGCCGAGGATTTTACTATCCTTCCCGCGACAAAAAAATATGGCATCGAACGACAAGTTCGAGGTCATGTGAAAGAAGCATGTGGGGAGCTTGAAGTCGTCGTATTCTTACACCAATACCGTAAAAGTTCATGGTCTGACATTGCTCTTGTGGCATACTCAGGCGACGATGATTTCATCCAAGTAGAGGAATATACGTCACCATATATTGAGGTTATAAGGGTGACGTCACGGACGCTTGGTGATCCCCGTACTCCTCAGGGAGGCGAAGACACGCTGTTTCCTTCCTACAGAATGTCTCATCGATCCGGCGACAAAGGAAGATGGCGTCCAACGATCAGTTCAATTAGTTGGATAATATTTGGGAGAAACATGGCGGACACTTAAAGTCATTGCATTTTCAGACCAACAACGTCAAAGTTGACAGTCCGATGATGTTACTATTTTCGTCGAAAGAAGCAAAAGTAATCCCAATGAGAGGCTGTGAATCTTGGAGCCGTTGGTGCTTAAAGGAGGTGACCTCCAACTTTAACCGTGATTTTTACAGACAACATTTAACCTGTCGTACGACGGCATGTTATGTTTTTGACCCCCTTGAGGTCACGTAACCCCCCGAGGTCACGTGACCCCACCCCGAGGTCACGTGACCCCCCTGACGTCACACGACCCCCCGAGGTCACGTGACCCCACCCTGAGGTCACGTGACCCCACCCCGAGGTCACGTGCCCCTGAGGTCACGTGACCCCCCTGAGATCACGTGAGCCCCCTGACGTTTCACGACCCCCCTGAGGTCACGTGACCCCCTTGAGGTCACGTGGCCCCCTTGAAGTCACGTGCCCCCTGAGTCACGTGACCCCTCGTGGTTACGTGACCCCCTGAAGTCACGTGGCCCCCCAGGTGACGTGACCCCCCCTGACGTCAGACGACCCCCACTGAGGTCACGTGACCTCAAGGAGTCACCTATACCTCAGTACCCTTCCATCCTTCTCCTCAAGAGCTGCGTTCTAATCCGGCGTTACAGGGAATTGTAAACGGCTTTCATTTCTTTTCCAATACACCGTAATTTGTAGTTAGATGTTCAGGAAGCGGGAAGTTCAACAACCCCAAGAGGCACGTGGTGTGTCCGATGTCAGCGAAAAATTCGGCACGCCTGTACGAGGCTCATTCAGATCGAAACGTGCGGCGGCGTGGTTCGTGTGGATCATTCCTGGGATCTGCGGCGCAATGTTTCCCTCCACGTTATTCTCCCGATGTGTATAGTTTTGAAGCAAAGTCTTCTAATGAACAAAAGCTTGCTTCGTTCAGCAGTTAAAAGAACCATCGACGAGCTGGAGTGAACTGTTGCGATCTCTTACGGCCTTTGTAAGGGAAGTGGTGGCTCTCTTCGGCCGCAACTCGAAGGAATCGCTGTCACCATACCCTTCCTTCAGTGCTTCAATTTCTAATGAGAGCCACGTCCACCTCACCGTGTTGACCTCTTTGAGGAATCGAGTGTAACAGGTACATGAATAAAGAAAGACGAGACCGTTTGAAGTAGAAAACAACGTTGTATTGGAAAACATTATGCCAAGATGAAAACACACTAGTTAAATTTACACACGAAAAAACTACGAATGGTGTGACTCTGGGGAAATAGTTACAGGAATGCACGTTTGATAGATTGTGCTCGCAATGTCGGCATTCTGCTTCAATGTTGCTCACTAAAGGCAACCCCAAAGTTCATTGTAGCAATTTATCGCTTTATTGTTTTGTAGCGCTGGGTCTTGAGAGGTGTTGTGCGCTGGAGCAGCGACAAAGCAGGTACCGGACAGCCCAGGGTTCAGCTTGAAGCCGGAGGGTCGAAGTCGGCGTTGGCACGGCTTTGGCGTCTGGGGTTGCGTGTTGGAATAGACGGGGCCGCTGTGGTCTTGACGTGTGCTCCGCAACACGTGCACCTGCTTTCAACTGGGATGAAGGCCTCGTGGGAGCCGGAGGTCAGGCCAGGTAGAGGCCTTGAAGAACCCGGGTATGGACGCCCGGCGGTTCTCTTCCACACGCTGGTCTGCCCGCTCGAACATACTCCATTTTTTTGTTCTCCGCCTTCCTTCTCTATTTCTTTCTTGTTTCAGGGCGCGTGGAACGCGCCACGAAGATGACGCGCGCGCACACACACAGTTCGTCGCGTGCACGACGCGGCACGAAGATGACCTGGCACGCGCACATACACGCCGTCGAAATCCGCACACGTTGCAACCTCTTTGCTCCGTGCTTGAGTTAAGAAGCTTCTGGAGTAATTAGACGCACAGGTAATGAGGTCATCTGCCTGCAGGAACTTATGAGGAACGCCTCTTCCTCTTCGGCCCCTCAAGAAACGAGTTTCCAATGAGAAGCGTTTAATTGTCGTACACCAAAAGATAATTAATTCGCCTTACTACAGTAATTTCAGATAAGTATTTTGGCACACCTTTTTAATCGAAGTTGTCGGGGAACAGTTGGTCAATATGGCTCTGCCAGTGTTAGGCAAGGTAGTGTGGTCGCACCCCCAGGCGGCTGAAAAAGTTCCATTGCTCGTAGGCGAATGTGAACGCCGCAAAAAAAAAGGCACTCTCTTGCCCGGCCATGGAAGGACATGGCAGAGCAGCACTGAAGGCCGGTTCACACATACAGCGGAGCGCTAAGCTGGCGCTACGTGCGCGCTCGAAGGAGCGCTCATGTGGAGCTAACTAGTGGGTGATGTAGCGCTCGGTTAGCGCTTCAGACGCGCTCTGTTAGCGCTTCAGAAGCACTTTGTTAGCGCTCTGTTAGCGCTTCAGACGCGCTTTGTTAGTGCTCTCACGCTCCTTGTGCCGTGCTTGCTGCTGCGGAACAGCGCGTGCACGGCGATTTTGTTGTTGTTGTTTTTCCTTCGGGCATTAAAAGAAGAGAGGTAAAAGAGCCGCTCTCCAAGCAAAGGGTCGGTCAGGCGATCCAGAGTCATAGACTCTGAGCGACTAATTGATTGGGTACGACCTCATCGCTTTCTATTCGAAATGAGTGATCCTGGTTTCAAAACCACGCAGTTAAAAATAATCGCCTTCGAAAGAGCTCTGTGTCTCGGTCCCTCAGCCTAGGAACGAGGTTCGCCGGGCACCCGTCGGTATCTCGATGGAGAAAGATTTCGCGCAGCCAGAAAGCTCTTCTGGGCGTTAAGCCGTCCACACACATATGCACCAATCGCGTACGTAAGGGCATTTGTCGCATTTCTATTTCAGCATCCCAGATGTCCGCCATAGTGCTGCTGATGCACACCGAACCACAGGAACCGGAACCGCAGGCGCTAATCCGCAGCACCAGGGTACAAGAAGCGCTACTGAAGCGCTAACGAGGCGCTGCTGGAGCGTTAATCACGCGCTATATTAAACAAAGTCACGCGCTAGGAAGCGCCACATGAGCGCTCCTTTGAGCGCTCACGTAGCGCTAAGTTAGCGCTCCGCTGTATGTGTCAACAGGCCTTGATCCTCTCGCTTCATTTTATTTAGCAACACTGATTGCAGATACTTGCTTGATTAAAAGAGAAGCGCGAGAAAAATTCACGAGTTGTGATGTTGGGTGTTTATCAGTAGTTGCAAAGGACAAGAGTCATGGTGGGTGCAAATAACGCATGCGAAGCTTGGAGTCGTTGTATTACTATACTTACGAGGGGATATGTGGCCAAGTGAACTAGCGCACGTAGCCAAGCGAGCGCACGACAGCTCAAAGCATGTGGAGCGAAAGCTCGCGCTGCAGAATCCAGGTATCTTGGGTCATAGCCTCCTCTGTACTGACAAAGCCTGGCAGATCGCCATGAGACGCGGCTGCCGAAAGTGAAAAAGTAGTGCGGCAGACAACTGATGAGAGGAGAGGCATGTAACGGCCGCCCTGCTGCGGCGAGACACCGAAACACACTCATCCCGAGCGATAGAATGTCCGCTCGAGCTCCTCGTATTCCTTGTGCTACCGCTTCTTTTCTCGTCGGGTTTGAAAACCATGTTTTGGGTCCTCGCCGCTGCAGACTCTGTGCGCTGATTACCAGATATGCTCTCTGCTACCAGATCCTCGCGCTCCGAATCTGCGACCGGGCACTCTATATGGCTCCGTCCGTCGTCGAACTGCCAAGCTTCGTGCGTATAGAGTGGGCTATGTCCGGATTCAATCCCCAGCCTTGCCTGTTCCTATCCGGACAAGCATCGTACCGGCCTGCGGTCGTGTATCACTACTGCGTGGTGCACGTTAAGGACCCAAACCTAGCGGTTGTACTGCACTGGCTAAAATGCTCAACTACAGCTGACTTCTTTAGGCTGTATAAATGCACACACAACACAATTAATTAAACAAAGGCTGTGAAAGTTGATCGTCTGATAATATTTCAATTTAAGAAACAAAATCGTATCACAAGAAAGACGACCTTGGAGGGGTTTAGCCCATCGTGCAACGCTTTTGGCAGCGCATCTCATGGGTAAGGATTTTATTAGACCCTTTTCCCGAGCGTCAAATTTGATTCGCAACAACCGGCTTTCTATTACCTCATTGAGACACCCATCCGCTATAATGGGTAATGACTAATTAACCCCAGGACAACGCTTAGGACATCTCGCTGTTCTGTGTAAAACTAAATAACCTGACCCGCAACCACAAGGATGAAATGAAGCGTACGGAATCAAAGAAAGGAAAAGTCAGTCATGATTGCGCTCAGGCACAGTTGCTTGAAAGCGTTTTAATGCCTAAGACAAAATCAGTGACACCTTACGAATTTTCCTGAACAAGTAGTACTTCAATTTTGGTCAGAACACAAAAGATGGCACAATCGGCCATCAAAACTCAAAAAGAACCTGATAATATTTTTTTTTTGTGGAATTTAGACAAAACTGAGCAACGGTTACTGAAATTAGAATGTCAAGAAACCCAGCATTCTGCATTGAAATGAGCATCTGGTAATTTTTAAACGTGATAATAATATGTCTTACTTGCACTAACATCCTGCTTCACGCGGTAAAACACATATTAAAATTGTCTTTTGCGTCTAAAAATAAAGTACATTTATCTGCAGTTCAAAGACACTTTCAAAAACACTTCACGCGAAATTCTATAAAAAGGGCCACGATATGCAAACGGGCATATATTTAACATTCTCTGCCAGAAGTTCGGGTACCTTGTGTTGAAAACTAACGGCGGTGCCTTTGTACTAAGAATCACTGTTTGCCTATTTCTACCATTTTTGTTCATTTTCTCACGAGCCTTACATCAAACATTTAATATAATTCGCAGTCACCTTTGGCACACATTTGAGGCTATACGTATTAATAACAGCCCCAAGGTTCAGATGTGAAAACCGAGCAGTTGGGGTGGAGATTGATAGTGCATTTACTCTCATAAAGCCTATTTTGTAAGGAATATAACTCTTAATATAAGAAGAAATGAAAAAAAAGGTTCACGATATGCGAAGCAAGCACTTTTTATCTGCACCTCTTAAAAGTTTGAACCAATTCGGTAAAACATTAAACTTTGACCATTGGTACTACCAAACCATGTACGGCCAAAAACGTCACTTTGCACATTTTCCAAGCGATCAGAATTTCTAATATACTCATATATATTTTATATAAAATGAATAACCATTTGCTGTTATATATTCGCATATAATAAATAATTTAAGAAGCAACTAAGCGTACGAATTGCGATTTAAACACCTGCTCATTTCCTCCGTTTTTCATGGCCCCCTTGGGGCCCCAGCCTTAAAGGGACGCAGACCGGGTATTCTCGCTCGCCAAGGTTTTTGTTTGTACATGACATACGGAAGCCCAACGGCTCAGTGAGATAATTCAGTGAGGCAACAGAAAACAATTTGGGGTTCGAAATTCGTTTCATTTTCGCCCAAAAACCGCCAATCGAGAACTGGGCAGTTTAAGTCGCACTCACTCTCTTCTTTGTGGCGCCGTTTTCTATGGTTTGGACAGAACCACCAACCATAATCGAAGTCGTGGGTAATCGAAAACACACACTCAATATTAAAAATAGACAATAAATATGATACACATTTGCTGTGGCTTCTAAAAAGCTGCAAATAGGTTGATTGAAAAAAAAAAAAAAAGTGCACAGCCACGTGACTCTCGCCTGCGCTATCCTTTTCTGAATTTCTTCTTCCTCCCCAGTTCAGTTTTGGACTCAGTTTCGAGCAGTTGCGTTTTTTGACTTTATTAAAAATATATTTGACCCTGTAGAAAAATATTGATTGGGTAGTCTTTTTACATCATAAAGAATCGCCTGGCAACCACTTCGGGGTGGGGGTTGAGCCGCCAGTGTAAATGTAGCGTAAGGGCAGTGTTTGAGTTTCTGCCTCTAAAGGGCTGCCGCAATAGTGTCAATCAGCCATTCGGCAGCATATTTTTGTGACAGTTGCCTCGACAGTGTTAATGAACCGTTCAGCACCCTATTTTCACAGCAGTCGCCGCAGTAGTATCAATCAAGCGTTGTGCAACCTATTTTTAAGAAGTTTCTGAAACATATTTTAATAATCGTATATTTTTTTGCCCCGCAGCTTCCGGTCATGTACCGAACCAGTACGCACGATACCCGCACAATTAAAAAGAAATATAACAAAGAGAATTGCTGTTTTGCAGAACACGCACGCCACAGTGTTGTAAAATGTTGAAGGCAGAACTGACCACTGCGAATGTTGTCTGTTCTGCCATCAACACATCACCATTCGCCACATAATGACCGTAATATATTTTTTATTCAGTGCTTCCCACTGAAAAATAATCATCACACTGTTTTGTCAATTGCACAAATCCGCAACGCATAACGACAATAGCTGTGGACAGACATGTACCGTACGTATTACAAGTAATCAACTTACTTGTAATCGATTACTTTTTGGAGTAATTTTGTAATCAGTTAATTACTTTTATTAGGCAGTAATCACAAGATTAATCTGATTACTTTTTGAAGTAATAAAGTTACTTGTAACCGTTACAATTTGTCCACGGGACCACCCCCCCCCCCCCCCCCCCCCCCCCGGCACACACTTTTTTTTTAAGAAATGGCAAAAATATATTTTGCTTTTTTTTTTTCTCGAACGGAAAAAAGAAAGATTTTCGCGGAGCTGTAGGAAACGAGGTCAATCTCTTCCTATGTACAATTTCTGTAGAATGTCCGTTTCTTTGTTGTTTTTTTTCGAGCTGGGACTGGGAGTGGGAAGCCCCAGGAAAGCCACAGTGCATGACAAAGGCCATTCAGGGCGAAGTTTGAGGAAGCAGAATGTAGCTTTGTGAGTCCTTCGTTCAAATTAGCCCCCTCACGCACACACACACACAGAAATGATAAAATAAGAAAACATCCTGCTTAGTGTACCTCTCGCAGCCCGTTGGAGAACCAGAACCGAAGAATGACTAAAGCGGATGCAAAATATAACAAAGGCAGTTGAAATATTTCCGGATTTCCCCTACGTGGTCTTTGTGACAAGCAATGTTTCGAGTTGAGAAGTGGTCGGGGCGATCTCTTCCGCTAATGGATACTACACACGATCCGTTTCAAATCCTGGAGCTGCCGCTCTTTTGTATAACATGCGAGCTCATCCACATGTGAATAATAAAATGAGCGACGCAAACTTTGAGCGACAACCCTTGCTCAAGCTTAACAAGATCTAGAACCCCCTCCGCCCCCCCCCCCCCCCCCCCCCCCCCCACACACACACACACTGGCGAACGCCCAAATCATTAAACGTCTTCAAACGAATTCTATGCTTCTGTCCGCATTGTGAAGGTGCAACGACCACGAGGAGGTTTTTCTTCTTCAATACTTGTGCAAATGTGAAATATAGGTTGGATGTAGTTCATTGTCTTGAGCGCTGAAGATGTTTCTTCACACAATAAAGTAATCGGAAAAGTAACGATTACTTCTTAGAGTAATGTGCAATTACTTTTGCCGTCGAGTAATCAAGTAATCTAAACGAATACTTTTTAGCCAAGAGTAATAGTAATTGTAATCGATTACTTCTTTTTAGTAACGTGTACAAGACTGGCAGTGGAATTTATATATACAGCTAGACAGACGCAAGATGATTCAGCGGCAAAAGCAAGACTTTTTGCCATGGCACTTTTAGGATGCCTGCAGCTAAACGTATAACTTTTTAATATTAATTAAATCTTACGAATAAGCAGCCTCCAGAAACGTGATTCGCGTAATTTCCTGCATAATTTATTGAGTTTATCTTTTATAAATATATCAAGAACGATCACAAGACACAATTAGGGGGGCATTCTTTTGAACGTGTCATTTGATTTAAGTGTATGTGCCGCAGTTTCATTTCTCGGCTCGAGTTCCATGTTCATCCTCCTAAAAGACCGAGAAAACACACCCCAGGAAAAGTGGAATGGATGAGTGGAAAATACAGATGTTTTTGCACGGAATTAACACAATCTCTTTGAGACATGGAATATTTCAAAAGGGTCAACCGTGATCAGTCTGACTGAACAACCATCAAAGTGAAACGCACGAGTTCAGCAGCGGGACCGTGCTGCCACCGAATCATTTATTAACCCTGAGACCTTATCAGGAGTCTTTATTGTTTTATAAGCAAAGCTCCTAGGGGGAAGCGCTTTCTTTATGTAGTTCAATATATGTTGTAATGCCTTGCATTGCATAGTTTATGCAGTGTAATTGACGCTTCATTTAGATTATTTCGCTCGTAACACAAGAAAAGGAAGCAAAAAATGCCAACCGTTTTAACGTTGCCTGTGACCCATTTTTCAACACCTACATATAGAGTACCCTGCAAAACACGAGGGCTAGTTTTGGTTACGAATAGAGCCACTTAATGAGTGACTGTTAGAGCATCGTCACTCGGCTCCCCGATATTGTTGTGGGCGTCGGCATCTTGGTGCTTTTGCCGAGCAGGCGCAACTGCCGATCGTCATGATTCAAAAGTGCGACTACCTCAGCATTAGTTTCGGTGTTAAGAAGCTTATGCAAAATAGGCTTGCTCTGTCGCGAACTGTCTAACCATGTGTGGAGGACACAAAAGCTTTTTTTGTGGGTTCAATTAAGGCTTCAGAAAACTCGTAACCATGAATTCAAGCCAAAAGATAGGTAAGTCAAATTTGGGGGTTTTATGTGCCAAACCTACGACGGGCATCTGGCACGCCCCAGCGGAGGACTGAGGATTAATTTCGACCACCTGGGGATCGTTTGACGTGCAACCGAAAGCTCGGTTACACGGCGCCTTCTCCGCAATAAGCTTCCGTCATATTGCGGGCACCTCGGCCGGGATTCGAATCCGCCACCTGGGGATCCGTAGGCCGGCGCTCTCGCCTCGGAGCCACCGAGGCGGCTCCAAAAGATAGGTAAGTGTCGTTATTCTGAAGCGTAGTTTATATAGTGGCACTAGTTACGGACATGAGAGGTACTACTGGCTCTGCACGTTTGCATAGAGAAAAAATGGCATATCCTATCATACCAGAAGTAAATCTACTAGATTAAAAAGTGGGTAGAAGCGCCGAGTCCATCACGCGCTGGTCGCCTGCCGCCTTGCCTGTCTGCGCGTACTTACGCGAAACCCAGAGCTATCGAAGTTCGCGCAGGAGGCCGAGCATCTACTTCATTCTTAACATATATCCTACAATAGCGTGCTCAATGCCATATAAATTAAGTATATTTCCAAATTCACGGTTCGAGATTTAATAGACTCTTTCGTTTGATTTCTTGAGGACCAGGCAGGCACACTTCCTCAGTTATGGCAATTGGAGACAAAGCAGTTTGACAATTTAGTACAAAGTAATAATTCGCTATTTGAAGCACGCCGTGGTCTAGGCTGGAGGCCTATGTACTCTAACCGATGATAGCTAGCGCAGTCAAATGACTACGTTCTGAAGGGAAGAAATTTTGCATCAGTATAACTTTCGCCCATAGTCGTCTTGAGACTACAATGCTGGTAATCGCCCTGAAAATAAAAGTTGCTATAATCTGAAATATGAAAAAGAGTAAAAAATGAACAAAATTCTAGAAAGTAAGGATATAAAGCATGATAAACAAGAGAGCGCGTTTTACCTTGAGTAGAGACGTAATAAAACGCTGCTGAAATAAACGAGAAATTTCCGGCAGCCCGTCATTGATGATCTAGATGCTATGATCTTGCATTGAATCACATACTGTTCCCCACAATCGTTGTACTGGCGGTTTGTCCACTATGAAAAAAGCAAAAGTCGACCCGAAACAACGAATTACTTGAACCAAGTGGACCCACCACGCTCGAGAATGGGAATAGAAGCAAGATGAAGAGAATGATGAGAGGGAGAGGGAGATGTATGTAGAGGGAAAGAGGAGCACATGGATGGAAAGAAATCTGAGGGAGAAGGGAATTCTCCAAAGAACCCGTTTTGAGGTCCGCAACAAAGAAAACAGAAAGCATTGCTTTCTTTCCCTTTTTTTTTTCAAAAAGCGAACACGGCTGCGTGGGCTGTTGTGACGTATGGCAGAGTTCGTCCGCCTAGAGGTTCTGCTTTTTTTCTCTGCTATATTGAACAAAGTAGTTTGATAGCATTTTTTTCGTTTCTTGAAGGGGGCATTTTGGTTAAGCAGGAAGGCATGCTTTTACGTATTATTGCCCTCATGTCGAGACACAAGAAGCGAAACTGTCGCGAGACAAGAAGCGGCCAGTGGGACAGCTCTAGCGACTCGGCGGAATGAGAGTGTCCCCTGGCGATACTGGTTGTCAAGCGATCTAGCTGACAGACGCGACACTGCTACAAAAATTTCGATATTTAGTTTTTCTCCATTTGCTGCCAGAAGCACCCGCTAGCCCGCTGTGCTCATGAGAGTTTCCCAAGTAACGACCACAAAGCAATTATCTTCACAGACGCGACCTTTTCGATTTCGAATACAAATCACCCTACCATGAATCGGAAGTCAGTACGTTTCTTTATTACAAGAACTACTGCAACCTATGCATAAAGTTGTATCAGCGATGAGAACCTGGGATGACGAACTCAAATTAACAAAATATTTGGGTGATTTACGTCTAGCAACCATGAGAACTCAACATGATAAAGGCACTACAGCCAACAGGCTAAGCTTCTTTAGTGGCTGGAGGTGATACCGCGCAATTAGTTTTTAATGTTAAGCCCGTCCAGCGCGAGGGACTTGGTGCGTGACAATCTTCCGCTCTATCGTCTTCGCCTTCAAAATAATCCGGAATGTATTTTTTTTTCTTTCAGGCGAGCGCGCTACAAAGGTCCCAAAACTCACGAAATAACCACCACATACAAAAATGTCCTATGGTCGGCTATAGAAAATTCTTTGCATCGTCGGCTTTCGCTATTCGGCCCAATTAGCTAAAGAATTTTCTATGGCTGTCTTTAGCACTTTTTATGGTCGCCTTTATGGGCCTCTTTACCTTTGTTAGGGCCCTATTGCTGTCCAGCCATAGCGCTCTTTTGCTTTTCTAATGGTTGGTTAAAGACTTTTCTATGGTTTTCCCTATGGCTCTCTTTAGCCAGCAAACCCTAAAAAAAAAAGAAAAGATTACTTCAAGTTTCCCCGACTTGTGAACGCTACATGGTGTATATATATCTATGTGTAAATAAATGTATAGATATACATACATTTCTGAACACACATAACACAAGCAGAGCACCTCCCCAAACAGCAGCAACAACGCAGATCTATAAACGCTCTGTTTGCACTATTTCTATATATGGCAGTCTAATTTTTGAATCCGACTTTGCCGGTGACCCATCATTTGTCGCAAAAACACGGAGAGGCGGATCAAATATTACTCGTGCTTAATACATTATTTGAATTGTCTCTTGGAATAGCCCCCATCTCTTAATTCAGAACCCCAAAAAAGCAAATGTAGATAACTAGGCTAATTAACTAAAATTTATTAATTATATTTTTAATAAGTTTGATGAATCACGATGACAATGCAGTGATGACATGCAGTACACTGGCACTGAAGATTGCAATCAATCTATTGCTTGATTGCAGTGTTCGGCGCCAGTGTAAGTTATTTTCCCTTTTGGGGGGTAATAATTAATTTTAATAGTTGCACAAGTATTTTAATGGATTTTTCAAACAAAAAATACTACTGGTTTTCACGACTCGTTTCAACAGCAGAGAACATATCTTGGGTCATGGTTGGTCACCGACCTGACAGAAATTTAGTATTGATTTAATTTCCTAACGTGGAGTGTTTTTACTAAAAAAAAGTAAGCGCCGGTAGTGATTTTCTGTAGGCGTGAAAAGAAAATTTATTGGTGCTTAGTCTTTAGGCTCGGGCCATAAATTTTTCTATAGACGGGTGAAGGAAATTGATTGGTTTCCAGTCTTAAAATTCGGGCGAAGAGTTTTCTATAGGCGGGAAAAGAACATTTATTGGTTTGCTCTCTTTAGACACGGGGCCATATAATTTTCTATAGGCGGGTAAAGAAAATGTATTGGTTCCCAGTGTTTAGACACAGAGCCATAGATTTTTCTATAGCTGGCTGTAGCTGTCTTTATGGATTTCTATAGTCGGCCATAGAGGGCCATAAGGGGGGATAGCTTGCCATATAATTTTCCATAGACGACCATAGACCATTTTTGCATGGGGAAGGACTGAACACCGGAAGCTTATATTACGTTATTTCTTGTTTGTCAAGTCTATAGTAAAAGCATATTCCTTCTGAATATTGCGGTGGTTCCTACCATGACGCTCGGTTTTCTTTTTGTTAGAGTAATTTACCCGCAGATCCCGCGGGAACTTGCTAAAGAGGCAAAATGCCATCCGCGTCTGGGTACGTTCTGGATGAGAGTGCTACACAGAACACAACCGCTCTCTGGATAACCATTTCTGAAAATCCTCCAGTGCTATACTCAAATCGCCATTAAAGTGACAGTGCAGCGACAGACACAAGCTTGTTAAAATGGTCATGCATATATCTTTAGCTTCGTGACTACGTTCTTGTCCATATCTACGCGCAGCAAGCGTTACGACGTTATGAAAGGGAGGCGTTTGATTTGTTTTTCGTGCACCTACTCACCACCCCGTCAGCCTAGGGGTTGTTTAGACCCTTCAAATTTGACTGATGGTCGCTGACCCCCCACCGCTGCTGGCGGCGGCAAACCGCGACAGCGCATCTTCAAACGTCTTCGAGCATCGACTTTGTGAAGATCGCGGCCGCGATGGAGCTGGGCATGGACCCGCGCGGGCCAAGAGAGAGGGCCAGGATGGCACGGGGCAGAGCTCGGCCAGCGAGGTTGAGAATGATCGCCAAGGGGACGGTGAACTGACGAGGCGCTGGCTCCAGATTGTTTAGTTGTGAGACTCTAAATCATTCGTACTTCGCTTTGTTTGATCTCCTTCGGGACAGTCGGGCGGGGCTTGATCAGGCGGTGGCTAAAGATGAATCCCCACGTTCTATGGCGCCCAGCATGAAGCCGTATCAGTTGGTCTTCGCTTTCGGTCGTCCCTTGGAGGTGATACCCAAAGCGTTCCACGACCATTTTAGTAGAATGGCGCGTCTAACTCGCTAAACGATCGTTATCGTGGAAGCTAACGTTGCCCATCGATACAACGCCGAGAGGCGAACAGGGCTTTATCTTTACCATCACCCGAGATTTTTACAATATTTTTATTGACCGCTCCATGGAATAGGATATTGTAGGGTTGATAGGCTGGGATTTACTGAAAACTGTAAAGCACCTGTGAGACCAAAATGTATTGCACGAAGGCTAAATCAACATAAATGAGGCATACCCCGAAGAAGACAATACGCATCCAAACCAAATGCAAGGCATAATAGTCAGATTAATACTAAAAAAAAAATATAACTAGGCACATATAATGGAAGGCAGAAAGATTCACGAAGGAGCACAACGGGAGTCGAACACCGAATCATGCGATCCCTAGTTCGACGTCTTTGCTCGGCGTCACAAGCAGAAGGTCAATGAGAGCGCAACAGCTGGACTAAGCATGACTTGCCACCGACGGTTGCCTGAGGTAGCACGCGTCCCTATTGAGAACAACAAGAACATATAGATGACATACAGGAATTGTTACAGAAAGGTGGTTCCTGTATACTTTTGTACAGGAAGTGTTACAGGATGGCATTCTCTGTTTATCCCTACATGGGTTCTTTGTATGGGAACTAGTTCCCCTAAGAAAGGTTTTACAGGAAGGCATTCCCTGTTTATTCCTATATGGGTTCTTTGTATGAGAAACCAGTTCCTGCATGGTCTGTGAGGAAACAAATCAGCTCCCGTATACACTCAAACAGGAAGTTGTAAAAGATTCCTTACAGGAAGCCACAACCTGTATGACCTTATATGGGATGTCAAACTCCATGAGGGCCATTACAGGAAGTAACATTTTACTCTTTAAAACATGCCTCATGCACCGTTTCAGTTCTATTGCACTCCCTCGCAAAAGTTCAGATAGAGATTTTTATTGGACTAATAAATTTTTTTATCGGTCCCATAAGAATTTCTATTGGTCCAATTGAAATCTGTATCGCTCCTATAGGAATTTCTTTCGTCCAATAGGCACTCCTATTGGCCCCCACGAGGTTAGACTGGTCCCATAGGGACTTTATCGTACCAATATAAATTTATATTAGTCAAACGAAAAGTTGTGTTGGCCAAGTAGAAATATCTCCTTGACTAGTGGAAACCTCGAATGGTCCAATAGGAATGCCTAGGCCAATTGTGCTGTGTATTTGAGCAATAGGAATCAGTTAGACATTTGTCTGTCCGAACAATGTAAATGTGTATTGGACGCAACAATTAAGAATGGGATCAATTTGAACATGTTTCTGTACTCTTGGAAAGTTTTTTTCGGCGAAACTGATACATTTATCAGACATCCAACTGAGGCAAAGAAACAGTCCGTGTCAAAAATAAACCGGCCCATTTGATGTATGTGTTATGAAACCTGGGCTCAGTGATGCAAATATCTATTCCACGTCCATAGAATTTGGCAACACTAGAATTCCAACATGTATAAAAGTACATTACTCAAGTTAATTTAACTTTCGAAAGAGTTTTATACATAAAGACGGGGGACGGGACAACACATGTTTCAACATTCAACGCACAAATGATTAATTGCCGGCACGCATCACTTTCGGAAACTCACCAGAGGAGGGGAAAAAGATTAGACGGAGGGGGAGGTGGGGGGGGGGGGGGGCGGGGGGGAAAGGAGGGGAGCAAGAGAAGGCCTTGGGAGGAAGACGGGGTGAGGGCGCAGTGGGAAAAGTAAAACGCAGAGGCAGCGGGGAAAGACTGGAAGAAGGAAGGCGCCATTCCGATTTTTCTCTCAAGAGCAATGCCCACCCGCTCGCCCCGCTAAGGTCGTCAACTCTGGTCCCAGGAAGGTCAGCTCTCTCTCCGACAGCGACAGCGAGGCCGACGAAATGTTCCTCGGCGCTTCTTTTATGGCTTACGCCTCCAAAGTCTCGCGCCCGTAGCAATTCTTGTTGGACCCCAAAACAGGCGTGGACGAGTACTCATGGGCACAGGGGGTGCAAACCTTGAGGTGATGGACAATGGGGTGTTGGGAATCCTCTTCGTTTTTTGTTCTCTTTCGTGTTCGCGCAGGCGGTCGCTGACGCAGCGGCCCGTCTGCCCCACGAGAAGAGCACGAAATACACCCGTCCGGCCGCACAGGAAATAAAGGGGGCCGCGTGCCTTTTAGCGCAGCTGATCTTGTGAGGAGAAAGGGAATGTTACGCCAATCTGTTTTTCAATATTTTTTGATGGTAACATGGTGTCAGCCCAGATTACATAACACACCATCGTTGAATATTATTGGAATTATAAAAATTGCAATATTTTTCTAGCTCGCAATTAATTCTAGATTGAAAGACTGACAAAGAGTCACAATTAACAGGAAAATAGCATATTGCAGTGCTCGCTTTTCTGACGTAAGTTTAGGAAAGTACTATAAATACAACTTTGAAGCTTGGTGCGTTAAAATAAATTACTAATAAAATACAGTAAGCTGAGTGTAAATTAAAAGTATTTTGCACGAAAAATTAAGAAAATAAATTTTTGTTTAAAAAAAATTTACTTACGGCAGAAAAAAAAAAAAAAAGCGGGCGGAAGAAGATCGCCGAACGATTTGTCGGAGTCGTGTTGGCTGACGATATTTGTAGTGTCCTGTTTGGACATACATTAATTTTGACGGGAAAATTGTCCGATTAATATGACGCAAATATTTTCTGCTAAATTTATCGGAACATTTTCCTGCCATATTTAGCGGGTCAACAGGGTCATGACGTCACAGCCACGTGCGACGTCACACGCGTGACGTCCCACGTGGCTGCACGCGATGTATTATGGAGCTGCCTCCGTTTAGAGGACGAGAGGACTGCATCTGTAACCCGCCCACTGCAGCCTACTTCACCATGGTGCCGGACGTCTTACCTGCCGGCGTTCGAGAATCGTTCTGAAAGTGCACCGCAAGCAGCCAGTACCAGCAGCAGCTACAAATCGTCCTGTAGTCTTTCTCACCGATGTTTACGGAAACACCTGGAATGACTGACATCCTGTTGCACCGCATTGAAACTGGTGACGCGCCGCCTCGGAGGTGCAACCCTCGACCGGTCACGTCCACAAAAGGGCACTCATAGATGCGGCGCTCGAGGTGATGATCGATACCGGCTCAGTACGTGAGTCAATAGCCCTTGGGCGATCCCCGTTTTTCTCTCTTAAAAAAAAGTCGGAAACGCCAGTGTCTGTGTGGATTACAGGTGGCTTAGCGATGTGTCCCTACAACACAGCTACCCTTTCCACAACATTTTCTCAGAGATGTACTATCGCGGACAATATGAGCTGAAACAGCGCTTCGGCCGGCGCACGGTACTACCTGCGCCGCCTGTCGCCTTGCTCCGCACACATGGCGCACCCTGTGTCCGAGATATTTTCTCACTTGCGCTCACTGCGCCACTGCGCTCTTCCGACCGTCTGCAAGTAAGACAGCGTGCGCGACAGCGGGCATGTGTGTGGTAGGGCGGCGGGGGGAACAAAATATTACACTTGTTGTCCCTCTTTTGGAATCGATTTACTTTACTCTATCGCGCAGAATCCGGTGGAAAAAAACACTGACTGGAGAAGAAAAAATATTGAAATGTCTTAAATTCCAGCAGCGATTATCGGTTTTGAAAGTCACATCAAAAGACGTTGCAGGTTGTTTCTGTTTGATTATAGGTGCATGCACAAAGAAGGACACCGTAAAATATATGCCAAAATCTGTATGCCGGATTTAGTCCGGCTCCAACGTATTTATTTTTTTACTTTTACATCGACCACAGATGTTTAAAAAAACGGTTAGCGTATACATGTTACTGAGAAGGTTTTGAAACCTTGATTGGTATGAAAAGGGTAAAAAGTATTACCTTTTTATTACTGGGCCCACGTTTTTGTTAAAAAAAGAAAAGAAAAACGAGGTGGATGACAAGACGCCATTTTTTGTTTACAAATTCCTATTTTTAAACAAGTGAGACAAACAGCCGTATATTTGTCAGGAGAAGGAGATTGAAACTTAATCGAAAGAATATTTGCAGAGAGCAATGTCAAACACAAACGATTAATAGTCGGCGTGGAAGTTCAACTGCACTATACAAGAAGATCGGGATCAAGGAAGCAACACACAAAGATATACGCCGGTTAACGGCGTCAAACATTGTGTCGCAACCGTAGCATCAAGCTTTGCTCCAATCGGCAGAAGTCCTCTTCAGGGGGTTTTTGGGGTGCAGTAACACTTACAAAATAATTTAATATCACGTCATTCTCCCCTGACCCGCTACCACGGCTCGCATTTTGCCTGGTAAGAAATCACAGAGCGCGGCAACGAAGTCTGGCTCAGCCGGAAGCCACTCCCATTCACCCCATTGCTTTCCACAATATGTGAGCAGCGGCGCAGTGGAGGGGACGCCGTGACATGACTACCTTGATGCGCCTCCAAATGTTTTCGATGATATTCAGATCAGCTCCTTTTGGGGGCCAAAGCAGCTGCGTCAGGCAGCGCTCCTCGAGGAGCTGCGAGCGTGACACCGCATTTTTCACTTTGGCGCTTTCTTGAAATGCACTAAAATGCACGTCAGCTGAAAACGTGAACGTTGGGCTACACGGCACACGCATCGTGAGGGTGCTTCTGTCGGCCAATATTTTCGCTAGCAGACGACCGGAAGAGCGCAGCGGGGCAGTGAGCGCAAGTGAAAATTTACTTCGGCCTCAGGGTGCGCCGTGTCTAGGGAGCAATGCGACAGGCGGCGCAGGAAGTGCCGTGCATAGGCCGGAGCGATGTTTCAGCTCATATTGTCCGCGATAGTACGCCCTCATTTTCGCGACCGTGTTTACAACGCTGGATTGCAATCAAGGGTTGCTTCAGATCGAGATTCACACATAAGACGCTCGAAAGACTGCGTTCATCTGCCACAGGGTTGTTTGAGCCCACCCGACTGCCATTTAACTCTCCAGCCAGTTTTCAACGTCTGATGGATGTTGTACTCTGAAACTCGAAGTACAAATTTGCCATCGCATACATGGATGACGTGGTTGTTTTCTCGAGAACTATTGAGGGGCATGTCGAGCACCTTCGCATTGTACTTGAGCGAATGCGTAATGCTAGGCTCACGATTTACACCAGAAAAGTAGCGTTGGCCGCACCCAAGGTTAACTTTCTTGAATTCCTTGTGGACAACGGCACGCTCCGCCCCAACGAAGATAAGTTGCGCGCGCTAACAGAATACCCAGGCCCACATGACGCAAAGAGCCTACAAAGAAACCTCGTAATGATTACCTTCTACACGGATTCCAATCAACACTGTTCCGAGATATCTCAACCGCTCAATTACTTTCTAAAAGAAGGCATCAGGGGCGTTGGGCCGAACAACAATGCGCATTCGCAGCCCTTTCAAAAGCCGTGCCTGACAACGCTGGTTTACAGCTTTCGGGTTTGATCAAGCCGTTCGTTCTGCAGACAGATGCAAGCGACTGTGGCCTGCTTGCTGTCTTGCTGCAGGAGTATGACGGTGTGCTTCACCCAGTTGTTTTCACAATCCACACGGTAATTCAATTCGAGCGCAAATACCGTGTCACAGAACGTGAATGTCTTGCCATTACTCATGCTTTGAAGCGCTTGAACATGTACTTAGATGGTGCAACGTTCCAGATACAATCCGATCACTTAGCGTTCTCATGGCGGAAGGGACTTAAGAATCCGGCTGGACCTCTCGCTCGTTGGGCGCTTACACTACAACAGTACGACTACTCCATCGTGTACCGCCCGGGGTCAACGAACAGAGTTGCTGATGCCCTCTCGTGTGCTCCACTTCCCGAGGAACACTCGCAAGGATACCCATGGCTTGGTGACCGTCGCGGCCACGGCGCGGGGATCGTCAGATTTGTGGGGAACATTGGTGAGCCGCAAGGGGCTTTGCAAAGTGCAGCTGGATGACGGACTCTTCCAACGCGTGTCCGCTTGGCAGCAAGAGGTCGAGTTGACTGCCCAAGTGACAAGGAGACCGACTCCTACTTGATGAGCGACCACGGCGTCCTGCTGCGCTGCATCCCTCAGGTCGACGCCAATATGGCTCCGCGTTCCGCACCGTGTCATCCCGCAAGCAACGTAAGATTTTCATTCGATACATGCATGACTGCCTTGGCAGGACACAGCAGTGGGAGGAAAACTTACGAAAAGTTACCCCGAATTGCTGCCTGACCAGGCATGAAGCAGGATGTGCTCAGATACGCTCATAACTGCTTGGTGTCCCAGAAAGCAAACCACATGGTGCCCAGACCCCCTGTCTCACGCAACCAATCGTGAGCCAGAGCTCTTAGCAGATTTGTTGCTGTGACGTCATGTGCCCCTCCCCACGTAGTCCCCATGGCAACCAGAACTTGTTCGTGGTAGCCGACCACTTCACGAAGTGGGTTGAGTTATATCTAGGGTATGTACTTTCCGGTGTTTATTTGTGAGAAAAATCGGCGGATGTTTTTCGGTGTTTATTTATTTTCAAAACACCGGTGTATTTCGGTGGAACGTCTTACGACAAGGCTAGAATCGGTGATTATCGGTGGAAAAAAAATGCGATTGATCACAGACAGAGAGTTCCAATTTTATTCACATATTTCGTACACTTCTTTTTTAGGAAGCATCTATTTCTCACACTTGGTTATTATAGTAGATGCAAGCATACTTTGAGAGGCTTGCATCCGTCATGGCAGCAGGTTCCTTGCGGTTCACAACCCACAATTATGAAAACGCACGCTCCTGTATGACACGGACGTTGGCAGTGTCTTCCAGGAACCACAGCAACCTCTGAATACATGGCTTGCACCGACATCACTTGGCCAGACACAATGGGGAAAGGGCACGAGAGAGCCTACCCTCCACCGCGTTAATTGTTCCACAAAAGGGGGCCATGGGAGACACAATAGGGGAAATGCGTGTGAGAGCTTAGCTTCCACTGCGTTCACTAAACCCTTTTGACCCCCAGAAAGGAGGCCGCACTGACGCCATGTGCAAGCCATGAATAAACACTGGAAGGATGCAGGATCCACGAGATAACACGTTTGACGAACCTCTACGGGGAAAAGGTTTCGCTAGGTCGGAATCCTGCCACGACCGGTGTTTTTCGGTTTTAACCAGAACGAAAAAATCCAACCACCGGTGTTTTTCGGTTTTAACCGATTTTATATTTTCGTCACCGACGGATGATTATCGGTGTTTTTCGGTTAAAACCGGAAAATACACACCCTAGTTATATCCTTTGCGGAAGCTTGATTCGAAAAAGATCTGGGACTGCCTGATGGAAACATTCGCTAGGTTTTCGGCTTTCCCGCGCAACTTGTAAGCGATATTGCCTCCGACCTAACGGGTAAGGTGTCCGTGGACACATGCATGGTGCTGGAAATTAAACACAAAACAATTTCCCCATACGACCCACAAGCAGACATCACGAAAAGGGCAAATCGGAACCTTAGAATGATGTTAGTGGCCTACACCGAGCGCCACAAGGACTGGGACACTAGACGTGAAGCTCTCGGGGCTGGCATTCTCAACCCGTATGACCACTAATCGGTGAGCGGGTCTCACTCCTGCCCAATTGAATTTCGGCAACGAGCTCGCGTTTCCGCTTTTTAACAGCCTCCTTTCTACAGAGTCTGGGGGAAGGCTTCGCCCTTACGTGATGTTCGCAGGTGACCTCCGAAAGCGCTTCTCCGACAACCTTCGAGAGGCCCGAGAAAATCTCGACGTCGCCCGAGTGCAGCAGTCGGAACAGTACAAACAGGGGCGACGTGACCTGCAGTTCGAGGTGGGAGATTTTGTACTCCGGCGCACTCACCCATTAAGTGACGCCGCTCGAAGCTTCGCAGCCTCCCTCGCAAACAGGTGGGAAGGTCCGTTTCGCGTGCATGACAAGTGCTCACCACTCACTTGCAAACTTGATCACTGTGAGTCTTGTGAAGAAATCGGAATGGTTCATGTCACGGATCTTAACGCACTTTTGAAGCAGAACACCAATATTTCTCATTGTACCGTAACGAAACTGACGGCAGTCCCGTTCTGGGAGCCCCCTCGTCTCTACGGTGGCGGTATAACCTGCGACATCGGTGACACCAAAGGGAGAAAAACCTCTTTTTTTCTGTCTCCTCCACTTAGCTTCTTTCGCATTTCGGGGGTAGCTTTCTACTTCCGCGGCTCTACTCTTTTTTCAAGAGGGAGCGGGGGGGGGGGGGGGGATTATTGTGTGCCCAACTCAGATCCGTTATTTGGACCTCTCTGAAATGGGTTCCAATATGACGTCAGGCTCAACCCTCAACTAAGCACCCATGTATACGGAGATGCCTCGTGGACAACACCGTCACCACACTCCGCCGTCGGAACGACATGGGGGCCGGAATAATGGTGGGCCGCGCCACCAAGGACGACGGCGCGTCAAGGGCGGCCCAGGGGACCGTGAGCCATGGACTGTGGCCACTGCCTACAGGACGGCCCCAAGGACCCCCGGCCTATGCCTGCGATGCAGCGGACGGCCACATTGTACCGTGGCTACCTTGACCGTGCTCGAGGAGCACACCTCTGTCGGGCGGCACACGAATGATGGCACCTGCATGGAAAGAGGGCGGACGTCGAATGCATCGCGCGCATTAAAGGGGCCCTGCAAGGACTTTTTTATTGATTTTAATTTGCACCGAACCTGAGCGCACTGAACGAAGTAAGTCAATGAAACGTTTCTTTTCACAAACTTCGCTTTATTTTAAAAGTTATAGGCAAATTAAAATTACAAAAACAAGAAAAAATTAACCTCCGTCATGACGTCCTTGATTGCTTGAGTGGCCATGAACTAGAGGAGGGGTGGTGAGCTAAGCGAGCGCTCACGGTTGCCGCACTCCGTGTCGACGGTGCGAGAGGGCGCCACTAAAGCATGTTCTGGATAGGCTGTATGCAGCGGGCAGCCAGAGCGGCTCTCAATGCATTTGCTGCGCGATTAAACGGCGAAACCGCAAGACAAAGCTACTCGCCAAGAAGGCCTTCGGAACGCTCGGAGCCGGTCGGATCCTCCAGTCGATACGACCGCAGCGCTGCCGCGTACAATCGGGATTTTTCTGTGTCGGCGCTTGATCCCACTACTCCTTTCTAGTATGTGCCGCCTTTTCCACCACTTGTGGCGGGAAACGTCGACGGGTCATTTCTTCTTTTTGTACTTTATAAACTGCATTGGTTTCTTTTCTGATCTAAAGTACTGAACGAAAACTACTTTTTAGATAACCGAAACGGTTCGCGCCACTTACATTTTGTATTTTGACAAAAAAGAAGCTGTTAGCGGCTCTGACCAGTAGTAAGCCCAGGACCGAAGACGTCACATTTTGCGCGCTTTCGGTACCGCGTGTCGCCCTCGTCGATGTAGGAAGTTTCCGTGTCGTACGGTTAAAATATGACGCACTGATATTTAGTTACTCCCTCCGTGCCCGCTGGCTTGCCCGAACTCCAAAAGGCGTGGAAACCGCAAAAAAGGTAGACGCCTAAATATGATTGCAAGGCCACTTTAAGGCTGGGCGAGCGCAACCTCGAACGGGCCATCGTGCTCGTTCAGCGGCGCCGACGGGACCTGCTACGCCAGTCCGACCAGCAGCGCCATCCACCCACTGACGCCCACAATGACGACACCGTCATCGACATTCCTGACGAAGTTAGAGGAGGGGGGGGGGGGGGGGGGGGAGGGGAGTGTGGGCACCCAGTTTCCAGTCGCGGGTGCAACAGGCGGCAGACTTTCCCGCGTAACAGCAGAGTCAAGCCGGCCGCGCCGTGATATAAGACGGATCAGAAGCGGCGCGCAGGAAGGCGCTGCCAGGACTCAAGAGCCGCCGGTAACGATGTTAATGTATTGATCGTCTCGTCCATGTCCAATTAAATGTAGTTTCTTGTTCTTGAAACCGCTGGCTCCGTGTTATTCCTCCGGGTCGGGTATGCAGCAAGGCAAACCGATCACAAGTTCTATATATATAGACGGGATCCTGTCTGAGGATGCTGATCTTGTATAGCTACACGGAATCCTGTATCGGGATACTGTTCCTATATAGCTATGTTGGATCTTGTATGTGGATGTGAGTCCCGTACGCATATACAAGATCATGTATCCAATACGCTCATATAAAACGTATACAGGACCCGTATGAAATATGTATGCAGGGTTTCTCACCAGGGGTCTGTCCGTGACAATTGATAGTTAGACAAGTATACTTAGTACGCAGGGCGGAAAGTCATTTAGTCTAGCGTACTCTGTCCAGAGGTGACCGTCAGCCGAACGAAATAACGTACCGCAGTTTGAAGCCCGTAGAACGATAACTCGCGCTGCAGAACCCAGGGATCCTGGGCTCAATCGCCACTCCTACCCGTTTTGATCTAGATGAACATTGTACCGTCGTGCTGTCCTACATTGCTTTTGCGTGGTGCACATCGAACACCCCAGGCTAGGTGTACTGAACTGGCTAGCTTCTTCATCTACAGCTGAGAAAGAAGTCGCCCATTAAGGCTTACGAACTTTTGACTCTAAACATACGTGCAACGTAATTACTTTCACGACCGTTGCGGCGAGCCATACTTCTTTCGCAAAGGAACGTCGGAGGCGAGTCACACTTAGTTCTGCACACTTAGTCTAGGGGCGACAGTTGGCGACAAGTCATATTTAAGCGTAGTTCAGCATACTTAGCCCAAGGCTAGAGTCGCCTGCGAGTTACACTCCACGTTCAGGGTGAATGGGTTGGTTAAACGATTGGGATATTATTGGAACATTACAACAACAACAAAAAAAAGGACAGACACGGTTCCCAATCGGCAACAATATTTGTTTACATCGACGCATACATTTTAGAAAAGTGGGGAGGGCGGTAGTAGAGAAAAGAGGCTAAACAATGGCACCGTATCTGTCTGTTCTTTTATGTTATGTTCCTATGCACCAACTCATGTTGACGCTAAGGCGCTCCGCTCCGGCGCGTGCCCTAGCGGCGCCGAAAATGCGCGATGGGGTGTGAGTAAGAATAGCACCGTCCCGCATCAACATTGCCGTCGGGCAATGTTTTATATTTTCTAGAACTTTTAGAGAAACTGCATTTCTTTGTGGTTTCAAATGTTATATTTATTTTATTATACTTTTATATGTTAATGCAAATACCATCTCACAGCATGCAAATATGATGGAATTTAATGACCTAATACGTGTATATGCCTGTCGTAACTTGGTTACAGTACCGACAAGAGAAACCGCATATACGACGATCTCGCGTCGTATCTGTCATAGAAATATAAACGCAAATGATACTGCATCAGGCATTTTTTTTTCTGAGGGCATTAGCGACCATCTACCCATTTTTTGTTGAAGTACTATCCTAAAAGAGATAGAAATGAACCCAAGAGAAGTGTTTTTTATCGAGCCATTATTACTCAAACTTTAACGTATTCGAAAAATTTAATTGAAAATACACACTCGATTGATGTGTGTTTCGAGGGAAGTACGGATATAGCCTTCTCACTGTTCTTAGAAAAATTCAGAAAGTGCTAAAATGTGGCCTTTCCCATGCAGCCAACAAAACATAGGAAGAAAAAGCAGAGGAATTCATTGGTTACTGCTAAACTGTATAAAATATTAGAATAAAAAAAAAATGTATCATGTATTTATTTAGAATAGAAATACAAACATACTTTGTAAATTCAAAAAAGAAAACAAACAAACTAAGCTCGAATTAAAAAGAAAGGAAAACCTACGTATTATCAAGAAGAGGTTGCAAGTGTCAATGAAGTCGAGAGAAAGCTGTGGGATATAATAAAAGGAATTATAAAATAGAAAACGAAAAAATCAGTATTCTAAAGGAAATTATATCAGATGAGACAATTTTATCAGGACAACAAACTACAGATAGAATGGACCAGCACCCTCATAAACATGAACCAGTATCTATGAGAACAAAAGGACAAAATTGACCAAACAATAGGTTTAGAAAGGAACTCGATAATGCTGGTGCCGGTTTTATCTCAAGAAGTTCTTCAAATTATAAACAAATTAAAAAATAACGCTGCAGTGACATCAAATCAGAGCCTGTTAAGTATGAGGCGCACGTAATATGTCCTGTTCTTTCAAACTTAACAAGTAACACTATTTCTATTGGAATCTTTCCTAGCTGGCTCAACGTAGCTAGAATTGCGCCTGTTTAAAAAGAAGGAGGCAAAAAAAAAAAAGTTATAGAGCGAATTACGTTTTGCTTTTTGTTTTTCAACTGTTCGTCCCTCTTTCTGAAAGAATCTCTCGGCACATTATTGTTTGATCTCGCAAAAAAAAAGTAGTTCCATTAATTAGCAGGAGCAGGTCCCTGTAACTCAAAGCCCCTGCCTTGGTGAAGTTGGACAAAAAAAAACTGGCAATAAATTCACAAGGTTTTTGTTCAGATCTTGCCCTGGCGTTTTAGTTCCCTACTGTTGAGGCAAACTGGCGCAGGCAGCGTGTTGAGCAAGAGTAATAAAATTAAGAAAATCATCGGCACAATGCAAGCACCGGTCCGCGACTCCAGCCAAGCGAGAACCTGTAGTCACAACTTTCTGCTCTCGGAATTGTTAGCCTATGCCAGGACAATCCCCGACACGTTAATATTTCTTCGACTTGGAGGAGCCCGAAAATCTTTCTCTCTCGTAGCCTCTAACACGAGAACGTAGTCTACCGGTGGTTCAGTGACCGAAAAAGACAATCTCGACGTCGTCTAACCGGACGAACGAGAACAGTGGTTCATTGCGATCAGTAATCTTTCTTTTAAGAGGAGAAGGCACAAGGTTATTTCAGCGGAAAATTTAAACAAGCATCGCTCACCTGCAAAACGATCTCGTTGACGTGACGGACGAACATGCGAGGGGAACCGGCTCGTTGGTGGGGAAATCAACCGCTTTCTGGACGGAAGATGCGTGTTATTGATGCTTCTGTATCGTTTCTTGACTCACCATTTGAAATATTTCTCGCACATTTTCCATCTCCTTCTAAATCTCCACCATACGCTCGAATCACCTGCGATGCCTTTGCGACGCGACCGATGCGACATGATTATGTTTCTTTTTCTTTTTTTTTATTGCGATGGCACTACCATCGCGATTTCGAAGCGCCCTCTGGTTGGGCGCATCGATCTTATAAGGAGTTTTCGTAGACCGCGTTTCCCCCTCCGCTAAGCCCTTCGCAACGAAGCCGCCGCCACTGCGCCTGCGCGCAGGTGGCCTTGACTGTAGAGTTCCGTTTATCGTAGCGGGGTGCGGAGGGCGTTGCGAGACGGAAAAAACGATCTACGTAAACTCCGTAATGAGAATGCTTGCGAACGGGGCCCGATAACGCTATCGCGTTTCACTCTTAAAGGCGAAGCTTAAATGTCCCCCAAGTTTTCGTCTAGTTCCTTTCAAAACAACAGAGAAACGCCCGTCCCGCATGGCGAATTCCGCCCACACACCCAGGCCTCACGTACGCCCGAAGCGCCACTACAGTGAAGTGGCATTACAGAGATGAGTTGGTGCATAATATCTGAAGAGTTATACTTAGTACAAGATACATAGTTCGCCGGGGAACGTCGGCAGCCAGTCATTCTTAGTCCACAATGCTTATTCCACATGCGCCCGTGTGCCGCAAGTCATATATAGTCCTGCATACTTAGTTTGCAGGTTAACGTTCATGCGGATACACACTTGGTGCAGGGTACAGTCCGCAGGTAACCGTCGGAGGCCAGTTCTGCTTAGTCCACAGAAGACCGAAAGCGGCGAGTCGTATTTAGTGCAGCATACTTGGTCCACCGGCGACCTTCGGCGGAAAGTCATTAGTTAGTACAGCATTCTTAGTCGGCAGGCGGCCGGTGGCGGTGATTCATACTTAGTCCAGTGTGCTTAGACCACAGGTAACCATCGTGCCCGAGTCATACTTAATTCCGAATATTTTTTTTTCGGCAGTGTAGTGTCACTTGCGAGTTAAACTTTGTCCAGCACACTTAGTCCGCAGAGAACTGTGGGTGGTCAGTCATACATCGTTCAGAATACTTAGCACACAGGTCACTGTCGGCGGGAAGTCATACTTAGTCCAGCATACCTTGTATGCAAGCGACCGCTGGTGTTGATTCATAGTCAGCCCAGGGTACTTAGTCTGCTGGCACCCAAAAGAGAGGAGTTATATTTAGACTAGTATACTTTGTCTGCAAAAACGACCTTCGGCGGCAAGTCATAATTAGTCTACCGGTGACTGTCGACGGAAAGTTATACATAGTTCAGCAGTCTAAAACCGCAAGTGACCATTCGTTTCGATTCCTGCTTAGTTCAGCATGCATAGTCAGCAGGCGCGACCGCCGGAGGAAACCTAATCTTAGTCCAGCATACTTACTCTGGAGGCATTCGTTGTTGCCGATTCATACTCAAATCAGAGGCGGCCGTCGTAGGCGTGTTATAGTTATTCCAACATGTGCACTTCGTCTGGAGACGTATATTCAGCGGCGATGCATATTTAGTCACGCATACTTAGCTCGCAGTCAGTAGTTCGCGGCGATTCATAGTTAGTCCATGGATACCTAGCTCGCAGTCCACAGTTCGCGGAAACTAATACTCCGTTCAGCATACTTGGTCCGAATGCGATTGTCGGCGGCGAGTCAGACTTCGTCAAATATGAACATACTTAAATGCTACCACAGCAGATATAACAAGGACATATCAAACTGTTCTATAAGTGCATTGTCACGGCGCTTGCTTTTGTGAGTTTTCTGTCACCAAACAAAACAATCCGTCAAGAAAAAAAAATACTTAAGATCATGGCGTCTCCATTTTGAGTGATGGGTTTAGTCGGTGATGATAGCAAACGCAGAAATACGACTCGAGCGCCATGACGATTGACTTCTGGCACGCCTTGATTAGCTTCGTTCGATTGTAGCGTCGGCTGTTGTCGGACTTGAAGTGAAACGAAGTCCGCAGACGACTGTGTCGGCGGCGGGTGGTACTTAGTTTAGCATACATAAGCGACCATCGGCGCGCGCAGCTGAATCCAGGAGAAACTTAGCTCCCCACGTGGACTTGCGACATCACAAGCTGAATCATAATGTAACAAAAGATAGGCAGCGGACGTTTCAGTCAGAACTTTGTACAACCAACCCGCTCGTTCTGTCCTTAAACCTCCTCTCTTCGCGATTACTTCAGTTACCACGAAGGTCTCCGTGCAACCCAACAGCGATACAAATGTAAACCCTACAATCACCCAAAGCAAGAAGGAGACCTCACGAACAACTTGTCATTAAAACATGCTCGTGACGCGCTCCACTGCTAAAGAAATTCGAACTTGTCTTGATCATTCTGATGAACCAAGAGGTCACAAGGTTGTGTGTATGCCCAGCGCAATCTAAACCACCTGAAGTTCCCCACAACCAAGCATAGCGAGTCATACTTGGGCTACATACATACGCGGGCTTAGTACACCCACGAAATATTTTGTGCCACCAGGGTGTATCGAAACAATCACGTTTATTTTATTAATATCAAATTATAAGAAATTATATCTATTGTAACCCGAACCACCGAAATTCCGTAAAAATGTAAAAAAAAAAAAAAAGAAAAAAAACTTGTTTTCTGATCGATTACGAGCTTGAAATATACCGACCGATTTTTAACCTCCTATTTTTGAGAAATATAAAACCTGGAAACGAATGACGCTACTTATGCGTTTGGAGCTCGGCTGCGCGGGGCAGCCCAACACCACGAAGACAGAGGGGCTCCGCATGTTCTCCTCTACCTGTATGAAACGTCATCAGAGTCGGATGGCGCTAACTCGGCTATTGGGCCCGAGCCCGACGCACGACGCGCTGATTGGGCGGGAGCCCCAGCCGAACACTTACACAGCACTTCTGCCCAATCTCACGCATCGAGGAGGAGGAGAAGCGTTGTAATAGAGGTTGGGGGAGGGGGGGGGGGGGGGAAGGAGAGATCGATCCGACTGTGGTGACGCGTGAGGAGGGCTGGTGTTGGTCAGCCGCGGCCCCGCGCAGCCTAGATTACGGCTGCGCGGGTTTGGTGAAGTTCCTTCGATCCTCCTCCCTCTCGTGCCTTCGTCTTTTACGACGCCAACGCTAGATGGCACTAGGCGTCCATTGATATTGCCTTTCGAAGGGCAGAGCAAGCAACGCTCGGTCACGGATTCCTAGAAGATTCGCGTTTATTCTCACTCGGCACGTAACTTTTATCATTTCGTCCTGCTTTCCTGCTTTAAAAGTGCCTGTTCATTCTCACTCAAACGCGCGAAGCTCGAACCGGTTTTTTTTCCCCAGGGATTGAATTTATGGGGGGGTCTAAATTTCTACGGAGAGGGGGAGGCTTAGGGGGGCATTGAGAATAAAGGAGTCGTTTCGAATTAAGGGGGTGCCTTCAGAAAAAAACAAGCAAGAAGGGGAGGGGGGTGTACGCCCCCCCTCCTCCCCCAGGGGCTGTGTTGGGAAATCATCGGCTCGAACCTTCTGGGCCGAATTTTTGATATGGTGACGTGGGACCTTGTCGAATTCAGTCTCGCCCTAGCTTGCTCTTACGCCGCCAAATCGCCGGCCATTTTTCTGCTGTCTTGACGCTCGATCTGTATTTTGTTTTGAAACAAGGTCGTCGATTAAACCTTTATACTCAGTTCAGTGTTCATCCTCTCGTCGCCTTCAATCCTGGCAATATCATAGTCAACCGGGTGCAGCTGTTGAGTCCACTGGTACGGCAAAGCTGGCTAAATGAGGCGCAGTGGCAGAATGGCAAACTTTGTCGAGGTTGAAAGCGCAATCCTGTCGAAAGATGGTACCACCACACAAAACATGGAAATAAAGACTACCCGTTTTGTCTTTCCCAGAATTATTTGAAGTTTCTTTTTCCCTCGGTTGATCTCCTATTGTGAAAACATTGGCGTGAGGCGGCGCTTGTGCGCCCACGTAAGGAATCGCTTTTTACACGTCGCGAACGACGATATATTTCATATCGGTATACAAGTTTGCTAAAACTTTGATAATGAACAGATATGCGCCGCACACAGCACGCCGAAGCAATGTGATGAAATCCAGGACGTTGTTTGGATGCACTTAGTTTGGCACTGAACAAATTAATTCCTCTGATGTCCGTCGTGAAGCGAAACAAATTACGTTGCAAACACATTTGGTGCAAGATAGTGGCGCAATAGAGAAGCAGTTTTCTTACAACTGCACAACATTGTTGTGGCAACAGAGTTACAACTGTAAGTGTCCCTTCCTAAAGCCCTGCCGCAACAACTTCATTAAACCATGCAGCAACGGATCGTCACAACAACCACCGTAGAATTTTTTTTCTTTTATGGGGCATAATTTTTGTGTGGGACTCGTGTTCCAAATATAGTACTGCTAATGTGCTCCGCAACAATCTTGTTTAACCGTTCTGCAACAAATGCCCTCAGTGGTTGCCACCCAGCTCAGTATTTAAAAACAGACGTTTTGTTGATCTTGCTCTCATGCTATAAATTAGTCTGAAACCATTGACACAACTCTTTTTAGGTATTTAGCTCTCAAGTTATGTTTGTAAATACTTAAAACCATAATTTCATTACAAAAAGTTTTTGTTTTTTTCAACACGGGCACAACAATTATAAGGCTGCATTGACACTGGCGTTTGAATCGCAACTGGGAAGCCTATCCGCTCGGTTTCGTCACGCGCGTGAATTTGTATTGTATCCTAAAGGGGTACGGAAACAACATTTTAGATCTTATCTATTTGTTTGGCCAGAAACTACGTTGCGTCAGCCTCTTTCAAATACCAGTACTCCGCTCGTAAACGCACGGAAACATATTTTAAATCGAAAGAAACGATTTTTTGGAACCACCTTATGTAGTTGGGAGGCCGATGTAGTAACGACGTTGAATGCCTTCCGCCCCAGCCCCGCTCACGGAAATACAGCGCAAATGTATGGACAACTCAGGATTGAGTGGAATCGCGAAGCTTGTACAGTGCTTCGGCAACGTTCATACCGCATCATCAAGATCGTCGTTCTTAGCAGGTAGGAGCCTGATCCGAGGATGCGGGGACCTCCGCCAAGCCAACCCTAACCCCCTCCCCCTCCACCCGGGGTACGCTGTGAATAACGCGCTCATATATGGCACCCAGTGAATAGCCAAATTGTGGGTCGCACTGCTGATACTTCATATTAAAGACAGTCTGCAAACACATTCAAACGCAAGTCACCATGAGGCCTGTGCTTCGAATGCCGCATGCCAACGAGTTCTATAAGGAACTTTGCACGCGCCATTCGAACAACTGATATATCGGTGACTGATGTTTGCAGACTTTCTTATGTATGATGTATAAGCAGTGTGAGTCCAGATTTATATACCTGAAGTGCAGGTTTCGCCAATGCTGGGTACTGACGGTTATTTTTACTGATTGGTTCCCTTGAGCTCCTACTCCTGCGTTGTGAAAGTAACACGGTCAAACCGAAAAGCTCAAGGCACATAAAATACCGGAATGGCCGAGAATAACTTGATGAGCAAGCTAGTACCTCTAAATAAGCTCCGCTTCAGAGTAACGACCTTTACCCATCTTGTGTCTGAAAATGATGGTTGCCAGTTATCTAAGCTTGATCTGAAATCACAGAAAACGCATTTCCGTCATCCACAAACGTTAAAACAGTTTGCGAGTGAGCAAAAAAATATTACATGAGCTTTCTAACACCGAATCTAATACTGAGGAAGTCGCACTTTTGAATCATGACGATCGGCAGTGCTAACTCTGCAGAAGACCCAAGATGGCGGCGTCCACAACAATATCGGGGAACAGAGTGCCAATACTTTAAGCGTAGCTCGTCTAGTGGCTCTGGGGTAAGCTATCCTTAGGCGATAGGGCGTAGTGTTCTCGGCTATTACTACTAGGCGAGATTGTCACGCGGTGACAGCAACCAAGCAGTCATGCTCGGAGCTACAGTACCGTTGGCACGGCCGGACTGGATATGTGCTTGCTGTTTTACGGCCTTTCCAGTGATTCATAATAGCACCTATATTTCCAAAGCATCACAGGCACATAGTTAGGGTGCCTACATGTCTGTCTGTCTCAGGGTGGAGACATCCTTTGTTGCCCTGAATGTGCCAGCGTGTGACGCTCTGGCGCACTCGGTATGTGACTTGGGCGATAAAATGGCGTCTATGCATTAGCCAAAGCTACGCGCTCGAGCTGAGTGACACCGGATTACGCGCACTTCAAAATGCACAAACAAACGATTGGGAGAAAAACGGCTGAGATGTCAATACACAAGCAAAAGCGCGAGTGTGTATGAAGGTACTCTACAAATAGTAGGCTCAGAGCGCCACTGGGCGGCCGGGAGCTGCGCCACAGCGCTACAGTAGGATGTGTCACTGCTATACTCGGGGACTACTTCCTGCAGCTATGCATGCAATCAAAAGTACCGGAGCGGGAGCTTGAGTGCTGATCAAAACTGTGCAAACGTGCTTTCTTTCTCTATCTAAAAAATGAAAGTCGTTTACAAATCCCTGTAACGCCGAATTGGAGCGCAGCTCTTGAGGAGGAGTAGGGAAGGGTACTGCAGGGGGGTCACGTCACCTGCGGGTAGTCACGTGACCCCGGGAGATCACGTGACCCCGGGGGGGTCACGTGACCTCGGGGGGGGTCATGTGACCTCGGGGGATCACGTGACTCGGGGGGTCACGTGACCTCAGGGGGGGTCACGTGACCTCGGGGGACACGTGACCTCGGGGGGGTCGCGTGACCCCCCCCCCCGGTTACGCCGACGCCGACGCCGACGCCGCTCAAGCTGGAAACGGGCCCCTAAGAGCTGCGCTCTAAAATGCCAGAGAAATTTGTCCAGGAGTGTAGACACTGGTCAAAGCCAACTGGAAAAACCTTCAATGAAGAAGCGATCGCTATAATCGTTTGAAAACTATCGTGGAGCCTGGTATGACCTAGGTGTTCTTTGTGTTGCGCTATAAATGCGACATGGACGTATCATACTGCAAGATACTCGGTGATATTCGGTCAACTTTAATTCTGGGCGTGGATTTTAAGAATCACTAGAAAAAACGTAATTACAGTGGTTGTCAAAGACTGAAATGCTGATGTTTCTCCCAAAGGGTGCCATGACGCAAAACTCGCAGGCTATGAGCATTCTATTGTTCATTCATTTGATTACCTTTAAAGCAATAATCTTCTAAATGATTCACAAAGGAAATAGAGAATCTTAGAGACATACCATAGATGGGTCCTTGTTAACAACAAGGTCAGTCGTTTTTGTACCTTCCTTTCCACCTGGTGCTCAGGCATTTATCTCTAGGAAGCTGGTGGAAAGACACGCAAGAAGTGTTCCCCGATGTTGACTGTGGATTTTCGGACACAAAAATACACCATTGGGTCACGAGGAACAGACCCTTTTGAGCAGCAGGGTTTGTAGGATAGAATAACGAAATAGTAGGGTACCAGCACCCTCTCACAGAAACATGCACATGCTTTCTGCTGTGCCGGAAAATGCCGTACAAAAAGAAGCGCGCGAATCCAGTCTGTCCGTGCCAATGACACGGCCGGACCGAATTCGCGCGCTACTTCCCGACCAGAGCAGGCACAGTTCTGCAGTCATGGCAGTTTGAGACACACCAGTTTGTGCTACTAATTACGAAGGAATAATTCACTTTTTGAAGCAAGCCGTAAGCAACTCTTGAGGCCTATGTACTCAAACCGATTTTAGTTAGCGAAGTCAGATAACTACGTTCCAAAGGGAAGCTATGTCGCATCAGCATAACCCGCTTATATCCGTCTTGAATATACGATACTGATAATCTCCAAAACAAGAAATATTTCTATAATCTAAAATCGAACCTAAAAAAATGAAAAAAGAAATCTAGAAAGTAAGGATTTAAAGCATGCTAAACAAGAAAACGTTTTTTACCTTGAGCACAGACTCAACAACAGCAACAACAACAAGAACAAGAACAAGAAGAACAAGAACAGCAACAACAACAACAATAATAATAATAATAGTTTTTATTTTATGTGTCCACAAACAGCGCAGTGCCTTTTGTGCGGTGCAGAGGAAATTCCGACAAGATAAAAAGTGTAAGCACTAGGAAAACAGCTATCCCAAAAAAGCACACACTCACAAAACAAACATAGAACACATAGCGACATCTGACAAGCAAGATAAGGTAAAAGAAGCAGAGGCACTAAAAATCAAATACCGCAACCCAAAAAGAGAGATTGCAAACCTTCGGATCACGCAAACAATATATTCTCTAGATTACACCAAAAAGTTAACTTGTTACTGAATATTTCTAGGAGAAGAAAATCCACCTTATTAAAATTATGCTGCATTCGTATTAGGGGAGATGTGTGAAAAAACGTGGATGGATAGAAAAAGTTGCGATTACGACTCGAACGTGGTGGGGCGTGAAAACATACAGTGCTTAACAACACAGGACAATCTACAAGCCCATTGACAAGTTTGTGTAGAAACTAAGATATCCTGACAACGCCGTCTGTCAAACAGAGTACATAAACCAAGTCTCTTGAGCAGCCGATCGTGGTTATGATAAAACTTGCATCCAAAAAAAAAAAAAAAAACCGGTCGAAAACGATGCGAATAAAACGCTTCTGTACATGCTCGATAGAGCAAGATGCTGTACCACTTATCCAATTCCACACTATCGATGCAAACTCAAGTTTTGAGCGAATTAAACAACAGAATAAACGAGCGATACATGCATAGGAAGATAATTGTCTTGTGAAACGTAAAATTGCTCCCAATGCTCTTATTGATGCGTTGCATGTGACGGACACGTGATAATTAAAATTCAATGCCATATCTATAAAAACTCCAAGATCACGCGCAACAAACACTCGTTTGGTTACGACGCCATCTAAGATACAACTGAACGCAAGGGGTTTTTGCTTTCTACAGAGACCTATAAAGCACCACCTAGCTATGTTATCGACATTGGTTTGAAGAAGTGTGCATTCACAATGCGAACTAACATGACGAAACAACTTTATATCGTCGGCGAATAAAAGCACTTTAGAATTTTTCACCGAAAATACAATGTCATTTGCAAAAATTAAAAACAAAAGTAAACCGAAGTTGCTCCTCTGAGGCACTCCTGACGACGAAATAAAGGTTTTGGACGTAAAACCCGATACACGAACACAGTTTCTACAATCGCTAAGGTAGCTCCTAAACCAATTACAATACGTTGAACATAGGCCGTAGTCATCTAGTTTACGCAGGAACCGATCATGATTGACCCTGTCGAACGCCTTCGACATGTCAAAGTAGATGACGTGTACTTGTTGATGACCATGAACACATGGCAGAGCATATTCTAAGAATATGCACAAATTTGTTTCCACCGACTTTTCCTTCGAAAATCCGTGTTGCTCAGGGCAAATATTTTGGCGGAAGTATTTGTAAAGACGATTTTGCAGCGTCATCTCAGAAACTTTAAAGAAACTAGATAATAAAGAGACAGGACGATAGTTGCTGACAATTCTGTTATCGCCTGATTTAATTATCGGAACCATCACTGAGTGCTTCCATATAGACGGGAATCTGCCCGATTGTAGCGACAGGTTAAAGATATGAAGCAATACGGGAGTTAAAAGATGAGCCCATCCCTTTTAAAATGAAGTTCGGTATTCCGTCTGCGCCAGTAGATAACTTCGACTTCATGTCCCTTATGCATGTATTCATCTCAAGCTGATGTATTGGAACAAACGGGAAAAAATCAGAGGTATCTGGGCATTTCACAGCAGAATTCGTGTTAGTTCCAGAGGAGAAGCATGACTTAAGATGCTGAGCAAACGTGTCTGCCACTTCATTTGGGTTCGATGTATAGCCGGAACTACCCCGTAAGAGAGGAACACTACTACTACGCTTGTTTTTCTGAGTGGGTACGAATTTCCAAAAGTCTTTTGGTCTTGAATCCGAGCAGACTCAGTCTGAGAAACGTGAAATTTCTCATCTCTCTTAAGCAGCCGCTTTGCAACAGAGCGACACTTCCTGTACTTCAAGTACCATCTCTCTAATCCCGTTTTTTAAAAGTCCTGTGATAGTGCAATTTCCTCCGTAAATAGCATTTCAGCTCCCATGAAAACCATGGAGGGTATTTGCGAGACTGTGAAGCTCGCTTCGGTGTAAATGTATCCATGGCACTCGACACAATTTTTGTAAATGCCTCAGTCGCTGAGTCAACGCACATGTTTTTTTAAGATAGGATTCCGGTTGTAACTTTGAAGATAATAGTACATGTTAAGATAATCTCCTTCGCTGTATAAGGAGCAAGTCTGGCTATAAAAAACATGTTGACTGGGCGGGAAAAATAATAAACAACAAAAGGAGGATGGAAATGATCGGCACGTGTTATAGGATTGTCAACTGAACTGATACCATCAATTGGCAAAGACACTAGTGCAAGGTCAAGCATGTTGCCCGCTGAGTTCTGTAGCTTATTGCACTGTTCAAATACATTTATATACATAAAATCTATTAGGCTTGACGCCTTCGATTTGCTTTCCGTTGGGCCATCTGTCACCCAGCCTATCCCCGGAATATTAAAATCTCCATAAATGTGAACGCGAAAACTTGGCATATCTAAACTTTGCTCTAGAGCTCTCAGCTCTGCCGCAAAATTATCAGAGCTAAACTGGGGTCGAAAATAATAGTTTCCAATTAAAAAGTTGACGCCATCATTCGATGCAAGCTCTACCCAAATGCATTCCGAGTAAGACTCTAGTAAGACGATGTTCAAATAACCGTGCAATTTCCGGCAGCCTGTCATTGAAGATCTATATGCTTCAGTCTTACATTGAATCAGAAACTGTTCCCTCAGATCGTTGTATAGGCCCTTTGTTCACTATAAAAAAAACTCAAGCCTGGAGTCCAAACAACAAACTTTTTTAATCAAATAGAACCACTAGGCTCGAGAATGGGAATAAAACAAGGATGGAGAGGATGATAAGAGTGAGAGAGGGATGTAAGTAAAAAGGAAGAGTAGCAAAGGGATGGGAAGAAATCCGAGGTAGAACCGAATTCCTCTCTCCCCCCCCCCCTGACCGCCTCCCCCCCCCCCCCCAAAAAAAAAAGAAAGAAAGAAAAAGAACCTAAAAAAAAAACCTCTAAAGTTTGCAAGGAAGAAAAAAAAAAAAACATTATTTGCTTTACTTTCTTTTTTTCTTCTCCTTTTTTTTTTTTTTCTTTTTTGCTTCCCGAAAGCGTTTACGGCTGCGTGGGCTCTTGTGCCGTACGGCGCAGTTCGTCCGCCCAGAGGTTTTGCTTTTGCTTCATTCATTGGCAAAAAAAAAAAAAAAAAATACAACTTTGCCGGCTTTTTTTTTTTTTTTTCTTCATGAGGGCGTTGTGGTTAAGCAGGAAGGCATGCTTTTAGATAGAATTGCCCACGTGTTAGGATTCAAGAAGCGAAACTGTCGCGGGACAAGAGGCGGTCAAAGGGGACAGCTCTACCGATCCCGCGGAGTGCGAGTGTCCCCAGGCGATAGTGGTTACAGACGGGACACTGCTGCGCAAATCTCGATATTTCGTGCTTTTTTTTTTTTAATTTGCTTACGAAGCATCTGTTAGCCTACTGTGTTGATGCCGGCTTCCCCAGTAACGTCCGGAAACAGTTATCTACCCAGACGCGATCTTTCAACATTTTAATACAAATCGCTCCATCATGAATTGGAGGTTAGTATGTTTTTTTTATATAAAGAACTACTGCAACCTATGAATAAAGCAATACCTGCGGTGGGAACCGGGGATGACGAACACCACACGGCAAACTGTTCGAGTTAACATAAGCTTGTTCAGTGGCTCGAAATGACGCCACACACAATGAAATTTTTATTGTAAAGCCGCTCCAGAGCGCGGGACCTTAAACGAAATGGTCCTGCGCTACATCGTCTTCATCTTCGAAAGGATCAACAATGCATTACTGTATTAAGCGAGCGCACTAGTAAGACTTACATACGAAAGAATTACACATAAAAGGACGAAACACGCCCGATCGAACAGACCATCAGAAATGTTTGATGGTCTATCTAACTTTCTCGATGACCCATCAGACCTTTTTAATGGACAATGACACCTTCTTCGCGGAATCCCGGAGAAAAGCTCACCGGAGAAAAGCCCAGCGGAGAAAAGTTCACCGGAGATAAGCTCACCGCAAAACCGGCAGATGCGGTGAAAAGCTCACCGATTTGTTTTTCTTCTCTTCATATGGAGGCTGTTGGATCATGCGTAACATGTATCAATTTATTATCATTAAGATTCGTCAGCTTTGTAAAAAATAAAATGTCCTTTTTTGTATTATTTGTTAAGCTTATTGGGTATATTGCTACCGAATTAATAATTGCGGGCGAGTGTTTTCTGTGGCTTACTCTGTAGGCAACGAAAGCCCAAATCAAAAGTTTATGAGCTTGAAGAACAGGAAAAAGTTCGAAAATGTAATGATGTCTGCATAAAACCTAAAAAGCAAAACTGTGAATGGCGGACTTCCGAAAGTGCATGCGCAACAACGCGGTATCTGAATTCCTTTTTGAAGCTTTTGTTGACCTTTAAAAACCGGATAGAACGGGCAGTAGGATGTTGAGGTTACTTTCTTCCACGGACATGCTCGTTTTGTAGAGGTTCGTGCTGGTGTTTCCAGACATTCTCTTCGTGTGATAGTGCCCTTCTACGGCGACTTACCCATGACCTTCAGAGCTGCACGCTGGCACCGTTGTTACTCGTGACCTATTAAAGTAGCCTTCTGTAAGGTAGCGAATTGGACCAGTTGGTAGAGGTTATACATGATTAAAACCGCTCGAACGACGACGACGTGTGAAGACACGACAGGACGAATCTGTTGTCACAACTAAAGTTTTGTTAGTGTAATTAACAGAAAGAAAACAGCGTAGCCGACACTGATTACATCAACAAACACCTACTTATCTATTAGGCACTACACAATATTTGGAAGTGAAACGGTTCACACACCGCTATTCATATCAGCTCGCAAAGAACAAACCTCTTTATTTGACAGAGCTAGCGACGGCACACTGCCAGTTGTCAATAAATTGTTGTCTTTTTTACCGGTGTACGATGTTCTGATTTTGTAATTGCGGCTTCATTAATATGCAGAGTGAGTGATTACTAAATTCTGATGAATTAGTAAATACGCCCAATGAACTTCAACAATATTTAAAAAAAGTGGACATATTTTTAATGAAGTGACGAATGCGGATTATGTTAAATGACAACGTTTGACGCAGAATCCGCTTAGTTAAAAAAAAGAAAATCGGTGAGCTTTTCTCCGGACCCGCTCAGAGGCCGGTGAGCTTTTCTCCGCATCTGCCGGTTTTGCGGTGAGCTTTTCCCCGCCGCCCTTCTTGGCTGCCCATCATACATTCTTGATGGCCCAGCACACTTTCTTGATGGCCAGTCAAACTTCTTTGATGGTCCGACAGGCTTACTTGATGGTGTCTAATGAACCATGACGCATTTCCTGATGATGGCTGATGGACCATTAAAGGCTTCTGTTGTAGCTCAGAGACCCTCGAAATGTTTCTTGTGCTGACTGATGGACCATCGAAACGTTTTGATGTTGCCCCGGTGACACCATCAGAATATCCCGATAGACCATCAGAACGCAAAAAGGCTGATGGTGGTTCTTATGAGATCCTTCCGTGGTGGAAAGAACCTGAATATATTCGGGAAATTCCGGCAGTGGCCTAGAGGAGGCGCCAATAAACTCACGTCATCGAGCATGCGTGAATTACATTCAGTATGGAAAGCTGACAGCGGCGTGGCTGGATAGCAGGGTGTTCAATCCGTATTATTCTGCCTCAACAATTGTCCTAGAATACTTGAAAGCTAACGAAAACACCTTATAGACTCAGGGATATTTTTGCAACCATAGTTTTAAATTGTGTATATTGTCCGTTGGTGAAACAATTTGTTGATCCGCTTTGTATGTCAAGTAGATCAGGTTTACGATGTGGCAGGGAGTGCCGAGAAACGCACTTTGCTTGATAGGAAAGTAACTTTACTAGGCGTACGTGTACTGTGAACTAAATGTTTCCGAGATAAAAAAATTACAAAGCCGCGAATCCGGAAATTTGAGGCTTACCGCATTCTCGGGCAGGCGAGACTTAGTGTACCGCACGCCGCCGCACGACGCCGTCATGCCCAGCATAGACGATGGGAACAGAGTGCAGTTAGCTGCGCAAGAGACACCGATAAAATTGCTGCGCGTCGTGGAGTCTCAAAACTAGCGAGTGGATTAAGCGTATTTTCTCTACCGTTTTGTTCGTGCGGTTTAATAATCCAACGTTCAATTATTTCTAAATAGAAATAATAACATGCCATAACAAAATACAAACCTTGCTTTTTCTTTTCCATGGTATAAAGTAAGGTGCTGAACGCTTCGGATGTCCCTTATTGAAATAATAATTGGCCAGTCTTGAGAGTAATTCGTAAGTAACGGATTACTTGTAATTCGTTACCTTTTAAAGCATTTTTGTAATTGCCACTTTACTTTTTTGCGGAAGTAATTTGTAATGTAATTCCGTTACAACTATTGGTAACAGATTACCTTAATTACTCGTTATTGTTTAAAAACATGAACGTATTACAGAAACTAGAGCAACATGAGCAGAAAATTCAGCAGCATAAAGATAGCAAGTTCAACGAAATGGAAAGCATCGGGGAGAAGAGAATAACAGAAAAGCCAACCCGATTTTTCTTACGACCACTCACTAGAGTCACTAGAAAAACGTGTAAGGCGTATGCCCTACTAACGTCTAACTTCTGGTTAGCTCAGTCGGTAGTGCGCTTCACTGGAAATGGAGAGGTCCCTGATTTGATATTAGGACCAGGCGAACTTTTTTCAGTCGCGCACTAGCCACCTAGGTGTGTTTGGACATTTGTGTTTGTCCCTTGGTAGGGATTATTAGCATATACAAATATCCGAAAAACAAGGATCAAGAAGACAACGCCAAATATGCGCCAAGGCGTTGTCTTCTTGAATTTCTAGCGAAGGCAGAAGCTTCTACTGAGCATGCGCACCGCTAGCTTCGTCTGCAGCATTCCAGAGATCATTTCCGATCGCCGTAAGCTAGTGGGACGGCGGGTGTAGTTGCAGCTTTCGCTGAATATCCCTATTGGAAACACCATGCATGAAAATCAAACTGGCCAAGATGGTAACTAAGCTGGTCAATCTGGTCACTGTGGCAGTCAAACTGGTTTAACTGGTAATCAAGCTGGTTTAAGCTGGGCAAGCTAGAATTTAAGCTGGTCAGTCTGGTTTAAGTAAAAACCAGCATGGTCTAACTAGAATCTGGTTTTAGATTCAATATGGTGTAGCTGGGAGTCATTCTGGTCCTAATTGGTCAAACTAGTTTTCCTTGGAGTCAGTGTGGTCAAGCTGGGAGACAAGCTGGTCATGCTGGGAGACAAGCTGGCGAATCTGGTCGAACTGATAATCCTTGTGGTCAAGCTGGTCATGCTGGGAGCGCGCACGCCAAGGTCGGCTAGAGATAGCCGAACTGGCATTGCTGGGAGCGCGCGCCAAGGTCGGCTTAGGCTGAAACGAGGCCACGTCCTGTTCTTTGTCCTCTCGTTTTTGGTAGACGACTGGGCGCGTCAGGCGCGCTGCAAGCTACCTTTGTGTGCAAGAAAATAGAGAGGGAGAGTGGTATGGACGGAGAATTTGAGACGCGTTGGGCTATCTTGGACAGATTTCCAAGGGGACGGCTGTGTGCGCGTTGTTTGGAGACTACTTGAACGACGGTGCAAGCGAAGCGGGTTTTGAGGAGACAGCGAGCGGCAGTCCGTTCAGTGCGGGAAGATGTCGGAAGTCCCGATTGAGGTGTCGCTTCGTGTCTTCGAACGTTTGTGTGCTCGTGAATGAAGGTGGAGCCGAGGAGTATCGATAATGCCACCCAAGCCACACGGATTTCCTCGCCTCTGCCGACCACGCAAGTTGCCGCTTCGCCCCCATCACTGGCGGGACCCAAATTCGCTTTTCTCATCCGTGTAGCATTTTATTTTGCTATTGCCTGTTTTTGGCGTGTGTTTAGTATTTTTTGTGTTGAAAGACAGGCAATCTGGTTTTATTAATATTGTTGTCTTTGCACCGAGAACCACTGTCTGTGCGTCGCTTAGTACTGTGTCAGCGCCGAGGATATGTAGCATCTGAGTTCATGTGAGGCGGCCGCGAGTACGAAAATAATAAATTGGATGCCGAGTTGGCTTTTCTGAACAGGTTGGCTTGTTTATCCTGTGTATTAATTTAAACAGGTTAAACTGGTTGGGAACTCCACCACCATGACCAGCATGCCAAACTGGGCATGCTGGGGCAATAACCCAGCTTGAAGCTGGGACCGGATGAACCGCCATGACCAGCATGCCAAACTGGGCATGCTGGGGCAATAACCCAGCTTGAAGCTTGGACCAGATCAACCAGCATGACCAGTATAACCATATAAACCAGCATGACCAGTATGACCAGATCAACCACCATGTCCAGCATGCCAAGCTGGGCATGCTGGGGCAATAACCCAGCTTAAGCTGTTTTTTTTAATATGGATGCCTTCTGTATGAAAATCGATATTTAGTTTAAATGGAAATGTCGTTCACAAAACACAATGAACTCACGTGACTTTCTTTTGATTTTGTGATTAACTTTCTTTCTTATGCGTTCCTAATGCGTTCCAAAAACCTATTGGCCACCGTGCTTCAAATATTTTTTGTCATCTGAATTTTCATTGAGTTCCTGATGCGTGAATTTCCTGATGAGTTTCTGATGTGTTTTCGAGTAGGCTCACAGGACTTCACTGCTCACCCTTACAAAAATGAACAATGAGTTTCAATTGAGTTTCTGATGTATTGTTACAGAATACATTAGAAACTGAATTGAAACTACAGCCCGCAATATATGTGGCGGCTTATTAACATGTAGTGTATTTACTCGATTAATAGCTGCACTATTTATGAATGAGGCCCTTGTGTCTACTTTCGTGCGAAGCACATATACTGCAGATCATTGTGTTGCGCATAAATAACATAGCAAATACCTAGATCAAGAACGCGAGTCTTCATACAAATGCAACCTTCACAGATGGTATCCTTGCGCCAAGATGTTATCTCTGTCCTGTAAGCAGCTGGAATCATGCTTTCGAACGCGGTGATTTGGCAATCCGCGTGCCACGCGGAAAAGCGAACTCTCAGGTTTTCTTCATAAACAGTGCGGCTATTACTCGAGTAAATTCAGTATACTGTTAAGGCAACCATGCATGTTGTGTACAAGAAACACAATAAATGCAAATTTCAACATATGCATTTTATTCTATTTCCTGCAGCCTATAGTAAACTTTCGTTAGTTCGGCCTCGGTTAATTTGACTTTTCGTTTGTGTTCTAAAGTCCCGGCGAGCGGCCATACATTTCTATGGGAGGGGAAGTTCGATAGTTGGAACTCGGGAAGTCTCCGCATCGGATAATTCGTCCCGAGAGAATGCGCGCGGGCTCAAGTTGCACGGCACCACGGCAGCAAAACCACCAACGTACGGCGAAACAGGGGCCCTTCGCTGCAAAGCGGAACGTGCGCAAATATGCGCCTGCTCCTCTACGACGTTGAGATAGACCGTAGCGAATGACATGAGCCAGCGCAACCAATCTGGAGTGGAATAGCGCGGAGAGCATAGCACCTGGTCGGGCACGGAGACAGCGCGCGCCCTCTCAAAGTGCTTTTCTGTAGCATCGTGTGCGGTCCATCTTGCCCGTCGGAAAGCGCACGTTCCCTTTTCCTTTTTTTGAGAGATGGCAAAATTACTTTCAAAAAGTAATTAAATTACATTACTAATTACTTTTCTAAGAACTGCAAAAATGTAATTAAATTACATTACACATTACCGGAGATTAAAGGTAATGACATTGCATTACAATTACTTCAAAAAGTAATGAAATAACTTTGTCATTACTTTTGAATACCTTGAGGCAGTAATTTGCGCTCATTTTATTTACCGCCTACACCAACACCGTGTTTACAAAACAAGCTCCCGGTTGCACACACAGCGCATGCGCAGGAACCAGATCCGGGGGAAGCGAGGCGCTGCGCATGCGCAGTGCCGACAGCGGCGCCACCACAGTGTAGTGACGTCAAAGAGCTGAGTTGGTCTATACGTCCCAAAACTCAGTGCTCCCTGTTTACACCGCAACAACCTTATGTGCCCCAATGGGAACCATGCTGAACAGTGGTTTTGCTGGCGCACACGACATAAGTATTAAACATGACGAATAGCTTCTTCAGATGTGACTCAGAAAGATCGTAAGCTCACCGGCTTCGCTCTTCATTCAACGGTGAAGGTTCTCACTAAAAGAGTGATATGTTTCCGTCTTCCTGATTTAGAAGTTGCAGTCCATGTCAGTTTGTTAAGTCGGGCAATTAAAGCTCAATACTACAAGGAGTCGTCACGTGAAACGTTTTTCTTCCGCCTCGGACGCAATGTAAATCTATTCTCCCGAGGACACTATACTCGGCGATAACTTTTCTTGGCAATGCAGTGGGGAGGAGGAGAGCCAGCGCACAGCTTTTTTCAGCACTCTAGATGGGAGAGGGAACGCGTGCCTGAACCCTCCACTGCAATGCCAAGAAAAGTTGTCGCCGAGTATAGTTGATCTATTCCCGGTCATTCCTTTCAAGGAGCATTCTTCCGAAACACCCGAAGAGTTTAAGTTTTTGTGCATTGTCACACAAAGGGCCCGGATAATCGCTAAGCAGAAGCGCCGCCAATTGGGGAATGGCGTGAACTTCCTAAATTGTGGACTTTCCGAACAAACGGTAAGGTAGCGAGGCACACCGCGAGCGACACCTGCTTTGCTCGAGGACGCACAAAACGTTCTGGGACCTTGACAAGTCATTTGGAATTAACTATTTATTCCGGTCGTTTATTGTTCACAATGGTCGGAGCTTACGGTTTGACCTTGCTTGGCAAAACTACAAGGCTGGGGATCTGTTTGTCTATTCCTTTCAGGTTTTAAATTATGTTTAACTCACTGGTGATGTGCCCGTCGCCTTGTAGCCTATGAGCCATTCATCCCCATGCTGACGCACTGTCAGCTTATGAATGAACGGTGGACGGTAGGTGTTTGTTGGAGCAGTCACACATCTATCGTTCGCCACGTAACCACGCTCTCGTTCATACCCAGGCGCAGAGAAGGGGACGGGACACGTGATTAAAAGAAGGTATTCGATTGGTTCTGGTCAGCTTGTAGCTCCCACAGCACTGTTAGCTTAGGGATGAACGAAGTGTAGTATTGTGCTGATGATGCGACGCCATGAATCTGTCGTGCCTGGGGTTCGTAAGCCGTTGCCTTCCAGCGATATTTACACGGAAGCTTTTCTCCTTCGCCTTTCCAGTCCTATTTTGTACGTCTGTACAGCACTTCTTACAAGGCTTTGTGCTCAGGTGGCCGTCGATTATTTCCTCCGATGCTTTTCAACAGCATTTTATCATGCAAAATAATTTTTCTCTTCTTTCTAAAAGATTGCGAACAAATTTTCTAATATAGGACAAAAGTAATTTCAAAAGTAATGAGTAATTTTCTCGAAATTACTGCCTGGAAGAAATTCATTACATTCCTAAATTACTAGCCGAGAAAAGTAATTCATTACATTACTCATCACTCCAAGAAGTAATTTAATTACTGTAATTTCATTACAGTAATGCCATTGCTACCATCTCTGCTTTTTTTTGTTATTTGTTTTTTTGTGGCCGACATTCTGGCCCCGTGCCAAAGTCCGCTCGTAAAGCTTTCCCAGCGCGCGCGCGCTCTCAAAGCGCTCTTCTGTAGCATCATGTGCCAACACCACCTATACGCTGTTTCACCTTGTGTTGTACCGCAGGAAAGGCTACAAGCGCGAGCTCCTTGCTCTAGGGCACACCTGGGAGGCACAAGCTCTCGTGCACCAAGGGCAGCTGCCAACGCTATGAGCTCGCCCTTTAGCCTTCCCTGCGGTACAACATAGGGTGAAACGGAGTATAGCATGTGCGGTCCACCTTGTGCGTCGGAAAGTGCGGGTTTTCTTTTCCTTTTTTTTTGTTATTTTTCTCAGTCGTACAACTTTTTTTTTGTAGCGTTTGATTTTATGGGAACGTGGCGTTTAGTTACGCTGCTCTCCGGAGCATGCTTTTGCACACGCTTTTTAAGCGCAGACGGCAGCAGACCGCCCTTGATTACTTGGTACAATAAGAAGAAGTTTAATTTTAAACGTTTTTCTGTCCCTTTTTTAATTCGATCATTCGGATAATTCGACAAAATTTAAGTTTCTTCGAAGTCGAATTAACGAAAGTTCACTGTAGTTATTTGAACATGCACAGATCTTTACATTGCATGTAGACAGCATTCACATACATGCACATCAGCCGACTTATACCTCCTACTGTACGTGCAGTAAGCTCCAAGCTTCGATACGTGTACACCTACTGTAGCTGAGTAACAGCTTGTACGTGAAACAAACGTAATCAGTTTGTGTGAATTATAAGGATGAAGTACCAGCAAACAACTGTGGAGTAATTATCTGCTCCATTTAAATTTGCATACTAAAGTAAAGGTGCTGAGGCAAGCATAGTCAAACACATGTAAGACTGCTTTATTATGTTCATTTTTAAAAGTGCTCGCATAAAAACAAGAAGGAACTTGGATCCAAGATGCTGCTTGCACGACTTAATGCGGAGATGGGTACACAAATAGAATATTAATTACCAAATAAGAAAACAAACACAACGTTGTGGGGGTATGTCCACTCAACAAATTAAGGATGCAGCTCCATGGCGGCCATGACACAGTCAATATTCACGTTTTTGAAAGACTATTTGGGTGCCTCTGAGTTCTCTCAAAATAGTTGTTATATATTACGTTGCAGTAGAGTATTTTCTTCTTTCTGATGCAAAATATGTTTCTATAGCCTGAAAATCCGACTTTGAGCACCGGCAAATATGAGAAGCGTGATCATTTTCGGCAAAACATGGTTTAATAGTACAAATGGCCAGTGTCTACAATTGAGCACTCTGATTGGAAGAGTGGATCTTTCGTGTATAAGGGCTCTCTTTTTTATACTTTGTATATTTTGACAGATATTTACAAAAACTGACTTTATGTAACGTCTTCCGAAGTCACTTTTTGCAACGCAAATATCTGTCAAAATATATAAAGAATAGAAAAAAGGGTCCTTGTACACAAAGGGCGCATGCTTATTTTGCAATATTATAAAATTTGAAAGAAGGTGCTGAAGAGTAGACCCTGCTTGTCTGTACTACTTAACCATGTTGTGCCGATAATGCCAATGCTTCCGATATTGGCATGTGCACGGTGAGTTGGATTATCAGACTCGAGAAACACGTTTTACATAAGAAGGAAGGTAATGTCTACAAGATGATATATAAAACCTATCTTAATGAACCTAGACACACCTGGTTTAGCAAATTACTTGATCTCCCGTGCGAGCATCGAGGAGAGGCTGTTCTTCAGCTGCAATACGGTAGTATCAAACTTGCTGCATGCGTAGCCTGAAAAAAGCCAAAAACACAACAAAATAAACACATTAGCATTCAAGTGTTTTATGGGCCTGGAGTGACAAGTCATGCCCTATGACTTGTCACTCCATCACAAAAAAGCCAGCATGCTTATCCTTTTCCTATTGAACCTCACTGAAGCAGCTGCGTCCTTAATCAAGTGAATCAAATAAAAATGAATTTTTTACAGTCATCGTGCAAGACAAAGCCGAGAAGCTACAAGCCTTAAGTTTCAATATTGTGGAGATTTCCCTTCCTCCTACATGCTCAACGGTAAGGAAGCAGATCAAGCTCAATATTAAGCACACCCACAAATGTATGTTTTTGTTTGTCTTCCAATTTGCGCTTTACGCAGCATTCGTAAAATACGTGAAATCATGTTGGTGCAACTGTGTGCTTCCCTACAAAAAAAAACGGTTTAAAAATAAACCGGAATGAATCCGGGATTTCAATCCGTCATATGGGCCGGATTTCTAGAAACCGTAAAATGAACCGGAAATACTCAGTCCGGAAACCCAACCGTAATTGGTCGAAGCGGAAGCTGAACCGTATCTGGCCCATCCGTAGAGCTTAAAGACCGACCAACAAAACCATTTTCAGCAAGGTAGGAAAATGCCCCTCGCGCCCTCCCCTTTTCCCCCTCTCCCAAAAATCACGTGACGGCAGAGGCTTCTTTTGTGTCGGCTTTTTCTGTAGGGATAATCCTAAGAAAACGCGAAAGGAGCGGCTAGTTGCGAGCGCCACAACGACCTTGAGACGTCCAGGTGTCTTCCCTCGTTGACGCGAGCACGCTCAATCTGCGAGATTGAGGAAGTTAGCGCGACTGAACGCTTTTTCCCATGAGCTGCAGGTCCGAGGCCGCTCGGTCGGTGGAGATCGAGGGGTAGTGGTATGCTGGGTTCGTTCCAGCAGCCGCTCTCTGGCATCGCGCGGCTGCTGGAACCATTCCCGTGTCTGCACAAGGATTGACTTGCGCAATAAAGGGTTCAGGTCGTCGATAATACATTTATCTCCGAAACTTATAAATCAAGTGGCTTTCCCTAATCTCTTCATTACTGTTTGAAACACACCTCTTATGGGTTGTTCATCCCATTTTAGACTCTTTTACGTATTTATTCTTCCTTACCTGTGCTTGATGACGGTTTTATAACTTGATAAGGACCTTTAAATATTGGCGCGGGCTTGCGCGATCAACGCTGTCCCGGATTTATTCAAAATTGGAAAGATTGGCGTCAGGAGGGGTAAGGGTTGCACGAGAGGCGTGCAATTCTTGCCCGCTTGGCCCTCCCAACCACTTCTCTGCTTCCGTAAATTTTGAATGTTGTAGGTTGATCCAGTGGCTTAGAGCTCACTTTTTGAAAGGAACCGAAAATAAGAACGGACCAGTACAAGCTGAACTATGCAAGACGCTCTAAGAGAGCCTGTCGTAATGAAAATGAACTGTTCTAATGTGGCAAGTCGCATCAATCGGTTCATAATTTTTCATCCCCTTTTGCAAGGCTCCGGAAAAACAAGAAACCAGGAAAGGCTGAGTGACGCCAGGCGCCTCGTATTGTTCAGGTTGTCCCGGTTTCTTTATGTCCTTTCAGCGCTCCTCAAAACGCACACTGTTCGGTTTCTAAACGCTGTTTTTATTTTCACGCAGAAATAAAACAAAATGCGTAATAATTTTTCACACCAGTGCAATGCAATAGAGACTTCTATTTCCAGCAAGCTGCTTTCCGCCATGCTTCCGTGTCCTCCTCCAGGCCGCGAATGTTTGTGCACACTGATTAAACTATTTACATGTAGATTGACATGCACTAGAAATCTGGTACTTTCTTTTAGAAGCAGCATGTTAGTGCACATAAATTCCCCCAGCGTCTTGCCTTCTAATCGCGTGGAAGGAAAATGGAAATATCCCGGGCATGATTCGTGCAGAAGGCTAGACTCAATGGTCGCCCATTATATCTACAAACTCCCTGGCAGATTCACTACCCTATAGCCTGGTGTCTTTTCTCCAAGAAGCGAGGTTTTGATAGAATTTCGTTGCTCGGCCGCTAACTTTTGAAGTGGCGCGAAAAAAGAGAGAGAGAGAGAGAGAGAGGGGGAGGAAAACAACGGTTTTCGCAGGCTTTTTTTTTTTTTTTTTTTTTTTTGCAATTGCGATATTTTGTTGTGTTTAGGTATGCTTTTGCGGTGTAAACAATTTTACGCACTTCCCACAAATGTTTCATCGTCAACGACAGTTTGTAAAGTATTACCCACTGCCTCGGTTGCTTTGACCTTACGCACTGGAGCGGCACAGGAGCGCGTATTTCCGCAAAATAAATACGAGGACCTATTTCTCCCTTTGAACCGACCACTTTTGTGGCATCACGACGAACACACTTTCACCATGAAATCGTAACAAATAATGATTGATGATGAAATTGATTGGGTCCTAACAGTAGAACCACATTATTTATGTTGCAAATAAACTGGGCGTCGGTCATGCGGTGTGTTTACTTCCACGTTCGAATGTGTTGAGAAAGAGTAGCCGAAAAGCACAGTCTTCAGGCTGCTTCCCTGGAGTGGCCTGATATCTCCCCAACTCGGGAAAGAGAAAGGGGGGGGGGAGAGAAAGGGGTGGATGTTGTGGGAAGGTGATAATATATATTCTCACACCGGAGAGTCGCCGGTCGTTAAAAAGTCGACTCGCTAATAACGGGAAAGCCTGTGGGGCCACATCTATAGTAACCATGAGGAAAATGTGGTATACAGCTATGTTACTGAGAAGTTGCGATAGTGCAAACGATGGCGTGTTGTGAAGGCACGTGAAGCAAAGACCTATCTTACGATTGTGCCGTCTTCATTAGAAGCAAGAATTTCGGTTTGCTTCTCCTGACGCCAATCTTTCCAATTTTGGATAAATCCGGGACAAGGTTGATCGCGCAAGCCCGCGCCAAAATTTAAAGGTCTTTCTCAAGTTATAGCACAGTCATCAAGCAGAGGTAAGGACGAATAAATACGCAGAAGAGTCCAAAATGGGATGAACAATCCATGAGAGGAGATGTGTTTCAAACGGTAATGAAGAGATTAGGGAAAGCCACTTGATTTATAAGTTTCAAAAATAAATGTTAAATGTATTATCAACGACCTGAACCCTTTATTGCGCAAGCCAATCCTTGTACAGACACGGGAATGGTTCCAACAGCCGCGCGATGCCAGAAAGCGGCTGCTGGAACGAACCCAGCATACCACGAACCCTCAATCTCCACCGACCGAGCGGCCTCGGACCTGCAGCTCATGGGAAAATGCGTTCGGTCGCGCTGGCTTCCTCAATCTCGCGGATTGAGCGTGCCCGCGTCAACGAGGGAAGACACCTGGACGTCTCAAGGTCGTTGTGGCGCTCGCAATTAGCCGCTCCTTTCGCGGTTTTTTAGGATTATCCCTACAGAAAAAGCCGACACAAAGGAAGCCTCGGCCGCCATGTTATTTTTGGGAGAGGGTGAAAAGAGGAGGGCACGAGGGGCAATTTCCTACCTTTTGGAAAATGCTTTCGTTGGTCGGTCTTTAACCGGAGTGGGTCTAACCGTATATTAAACCGTATCAGGCAACACCGGAATATTATAGAAATGGTTTAATAGAGTGACATACCTACTGTTTCACCTTCCAAAGTACTGCAGCTGATGCTAAAAGCCGTCCCTTACATAAATGTCATATCTCGACTTATAATAAAAAATACAGATATGGATATGTAAGGAATTGTGCAGATTTGACCACATATGCATAATCAGGCCGTATCTGGATGTATATAGCCATATCTGCCCAAATCCTTATATACCATATAGAGACGACTTTATATGATCCCGTGTTTGGGCCTGGAAAATAGGGTACCCACCCCATATAAAGAAATTTTCATGTGATGCTCCTTCTAGCATCACATTAAAATTATTGCCATGTGGCAGGTACCATACTTTCAGGTCCAGACATGGGATCATATAATGCATCTCTATGAATATCCACAAAATATACATTTTACTGCTATCCACACTGCCAAACGTGTGTTTACGTAGATACATCGACATAATAGGCCACTGACCAGTCTTTATTTTCCTGGTTCGAAGTTTGTAATTCCGACAATTATGTATGCTACAAATATAGAATGCAGGCAATCGCTAGTTAGGAAACATAGTAACATGTCATTCGACGTCGGAAAATCACAGCCCTTTGGCGGGATTGGTTGTCGAGGGAGCAGACAGAGAATATGGTTTGCAAAAATGTTTTATACATAAAAGCGCCAAAACGCAAAACAAGCACTTCCGCCGTTCAAAAAAAAAAATCGTAATATCACATGGACAACCATTAAAATAAACTAAAAATGAAGTAGCACACACACACCTATTAAAATTGAACAAAAGGAAGGCGACAATTAAACTGTAAACTATACTAAAGTTCCAAAGACGTTGATTCTTACTCACAGGGTCACAGCCCTGATTCAACTCTCCGGCCGAGCACATCGGTTTCGACAAGGGCTTGCTTGCTAGCCTTGTTGTTGAAGTCCTTCCTTGCACCGTGCGATGTTCAAAGTCCCCAAGAATGAAAAAAAAATAAAAGCTTCTGTGGTTCCCAATGACCACAATAGCTTTTATTTTTTTCATTCTTTCACTACTCCGATGAACGGCTTGTGCACATGCTTAGTTTAGCAGATGTAACTCAATGACTAATGCTACTAGCGGAACAAATGGTGGCAGTTTCCTGTCAAACCTTGCCACTAGGTGGGTATAGCCGCAGCGTGTCCTGTGGGCCTGATAGCATTTTCTTTTTCCTTTTAACACACCTCATATGTGTCTAGCTTTGGCAAAGTGTAGTATCTTAAGTTTGTTGCCAAAGAGTTGGAAATAAAAACATGGTAATGAGTAGTCTTATGTGTACAAAAATACAATGATCATTGCTTAAAGCAATATCATCAGGATTCCCTATGATCACAGCTCTTTAAATATCAAGTACTCTGTCCTGCAAACAAGAACACCGGTACGCGGTAGACTTTTTTGCCTTAAACTCGGGGGTTAATACGTACCAAGAAAGGCATTCAAGCGCACTTGATCTATGGCTTCTTACACAGGCCCACCCTTGTTGCTGTTCGCGCCCTTGCCAAAAAGGGACTTGTTCCGAAGTTCTTCTAGGCTGAAGAGACTCCGGACGAGGTTCCTTGCAAACTTTGCAGGACTTCCACGGCAGTGGGAGTGCAGACGCTCGAGAAGGGTCTTTTCGACCAGCACGCCGTCTTTAATGTTTACCTGCACAACAAATATATCTGGACAGAATTGTTTTTTGTTATTCAAACTTGCTCATTTACTAAATATTTTTGTGTATATCCATCCAGCACCAATATGGCTTATTATTGCAGGAAACACTCAGTTGTTAATAAACATAGTGCTAATTAAGTAAAATACCTTGGACTACACCTTAACCAAGGATGAAAAATAGACTGCAGTTTGTAAAGAGCCTAAAGTACCTAACAAAACGCAGTGAACGAGTGGATGTGCTATAGCTCCGTTCTGCGTTATTGTGCGGAAGCTCGTGGCTACCTAGCTATTGTAAGAAAAATTGCAATCAGCCTCTATTTTGCACTCGAACAGTGGTCGACAGAAGTCCGATGTTTGAGTAGTCTGAAAGAGTGTCAGAACAACAGCCTCCAGGTCAATATCGGTCTTGTGCCGACGTCCGAAAGAAGCATGACAGCAATTTTCGCCGACCAAAACATTGTTGAATTCTCTAAATGCTAAATAGTGCGCATGAATAGCCTGAAAAGCTGCTGCACCTTCTCAATGTATAAAGGGTACTGAATCAAAAATTCCTGTTAGATTTAGCAGTCACAGTTGCAGCTATAACATATGCATGTTTCATAAATACTGGGTCCTGAAAAAAAAGTAAACCAATTAAATTAACAAACAACATTGACACTGGAGAGCATTTTTTGAAAGCTATCCTAAGATGTAAAAGGCCTCACAGGCTGCAGTGCGTAGCGTTCGCAACTGCACAGCTGAGTGTACCAGTTGTCCAAACCATCATAACTTTTGATCCAACATTGTCCTTGCCCTGTCCAATGTTTGCATCATATCGGATATCAAATCTGCAATGTAACCATGCACCGGTCCCGCCCATGCTGACATCTGAAGGCATCAGAATGGCCACAGAGTATGGTACAATGTAGCACTTCCTAAGATGAAAGCAAGGAGGAGCACGAGGATAGGGATATCAGGAAGCAGCCAGGAATTCCCAAACCGTCTCAAGCGCGCTGCCTGTTCTCCAAGACCAGCTACTGGCTTAGCTTAATTATGAAGTTCTTTACCGATATATAGCCGCTTAAAATTAGGCAAAGTCAATTTCTTTAACGAATGGGCCACTGCTCTACAATGTAAGCCTAACCGCAGTACAGCAAGTGTTACATCATTTTGTCTAACAAAACTTTTACCGTCTCGGCCACCGCTCATGTGGAGTTATGGGATGCATTCAGCGTTCGCACAATTTTGCGCAGCTTCTTTACCATGTTGTAGGCGACTGAGGAAGAGACAAGACAAAAGCATGCTTAATGAAATATGAAAGAAAAGATTATTTTCTCCCTCAGGTCATTTGTTTCAAAGGTTACACTCCATCAGTATAATATGCAACCGCACAGCTGCCATAGGCTGTTTGACCCACGCCGCAGCGAACATGGGATTGACATGTTCAACAACAGAGTTGTGATTTTGTTTTCCCCGAGGGAAATATTTATCAACATTGGTACGAACTAGTTGCAATATTTCGTGGGCAGATGACAAGGGGCACCTCGCTAAAGCCTCTTCTAAATATAGACCTTTTCGTGCACAGATCTGCAGCGAATACAGGCCACGCCCGCCATGAACCAGGGCTGCCTGATTACATAATTGCAAAAGTAGAAGCATTTTCTTACATTAGTCTTGGTATTGATTCCAAAATGTGTGTTAACAATTTGTCCCAATTGTGTATCTCGTTTTTTATGAATTGTGGGAGAATCCGAAAAATAAAGTTGTCGACAGCAGACAAGGTGACATTTTTAATGGAAACAGATTTATTTCAGAGAACTCGCAGCTACATTTAAGTGGGCTTCGCAATGCTTAATGAGCTCAGCAGTTATTAAAGCAGTCAATAACCACCAACGTTTCTTGGATACTTAAACAAAATACAATTTTTAATTAGCAGCTGTATAGTGCATATTGCAATCTTGTAGACAGCTGCCATGAAAGCTACAGCAATCTGCATAATTAAACAACAAGCAACTGGCTTGGAAATAGCCAACAACTTCAACATTTTCTTTATATGATTTCGCAATCGTAGGAGTGCGAGGCCAGAACTGGGGGTGAAATATCTCAGAGGGGGCTGTTTTAGAGCGCAGCTCGTAGGTGACCGTTTCCTGCTTGAGCGGCGTCGCCGTCGGCGTCGTTGCGCGGTGCATTATAGGACATTTCTCATAATGCACCGTGCGGGGAGGAGAAGGGGGAGGGGAGGAGGAGGAGGGAGAACAGAAGCAAATAGGGGAGGAGAGATGAGGAGGGGGAAGAGGGAGGGTGAGGAGGAGGGGAGGAGCTTTAATGATGAGGGGAGGAGAAGGAAGAGGAGGAGTAGCAGGCAGGGTGAGGAGGAAAGGTATACCCTTCCCTCAGTACCCTTCCCTCCTCCTCCTCAAGACCTGTACTCTAATTCGGCATTACAGGGTGTTGCAAACGTCTCTCATTTTTTGTTGTATATAATGCTTTAGCCTTGCATGACATATATGTCTATAAAATTGCACTTGCTGTATAGACCATAAAAGCAATATTTAAAGAATTAACTAACAAGTTTTAGCTAATTACTTAAGAAAATATGGTTGTCATTGTTTCTTCTAGAATCCTCCCAGGTGAAACACGTAGCGATGCAGGCATGCACGTAGCTGTGAGCCCGGTTTTTAAATATATAGCTCGCCTTGGCACCACATTTTTTACAATTCGTTATGATGTGCAAAACACAAAGGTAGGTTTAGACACTCAGATGTAGCTTCTACTGTATGAATATGTTTGATATAATATTGTTAAACTACTTGACAGCAGAGCACTGATTGTTCAATTTGAATCACTTTGAAGCCGAAAACCATCATTTGCATAGCTAAAAAGCATTAAAGTTACTGTGTTTACACTATCTGCAACTAACATGCTATTGATAAAGTTTTATGCATTTGTATCTTGCTTCCGGTTTAATTATTATGACGTAGTAGCAAATGTTTATGTTGACCTTTTAATCACTAAACCAGCAGCAGTATTTTTTGCTTGCAGCAACATGTCGTCTAAAATCTACAATTCGGCAAGTGGAAAAGTTTGGCAACATTTGGAAAGTGGAAAATATTAATCCTTATTAGACTACTTGAACGACTACTTTTGTCTATAGTTCGAAAGGGCTGAAATTGTTTCGCAAAACAAACGTCGCTTACCATAGTTGTTCTCAGCCACGGACACCTACCCCTCTAGGACCTGAACTTGGGCCTGAAGTTCCTCCACCTATTTTTTGTAGAGCATCGCAGTTGCACCCAAATGTACGCTACAAAGGCATCTATCTTATCAGCCCAGTTATTTATTGCATGTTTCACGCACAACTGCGGAATCTTGAAGGTATAAAGCCAGTTATTCTTGTGACCTTCTGTACACCTGAAGAACGTGAGATCCGCATATTTTAGTACAGAGCGCTCGAATAATAAAAAAATTTAAACCCTATATGGTCTGCCTTTTCAATATTTTGAAAAGTGCATCAAACCTAATTCTAACATCACCTTTTCATGGATTCAACTTAATTCGCTGGCAGTGCTAAGTATTTAAAAAAGTCCTCCATGCATCCCACTCCGATATAAGAAGTGAATAGCCAAGTCTTAGATAACACTTCTTTCACTTCTAAACTGAAAACTAAAGGAGGCAACAAACCGGTTGTGCGAGGCCATCGGAAGGGCAGCATTGAATGGACTTCCTTTTTTGGGGGGCCGGCTCGAAAGGGGGGAGGGAGGGAGGGCGCATCCTTCAGCGTTCGTTTCGGACTGACGTGGCAAAACGGACTGACGTGGCAAAACAAAAAAGGCAAAACAAACTTATTACATGCCTTTATTCCACGTTAGACATATGTATTTAGATCAGTTGGAATAAATTGTTATGTGGCGCGGTAATTAATCGTGAAGGTCTAGCTGAGTGGCGGATATGTTCTTAAAAAAGAAACTGAAGAAAAACTTGCGCCAATGAAAAGTTGCAAATGAACATAATCCTTCCATGAACCAAGATGAAGTAAACCCTTTTTCATGCCCCTGAAAAAAAATGTTCATGCAGGTAACCTGCATATTTAATCTAAAGATGAAGAGCGAGGGGAAAAAGCTGACCTTGCTTTATTCCATCCAAAGCCCTAACGGCTCACAAGAAAAAAGATCTTTCAGTGCCATAAAAATGACTGACATCATATCATTCTGCAGAAAACATCTTGGTTTTATAAACACAGAATGTGTTTTATGGCTAGGGTTTCACGGGGAATGTGAGACGAAAGACTGCCCGTGACAAAAGGATTGTCATGGAAAGCACGGTTTTCAGCACCAGGCTCGTAGTCAGGATATTTTTTTATGCGGTTGGGGGGGGGGGGGGGGGGGCTCAGCCCTATTGAAAATTCCGTCAAGGTACGGAATTTGGGACACTGACTGCCAGTCAGCAGCCTTGGTGGAACGTGATGGACCATCAGACGTCATCTGATGGTCCCTGCCAAGGGAATTCCATCAACAAGGGCGGCATTTATATAAGAGTAAAGCTATACGCACTCATAAATATCGCCAAATGCCTCAATAAAACAAAATGCTAAAAAAAAAGAAAAAAAAAAAGCCGGACCACCGCGCATCGAACCCGTGACCACTTGCATACAAATTGGGCATCTTAACCATTATGCAATGCCTCCGCTTTGGAAACTCGATTTGACTATTCGATTTATACGAGATGCTGCCGCTACAAATGCTGTTAAGTCGTCAGCGTGTTGTGCAAAGCACTCGTACATCATTCGCCGTACTTCAGTTCTACTCACCTGCCATGTAGAGTACTTTCGCGTCGTAGAGCGATCCTTTTGTTCGCGCGCTACCGGCCCAGTAGACCTATACACCTTGTCGTCTTCAACTACACCGCTAAAGTCCCTTACATCGTTGGAACTCACAACAGGCTGGGTCTTGTCGAGTAGAAATTCTACTAAAACATAAGACATTGTAGAGCCCGGGCAGGATCGACAGGTTAAAGCAAGCGGGCAAACAAAACGAGTCGAGAGCGATCGTTCATGAAAGCTCGGCGAAGTCTCTATATGGGCGAAGCGAAGTCGGCGAAGTGTCGTGTTCGGCGCTTCGGCGGGCTTCTGATCAAGGTTGTCGGTCAGTTGCGTGTCATATCTCTAACGTCAGCGGTTTTATGGGCTCACGTCCCGAAATCGTTTTCTCGTGCATAGATTACTTTTTGTATTCATAGATTTGACGAAATAGTGGTATCCGAACGAACTTTACGTCCTTTGACCGTACGTCTGTCTGCACGTCAAAGCTTTTTGACGTACAGTCAGAGACAATCGATGTACAGTCAGAATCGCCACCAAGACATCCTGATGGCATTTCGGGGCGGCCGACTGCCACCAGGAAACCATCAGAAAGCCGACAAGCGGAGTCTGACTGGAGTTTGACTGTCGGTCAGAGTAACTTGTTGGCCAATCAGACATGATTGACGTACAGTCAGGCACAGTCAGCGGTCCACTAGAAAACATTGACTGCCAAACAGGGTTACATTGATGGATTTTTCCTTCGGGAGGGTTAGACTATCGAACCGTCTCGAAATCTAATCCGAAGAGGCGGCAAGCAAACCGAAAGAAAGCGCGACAAACGACGGCGGCCAACGCAGACTGCTTCTCTGCAAACAAAGTACCACAAGAAATCGAGAATGAAGCACAGTAAAAATATAGTTAACACTCTAGCCAATAATGCACCGCCCTCCTTAACCAATCATATAATTAAAAACAATTACCTCCGACTTGCATAGCAATACCAACAATTTATCAGACGTCTCGTCTCCTATGCGGGAGACATCATCAGTGCGGCTTAGGAACACCCGACTACCCTATTGAAAATTCCATCAAGGTACGTAATTTGGGACACTGACTGCCAGTCAGCAGCCCTGGTGGAACGTGCCCTGATGGTCCATCAGACGACGTCTGACTGCCACTGATGGAATGTCCCAAATTACGTATGTGGTGGTCTTTGATGGAACATATTGTGGTAACCTTTGATGGAACGTATTGTGGTGGTCTTTGATGGAACGTATTGTGGTGGACTTTGATGGAAGGTGTGAGTGTGATCACTGCTGAGCTGATAAGATAGGCTAACCAGATTGCAGCGTTGCCAGAGAAGCTATTACAAACTTTCGACTGCCATAGGATCACTGCAAGTTAACTTCAAGGAGAACAGCCAATAAAATAACAAGTAAAATGCAAAATCAAACCTGTTGTATCTTTATTAGGTCACAGAAAACGCCTGCCTTGAGCGATGTTCGATCTGAAAAGGTAAAACAAACAGCACAGTTAGAATAAATTAAGTTAAAGCAAGTGGTAACTGCAATGGTGGAACTGACAAATGGTGATTTGGAGCTCTTGTAGCAGGCAAAAACTGGTTTTGGGGCAGACATTCTCACTTTTGGAGCAAACATTTTACCAATGTTATTGCGTCATTTCCAATGCAGAAGTTCAAAAATGCTATAACAACTTGGAACCTAATGCCGGTGCTGAGGGTTACTCAGCAATGGTGACAGCTGCTCATATTGAATTCGAACAAGGGAATAAGTGTGTACCCGTCCTTATTTCTTGTTTTTTTCTTTCACTTTTGAAATTTGCTTTTTTTAGGCAACAGGGACATCCTTCACATAACGGGCCCACGTGCACCCAAAGCATGTTTCAGAGAAACGCCCTCGATGTCTGAACCTTTCGGGACGACCGTATACTTTAATTCACAAAACGTATGCGACTCAACTGAAGCTAGAGAGCAAGCATGCATGCTACGACAGGCAGCCCTGGCTTCCACGGATGAACACGAGCAGCAGACATATCTGAACTACGCTCGCGGATGCCTTTTGTCTGCGCTCTTCATGAAACAATAATAATGAGCTGCGACATAGCGGTAATGCCAATAGCCTATCTGCAAAAAAATTTGCCCTTTTTTACGGAGAAATTCTCTGGCACCCATGCTGCCGGAAAGGTCATCCGTAATTCTAATCACGGAAAAATTCTTTTAAACACGTACACAATCCGTAAATAAAAGGACATTCCGCAAAACAGATTACGGGAAGTGCTCTACTATCCGTAACGCTATTCAAGAGCTGTCCGTAAAACAACGGACTGGAATATGCATTCCGTAAAACCTATTACGGAAATCACTCTAGTATCCGTAAAAGTGCTTAAAAGTTGTCGGCAAAAGGGCAAACAGAGCAGGCTTTCCGTAACTTATATTACGGAAAGCATTCTTGAGTATCCTTAATCCTATCTGGAGCACAAGTATGTCTGCTTCCTGCACAGGGGTTACGGTGATGTCAGAAGGCCAAGCTCTTATTGTCTGATTGAACAATAAAAATAGGGGGTAGACCTCATAGTGTCTAGCATTGTGGTCTACCCACTATATCCTTCCAATCAAAGCCAATGAGAGCTCGTCACCGTTCTGACATCACCGTAATGTCTGTGCAAGAAGCAGACGACTTACTCTCCGCATAGGGCGGTGGCAATAGAAAGGTGGGCTGTAAAATGAGCGAGAAGAATTAATGCCTTCATTTAGCAAGCTGAACTTATCAAAGGTTTTCTTTTTGTGACACAGATTCCCATGAAAACTTTTAAGGTGCAACTCCAGTCTGTGAAAAATAGAACTAAATTATTTAAATTTGACAATGGGCACCAATGTATACAATCGAGAGCTGCCACAACCTGTTGTGGAAAGCAGGAAACACAGCTGAGCAATGCATCTGCAGCAAGTTTCCTCAATGTCAGTTGTTTTTTCTTCTGTCAGTTCTGGCATTCAGACCAATGTGCAGAATTATAGGAGGTAGTGGGATTACAAAACATTATCTGCAGTCTGAACGACCGCCGCAGTCATTGCATTTTTAAACAGCGATATAAAGCACCTTCTCGACAACACCAAACGTCACTCTCACTCATCTGCGTCGGCACTCATGCTTGAAAATAAAGAGAATGCTGTTTTCACATTCCACAGAGACGGAGCTGTGCCTTTACATGTCACAATGGTGTTCACTGCTAAAATAGACCTTCGGTAAGAATATGAGCTCAATGCTTGTAGGTGCAGATTTCTCCAGTTCATTTAACAGCCAGTCCCTTAGTGATGCTGCCCTATACATAAAGTAATGTTCATTATGACGCTGATACAACCAGGTTTTCTATAAAAAAAAGTTACAGAATTTTGAATTGGAAAAGGATCTCTTTAAACGAATATTGAGTACACTTTCCTATGCTGCTTGCAGCAATCATGCAATGTCACCTGAATAATTGATGAGAAATAAGAAAAGTACCTTCGAACACTGTATTTGGGTCCTTGAAGAGCCAAAGTAGAGCCCCCCTGGTGTTTTGCCTTTGTTTTCAGGTGCTGCATGTAACATGATGTGCTAAAGAGGAAACAGAGAAAAAATACTTAAACATCTATATCAGATCAACAAGATGAGCAAATTGAGCTTGTGCATAAAACACAGCACCCCTCAGCCCATTTAATTATTAGACATGAACCTTATACAAAAGTCAAATGGACATTGCCTCTAATTGTTCATCCTGTGACCCGATATCTAAAACCAATGTTTGACTTGAGGGTCTTGTTCTCCTGTTCTTTAGTCAAAACCGATACACTTCAAGCCTAAATTCGTTCGAAACTTAGAAAAAAATGCAAGGCCGGAATTGCAATAGTGATTTGGTTTATAATGTGAATCATTTCTCGAGAACTGATGAACCAACCGGAAAACTCGATCCAGTTTGAGTAATGCTTTATTTTTAAGGTTCATGAGATGTTGCAGAAGAGTCTATGTAAAACTGGCTAAGCTCATATCCCAGACTTTCATAAGTTTGGGCAGCCGCTCAAAATCTCCCATTAGAACGAAGGGCTAGTTGCACTCTTTCTCGTTGTCGAATCAGGTGGTAAGCCTCGAGTGCTTAGAGTGTGTGAACATAGAAACTTGATTTTCTCTTTAGATATCCCTGAAGGTTTACACAGAACTGAGCGGGTGAAAGAGTGCATGTGTTCTAAAACTGCTATCAAAAACTGGGGACTAAGCAGTAGCTTAGTCCCCAGTCCCCAATCTTACAATTTGGGAGCTCCATCCTACCCACGTTTGAGCACACCTGTGCACACGCTTTTGAGTTGAGCAAGTGGTAAAAATTTACAGAGTATTTATATATGGCATGCGAGTCTGTTTGCAAGCTCCACACTTTGTGCACCTGATTACCCCCAAAATTTGATCTAGCCATTCCCTTTACCCCAAGTGCCTACCACGCGAGGAGCTTGCTTGACCACCTCGTCAGCGCATTCTGACTGCGCATTTCTTTTGTTGCCCGTTGAAAGGCGGACCCTTCTTCATATTTTTCTCTAAAAGACCGTTCCGATGTGTGCGAACGATGCATTTTGGTGTACCTGCATGCCATATACTCCAATTTACAAGTTGGATGTGGAGCTGACAAAAGCATAGGGTCAGATGCACGATTTTAAAAAGCTTTCTCTCTGCGTGAGCGCTCATACAAACCAAGCTGTCATCATGTGCCTCTGCCGTTGCCTGTGCTAGAGTCAAATCGGTCACACAAAACATAAAACAGACCAACCGACTGATGAAAAGTGACAAAAAGGTTCGCCCACAAATGCTGTCGAATTTAAAGTGAAAATAGGTCAAGCCGCGACAAGCAACCCATTAAAAAAAGGTACCATGAAACTTTCATTACACCAGTTATTTGATATCTACAAGAAATAAATATGTGAAGCCAACCGCATAAAATTAATTTAGAGACCATATCGGATCTGCACAGATGAAAAAAAAGCCAATCTTGTGGAAGGCCTTCTTAATAACTGTGGCCTTTGGTCTAGTGAAGCTGTACAAGTTAGGATAGAATAAATGTTAGACACAGATTTTTCTCCATACATTGTGGACAAATAGACATCCGACTATGACTGTGGAGGAGAGGGGGACACAGGCAGCAGCCGCATCTTTTTTCTGCGTGCACCTCGACCAAGTCGTATTAATTTGGGTTGTGGGGACCTGTACCGGCATGTCTTGGCACAGAAGACTGCCGAGCACAGCGATTTCTGTGCCAAGACATGAAGGCCACAAGACATTTTTCAAAGAACTGGGCGGCTAGCAGGACTAGTGGGCAGCGAAACCACTGCCACCCACCGTGGGAAAAACCCTGGATAGATGTGATCAATATTGTCCAAACAGTTTTCAGAAGGGTGCTGTCAGTCACATCAAGTTTGCTTTTCTCTCAGACATGCTAGATTTTAAAAACTGAACTATTTACTTGCCAGCAAAAAACATGTGCAGCCAACTTCACAATATGACTTTTTCAAAGTGACCAATCGTCAAAAACTGCTCCATGTTGTACAATTCCAAATGTAGTTCCTGAAAAAAAAAGACAAACACGAATGACAATCTATACAAATGAGAGTTGCTTAAATCGTAGCTGGCTATAACTATCCAAGGTAATCCTGCAGTACAATGGCCACAGGAGTCTGCCAGAAAACAGCTGACTTGTGCTCCAAGAACTTCCTACAAACAATACTTAAGAACCATGCAGTTCCCTTTACTTAAAGGTTACCTTATAATATGTTAGAATATATAAGAAAACAGATTTCAAATCTTGGAGCAAGACCTTGTAGGCATCGACATAAACTAAGCGAAAAAATTATGCAATCAGAGGACCCTTACAATATTTGTCGCCTTGAGCAAGATACTTTTTATAAAAAGACTACCTAATTAAGCTAGTTAAGAAAAAAGTAACCTATAACAGTTACTCCTAAGAGGTAATTCCATCATTTTACTTTACTTCTTTTATTAAACAAATAAACAAGGAAAACTAGGAACCGGCTATGCTCAGGTTTTTTGCAAAAAGTGCCTGCATCAGTGTTATTACATCTTATACTAAAGCAGCAGTTGCTTTTCTAAATTTTCATCCAAACGTTTTACTTTACTGAAGGCAAGCACATCCATTTCCATCGCTGAACAAACTTTCAACTGGCACACTCGGTGGAATGGCTTGCATGCACAAGGATTTGTTCCTGGTTAAAACCTCAACAATACACAAAGCCATTGCCTCTGAGGTTACCTTTCTCCACCACTGCTCCTCACTGTACGCACAACTTTTGGAGGGAGTTGAAAAAAAATATTCTCCTTGTCTATCTGTTGTCAGTGTTTTCCCTGCATTGGCAGCTGCGCTTTGTCATTGGCACTTGTCATCCATAATCCGAAATGCATACCTAATCTTTTTGGTCATTGTCTATCCATGACAATCTAGATATAAGGTATGCATCAGATCATGCTCCTCAATGTAACTGTAATTAGAAAGATTAGAAAAATAACTACAAAAGAACATTGCTACTTTTTTATTCAGTAAAAATAACGTGATACAGAACTTACTTCCCACAAACTTAGCGTGTGACAGTTAGTGTTACCAAGAAAACAATTGTTACATCAATATGTTGCTTGCAACGTGTCACTACTTAATACTACCTGCGATTCAAACGTGGCAAGTTCATCGGCTACAAAAAGCCAGCAGCGGGTGACCTAGTATGCTTGAATTTAGCTATAGTAACTAGATTCAAATGAATTTAGCATATTAGGTTTGAATCTAGCTATAGTGTATAGTAACACCAGTTGGGGTCAAAACAATGTTACATGCGACGGACACTACTACAAAGCTTGTCGGAAGTGACACCAACTGGATCAGCGTTGTCTCCCTCTCAGAGTCGTGCTCGATCTGTAATAACTCACTTTTTACTTACCATGAAAATACACCAGCGAAGTTGACTCCGTAACTCGACTTGTTCAAATAGTTAAATCATAAAACGTTGCTCGACGTTTCGAGATGCTAACCGTATCTTTTGAAAAACAAGACATACACAACACTGTCAGAATGCCAGTTAAAGCAAGTGAGAGTAGCTTAAATCGCAGTTGGCACTGGACATGCAAAGTAACCCTGCAGTGCAAGCATGGCTGCAGGAGGCTGCAAGAGATCAGCCAACTTGTGCCCTGAAAAACCTCTACAAAACAAGAATGAACCATGCAGTTCCATTTTGAAGTTAACTCATAATCTGCTAAAATATGCATTAGAAAAAGGCTTGATACATGTTCAAACTCGGGCTTTAGGGGCAACATGTTAGATGTGGCTGATATTGCTACAACAGTTGTCAAAAAAGTGACATCAGCTACATCAGCGTTGCCTCCCCCTCAGGGACATGCTCAATCTGTAAGAACTCAGACTCGTGACTTACCATAAAAAAAAGCGAAGTTGACTCCGTAATTCAACTGGTTCAAATGGTTAAATCATCAAACATTGCTCGACATCTTGAGGTGCACACTCTATTTTCTGAAAAATAAGACACAAGATTGTCAGACTGTCAACTTAATCAGGTTAGAGCAGCTTAAATAGCAGTTGGCACTGGACATGCTAAGTAATCATGCAGTGCAAGCATGGCTGCAGGTGGCTGGCAGACCGGCCGACTTGTGCTTTGAAAAACCTCTATAAAACAAAAAAAAAAGAACCATGAGGCTTCACTTACTTCAAAGCTTAAAAGTTACTATTTAAAGGGTGGTGCAACGATTTCCGGACTTCGGCCAAAAATTTGTAGAGGTTGCTCTCTGACACGTCTGAAGTAAAGAACAGGAAACCGATTTCGCCTGCGCGTCCTAGTTGTTGAGTAAAAAAAAAAAGATAGCTATTGGCATTTCGGGCACCCCTCAACTCATTCCCAGTCTTCAGGGTCACACCTGGTCGCACTCCTATACTCCGCGACAACTTTTCTTGGCAATGCAGTGGAAGGTACGTCACGCGTCCCCTCTCCCGTGGACAAATTGTAACGGTTACAAGTAATTTTATTACTTCAAAAAGTAATCAGATTACTCTTCTGATTACGGCCTAATAAAAGTAATCAACTGATTATAAAATTACTCCAAAAAGTAATCAATTAAAAGTAATTTGATTACTTGTAATGCGTACGGTACAAGTCTGCTATCAAGTCAGACTATGGTAGTGTTGGAACATGTTAAACCTGAATGACTGCTGAACAAGCACACATTCTATAGACCGACACCCTGTTTATAAGCAAGCCCGCGTTTGCCCACACCAGGTGTGAGCACTGTGCGTGCGCAAAAACCAAATTCGCGTAAAGTGAAGCGTCTGCGCTGTGCCGCCGACAGCGCCACCGCAGCTGTGTGACGTCAGTGCCGCGTGCTGGTCTCTACAAGATAACCATGCTTCCCTGCCTTGAAAGTTACAGCCTAATGACAACCAGTGTTCCCACGTTATCAATTCATTATAAATATGCAGCAGCGTAATTCTTTGTAAAATTAGTACGGCTCCAATGTTTCTGCGAGTCGTGAAAAAGGGCGCTACGGCACGATCAATGATAGGGTAATATAGATTATGTCATTCTATGACACATCCTGTGGAGTTGACGCATTTCAAGATTTTCTCACATTTGCATAAACTCGAGAGTGGCCAAGGCTTCCTTTGAATAGGTAAATTCAAAACGTAAAAAGCTCCAAACAAGACGCATACCGCCTTCAAGAATGGCATAGGCTCTTTAAACATTGGCCGATGCTCAGTGACAAGGAAGCAATTGTCGTTGAAGACGCCTCCTGAAAAAAATATGAGCTTGCATCTCAGACAATTTGAAACTGCAGGAACAGTGGCTATGTTCCTTACAAACAGTCTGACTGAGGAGCAAGATTAATGCATACAATTTTGCAGTCCGTTGAACAGGGGTATTACGTGCCCTCCTAAGTGGCGCCGTGCAAGTATTGAGCGGAGGTATATTGCCTTAATACACACATAGAATATTATGAGCATAAAATGTATATCAATACAATGGTCTTAGACCATCTGGTTGGGGGGAATCAGCGTACGGTGACACAAGTGCGTTCTGTGAAATGAGAAATTCATCGGCTGCATTATGACTGCTAACCAACCAATGAACGTGAAATACGCAGTGGTGATACACCAATGGGAATCAGTTCATCGAATGACGTTTCCTCGACAGATCGTTTCATCGACAGCTCAAATTACCCTTCTTTTTTCTTTCTTTTTTTTATTTTATTGGGGGGGGGGGGGGGGGGGGGGGACGGTAAGCTGCATGATACTGTCGCCGCGAAGCCACCTGTACGGGTCGGTGAGGTGGTTTAACATTTTTGTAACGAGCAGCCGCAGACTGTCGCCGCGAAGTGGTGTGAACGCAGGCGGGGGTGTGGGTTTACGCGCACTTCAGTGATACACGAGTGGCGAAACGTACCTGCAGCATGAAATTCGCGTAACGAGTGTCGATGAAACGTTCGTGTCGACAAAACGTGTCCATGAAAAGTTGTCCACGAAACGTACTGTCGCAAAACGAATTTCGACGAAACAATAGGGACCCCTCGGCGAAATGAGAAGGCTACAGGAAGCGCGAACAACGATGCGAAACTCGTAAAGCGCACTCACGCACTCAGACGATGGGTTGTCACGTGCTTTACTGCAACTCTTGCGATCCAGGACGCGCGAATAGCCTCCCAATCGCTACAAACGACGAACCGCGCGTCCCAGCGAGCTCACGACATGACACAAGGTTCAAACGAGCACCCGACTTGTGCTTTCAACTCTGAGAAGAACGTCAAACACGAACTGAGATAGCAGCGACAGTCATTGAACCCGAAAGTTTCAAGCGACGCAAAACCGCGGTTTCGTTTCTTTCGAAGAGATAAGTGTCAAAAATACGAACGTATATATGACAGTTCCCAATCAATGTTAATAAAAAGAGCAGAACAAACTCACCGTTTTGATAACAACAAGGAAAGCTCGCACAGAAACCACCAAGCACCTCTACCCCTCGACAAAACAAGCGCGGCAGTAACGGCCGTAACGGCAGCAAAACATAGAGTTATTACAATAAACGCTAGAGGCTCAGCTGGCGCTAGTGTGCTGTTGCAAATTGAAGCAGACAGCATGCAGTCAGAAATTTACTTCCGGTAATGCATTTCTATGGAAAAAAGCGAGTGCATTTTCTTTCTGCGCTCGATTATAAGAGCAAATAACACGAATAATTTGTACGTACTATGCGCATTGGAACATTTCTCAGTCACGCAGACGAAATAATTGGTCAGTTACAGCATTTTTATTTGAAATTCGCGGCATTAAAAACGGTGTTAAAACCGCTTCGTACGTGTATTTATGTGCACTGTCGGACGCTGTTAGCGCGAACACGGCGTCGACGCTTTCCAGCATGGGGGATATACGTGCCAAACGAACGAACGACATGTGGAAAACCAAGAGAGACGGCAAGAACTACGCAGTAACACTGGTTAAGTAACTCCTTGTGCTTGCAGACGATCAAAATAAGTTGAAAGTCACGTAATATAGTCAGATTTTCAATAAATAAGTACTGCTTTATTCTTTATGCTCATGAATATGTACGAAGATGCTTGTTCTGTGTTCAAATCATCGCCCGCACGCTCCAAATCTTCGAAAATAGGGGGAAGCCAGAGGACAGGTGCGCGATAAAAACTGCCCAACGTAGAAAATAATAAGAAAACACACCTTTCGTAGCCCACGTACTTTATTCTTTACGTTTCGAACGTTTTTTTGTTTTGTTTTTAACCACTCGTAGAGATGCATGACGGGGTCATTTTCATATAGTGAGAGGAGAGGCGTATTAGCAATATATAAGCACCAACGGAATGCTGGCGAACTTTGAACACACTCTACATTCCTTTCGATCGTTATTTTGCTTAGAATCGTCGCTCGTTTCTACATACCTGCCATGGAACAGAGGTTTGGGCCTCAAATATAGCGAAGTTTAACATCAATCAGTGGTAAAGGAAAAATGCTGTAACTAAAGCAATTACACTTTCGCAATATTAATAAAGGTACATACTACCCGGTACAACCGAAAATAACAAAAGTTAATAATGTAATTTTCCGGCGACGAGACAAAACTCACGCGCGTTTTCCCATAGGAATACACAGGAAGACTGGAAAAGTAGACTGCATGCTGTCTGCTTCGATTTGCAACCTGAAGTCCCATAGACACTAGCTCTAGCGTTTATTGTAATAACTCTATGCAGCAAAACGAGCGAGCGGAGATGGGTAGATGAAGAGATAGCGGCAGTGTGATTATACTAGACAAAAATCTCACCTCGTGCTTTTCATTTGAGCGGTAACTAGCGCCACCTCGTTTCGGAACGTTTATCATTAGTTGTTTGACAGTGCAATAAATTATCCTTTAAGATGTGAGAACCGTTGTCTATTAGTCTAAACGAAATAAAACAATTTTCAGCTTGTCACAAACAATTTTAGTTGTTTAAAGAATCGTAACTTTAGATTTACGGACAAGTCAATCGTATTTCAGATTACGGATGCTTCTCCGTAGCTTTTAATGAGAAGCTCTACGTTTTTTTACGGAACGTTTTTACCGTGCACACCAGATAGAAATATATAAACTTTCTTGCCTAAACCTCTCGGACCGAGTCAAGAGCGTTTCAGTATTGCAGCGAGAGGTTCCGACAATAAGTGCATCGCTCTAAAAAGTGCTTCGGCTGCATATGCAGTTAAACCAAGCAATCGTACATCAATCGCCGTATTTCAGTTCTACTCACCTGCCATGCAGAGTAGTTTCGCGTCGTAGAATCCTCCTTTCGTTGGAGCGTCTCCGGCAGAGTAGTACACCTTGTCGTCTTCAACTACACCGCTAAAGTGCCTTACATCGTAGGAACTCACAACAGGCTGGGTCTTGTCGAGTAGAAATTCTACTAAAACGTAAGACAATGTAGAGCCCGGGCAGGATCGACAGGTTGGAGCAAGCGGGCAAACAAAACGAGTCGAGAGCGATCGTTCATGGAAGCTCGGCGAAGAAATTCGGCGTTTCGGCGGGCTTCTGATCAAGGTTGTCGGTCGGTTGCGTGTCATATCTCTAACTTCAGCGGTTTTATGGGCTCACGTTCCGAAATCGTTTTCTCGTGCATAGATTATTTTTCGTATTCCTAGATTTGACGAAATAGTGGTATACGAACGAACTTTACGTCCTTTGACCGTACGTCTGTCTGCACGTCAAAGCTTTTGACGTACAGTCAGAGACAGTCGATGCACAATCAGAATCGCCACCAAGAAATCTTGACGGCATTTCGCGGCGGCCGACTGCCACCAGGAAAACATCAGAAAGCCGACAAGCGGGGTCTGACTGGAGTTTGACTGTCGGTCAGAGTAACTTGTTGGACAGTCAGGCATGCTTGACGTACAGTCAGGCACAGTCAGCGGTCCACTAGAAAACATTGACTGCCAAACAGGGTTACATTGATGGATTTTTCCTTCGGGTAGCTATCAGCAATCCAACGCTTGCTTCTTCCTTCTCTTCATCCGAAGCGCTGGTTCTGCCGACTTCTTCGTCCATGGCATACGGAAGACATCATCATCGTCGGTTCTCGTTTCAACTTCTTTTACGTCCGTTGTAGATGTGAAGTTAAAGTTATTTCAGAATGTCGGTGTACACGTCGGGGAGGGGGCCGCGGTTAGAATTACAGGCGGATGGGTCACTGCGAATACACTGTGATTCCAGAAATCTTCTGGGGCCCCACCGTTGTTCGCGTGCCAGGGTCACAGCGTTCGCAAGGTCAAAAGTGTGACCAGTCGTCCAACAATGGTCCACCAGTTCAGTTTTTGATCTTGTGGCATGCGTAGCCTTCTCCACGTCTCTTTCGTGCTCATTGAGGCGGGTACTCCGTTTGCGGCCAGTTTCTCCGATGTAACACTTGTCACAGTCCTGACGGTTCACTTTGTATACAATACCACTTTGAGATTCAGGAGGGGTTGCATCTTTTGGCTTCGAAATGAGGTCACGTAATTTTATATGGGGTTTGAAAGTTGTTCGTCTACCTAGTGGAAGGAGGGACCGGCGAATCGATTCAAATCAAATGAAATGAAATCAGTTTATTTTCACCTTGTACAAAGAAAATGAAGGAGCTGTGGAAAAAAGCTACATCATTGCAGCTTGACGAGTCCACAGACCCTTAATATTGGCAGCTAAGCAGCATCGTGCTAAAGTATTCACAGAAGAAAAAAACAAAAACAAAAAAAAGGCGTGAAGAAAAGTAATCTTAACAATACATTGCAACAACACACTCACAAAAAAAAATCACTGTGATCATAAATGTTTAGGGCGCACACATTGAAAAAAAAAATCATAAAAATCATACTCTCTCTGTTTCATACATTCTACGGAGTTCATTGTGCCTACAGGTAAATAAATCAAAATGCAAAAGATGCTCTCTATTTAATAAAGACGGTAGTATGAAACTTAGGCAATCTTTTCCATAGTTCGGACGAGGCGTACGCACTACCCAATTTTCTCTATGTCTTGTTGAGTAGCTAGTTCTGTTCTTTATTTGAAGATGAGCCAGATCACGTAAGTTAGTAATATCGTTTCGTGTTTCTAATTTATACCTCTAACTTAATCGATATCTATACAAGTTGAATGCACTAATCACATGGGAGCGGTCGAACAAGTTAGTGCTTGGCGCTCCATAAGGCTCATTGTAAATATGCCGAAGACATTTTTTTTTGTAATGTATGAACAAGTTGAAGGTTCGAAAATGTTGTTGTTCCCCATACCAATTGACAATAGTTTAGATGAGAGTAAAAGAGCGAATTATAAAGGAGTAACTTAATTTTTGTGGAAAGAAGGTATTTAATACGACCTATAATGCCTGTGATCTGAGCAATCTTAGTTACTATATGGTTTATGTGACTATCCCACGACATAGTGGAAGAAAATACGACACCAAGAAAAGTCAAATTTGGGGGTTTTACGTGCCAAACCTACGACGGGCATCTGGCACGCCCCAGCGGAGGACTGATGATTAATTTGGACCATCTGGGGTTCTTTTGACGTGCAACCAAAAGCTCGGTTACACGGCACCTTCTCCGCAATAAGCCTCCGTCATATTGCGGGCACCTTGGTCGGGATTCGAACCCGCCACCTGGGGATCCGTAGGCCGGCGTTCTCGCTTCGGAGCCACCGAGACGGCTTGAAAAATACGACACCAAGGCACTTAAAATCTTCAAAAATTTCTATAGAACGTGAATTTAGGATGATATCTTTATGTACTGGAACTGGCTTGATTTTTTTTTTGTCTGAATATGACTGCTTTAGTTTTTACTTCATTTATCTGCATGGAATTAGAAACTGACCACTTTTCTATTGCTTTCATTGTAAAATTATATTTGTTTGCAAGTTCGTGGATGTCATTACCAGAAAAGAAAATACTTGTGTCATCCGCGTATATAATTAATTTGGCAGTAAGGTTGATGTTCACAATGTCATTAAGATAAATGTCAAAGAGTAGCGGCCCCAGTATACTGCTCTGAGGCACGCCACAAAGGACGGGTTGAACTTTGGAGCACATAATATTTATTTGAACGACCTGCTTTTGAGGAGATAAGTACGACTTCAAAAGCAACAACACCTGTCCACGAATACCGTAGCATGCAAGCTTTTTTAACAATGTATTATGATTTACCAAATCGAAAGCTTTCGAATAATCCACAAATATACCAAAAACAATAGCGTTGCTTTCAAACTGTGCAAGTATGTATTCTTTTTGTTCAAGTAGTGCTATTTCAGTAGATTTGTTTTTACGGAAGCCAAATTGGTATCGGGTTAACAAGTTACATTTATCGATAAAGTTCGACACTCTTGAATGTAAAATTTTTTCAAATACTTTTGAAAAAACACGCAGAATAGAAACTGGCCTATAATTAGCCAGATTATTTCTCTCTCCCTTTTTACAAAGAACTGTTACTCTTGCAACTTGCATCCTTTCTGGAAAAGCAGCAGCCACTATACATTGATAAAATATCTTAGCAAGAATCGGTGCAAGGATGTGAGCTACGTGCTTCACGGGCTTTATTTGTAAGCCGTCGATATCGCAGCTATTACTGTTCTTTATATTTTTGATTACTGTTATCACCTCTTCCTCGGTAACAGGATGCAAAAACATAGATCTGTCATTTTGTACATTTACATAATCGCAACATGTGCCAGGCGAGTCATCGCCGACAGCCATACTTGTAAAGAAATCATTAATTGCGTCCGGTAATTCTCTTCCGGATGAATAATTCTTTTCCACTGACTTGCAGTTTTAAAAGAGGGTCATGAGAGGAAATGCGATGCAGGACTGTATTTAATCTAGACCACATCACGTCACGCCTACAGTTCTTATCGTGTATAAACGAGGAGTGATATTCCGTTCGCGCACATCCTAGTTTCTTTGTTATTTTGTTTCAGTACTGCTTGAAAATGGTCAAGTCATCGGGTGTGCGAATATTTAAAAATTTCTTATACAAGTTATTTCTTATTTTCATTTCCTTCCGTAATTCTGGCGTGATCCACGGCTTGGGAATTTTTTTCCAGTTAGCCTACGCGCTTTTACAGGTAAGTGAGTACAGTATACATGTTTAGAACTGCTCAAAAGGTATTATAAATCTCGTTTGGCTGTTTTAAATTGCTTATATAGCTCCGATTTCTATGCAAGATTGCATCTCAGAACGCATTAAGCGCTGTCTCTGTAATTGATTGGTAAAGCAGTTAGGATTATTTGTTTACTGCTGGCTCATTTTTCTCAACATGAAGAAACACAGAAAGATGGTCACTAATGCAACACGATATAGCTCCCGCTTCATAATTTGATTGCACATAGTTTGTAATGAACAGATCAAGGACGGATAGACGATCCGCTGTGACCCTTGTTGGTAGGTTAATCACATTAACGAAACCATTTGTTAATATAAGTGTGTCAAATTCTCTGGCTGACGGGCTATTATTACCCATGTCTACATTAAAATCACCTCCTGAAATTAAGAGTTTTCCATTTTCGGCCGAAAATGCAAGAAATTGATCGTAGAATTCAAAAAGTTTTAAAACATTTACGTTTGGTGGTCGTTAGCAAACAGAAAACACAGTCTGGCCCGAACACAGCGAAAGTACTTCATAATCAGGAGTAATTGCACTGTAACAATCATGCAAAGTGCACTCAGTACTATTGTAAAGTTTCAACGCAACCCCGCCACCTCGGCTGCTGGTTCTGTTTAAATAATAGGTTCTATAGTTCGGCAATCTAAAACATCAAAGTCACTTGTGCTCCAAGTCTCGGTTAGCATAATAACGGAAAATTGAAACGAAAATTCAGTAAAAAAAGACTCTTCTAAACACAAACATTTATTTCTTACCGACCTAGTGTTTAAATGTATACATTTAAATTAAAGGGGTGCAAATCGAGGTACAAGCCCATTCACATCATTCGGCAAGTAATAACGGTGTCGGTTGATTGATAAGTTTCCCCTCAAATGTAGGTACAATTAATTCAGTTAATTTGATCAAAGTCATTGTTGGTTCTTATGTGAATAGGACGTGCTCCTTCAGTTTTTCGAACTAAAACTTTTCCATTAGTGCACCATGTAAAGGCATATCTTTTTTCCTTAGCCCCTTCTTTCGCCGCCCGAAGACGCTCTCTATTGTAGCGGGTTAAGTTTTCCTGATTGAAAATCCGCTGCGCACTGTTCTTAAGTTTGTTTTTGCGCATCAGCCACGCGTCCCTGCTCTGTTGTTTCATAAAATGAACGATTATTCCAGGCACTAGTTCTTGTTTCGCTGGCAACCTATTAGCAGATACAACTTCACACTCCGTTGCATGAGGGAGCTCAAGTTTATCGGCCACTTAATTTAGTATGAAAATCAGGTTCTCACCCTGCGTCATAGTAATCCCGTGGACTTCCAAATTGAGCCGTCTGCTTCGAAACTCAAGCTCATTCACCACCTGCTGGAGCTGATCCCTTATCGCCCTGATCGTTTCATCCTTTTGCTCAAATTATTTCACTTTTTTGTTTAGGTCTTTAATTTCAGTCGCTTGGTGTTTCAATTGTTTTTCAAGTTCATCGAACCTATTTGACATGTGCTGTACGAACTGTTCCATGCGGTCTACTTTTTTTGTTTAGACTGGGTACCCTTACAAAAATGAACAATGAGTTTCAATTGAGCTTCTAATGTGTTTTTATAGAGTCAAATGAAACTCATAAGAAACTCATCACTAAATGAGTTTTATCATTACCTACTCCATATCTATTCTTTTGAAGTTACTCATTACTAATTAAAGTGAGGTTTATCGTTACCCAATCAATATCAATTCTTTCGAGTTTACTCATAACAAATTCAAGTGAGGTTTATCGTTACCCAATCAATATCAATTCTTTCGAGTTTACTCATTACAAATTCAAGTGAGGTTTATCGTTACCCAATCAATAGCAATTCTTTTGAGTTTACTCATTACACACTGAAATGAGTGTTATAAAAAAAAATCAATAAATCTACTCCCTACTGCATTGCACCCGAAACAAATAGCGCGTCGGTGCTAGTTCTGATATACAGATTTATTTCCTGTGCTTAAAATAATAACTGTATTCACTCTCTTTTACTCCTAAAGGCTTATTCACACGATGTATCTCTTCAACGCGCCACAGTTTAGCGAAACCAAGATTTCGCGAAATCGGCCTGTTCACACGTGGAGTTTGACGCGCGAAACCTGTGACGTATTGACTCACGAGAATTCCGCCAAACCTTGTCATCTGCACCGGGAATACCAAGCGTTTCGCATCAAAATGATATGAAGTACGCACAGTGTGAAGGGACAGCCTGTTTTATTAATGCCACTCAATGAATTTCGTCAGATTCGGCTCACTGCCCTTACAAAAATTTTTAATGAATTTCATTTGACAGTTTATGGAGTCCACTCATTACATCTTTTCGAGTCTCAATAAAAATGCAAACGAGTTTTGTAACGAGTCCGTAAGGAGTTTACGAAAACTATTGGCCACCGCGTTCCAATTGATGTTTCGACAAAGCTACCGCATAAAGTTTCCAATGTATTTCATATGAATATAATTTGAAAGTCTATTGACACCGTTTCGAGTCTGTGTTGAAAAACAATTGATTTTTTGTAACGAGTCCCTAAGGAGTTTACGAAAACTATTGGCCACCGCGTTTCAATCACGGTTTTACCGTGCCACCTCATAAGAATTTCTAATAGATCTCATTTGAAAGTCTAGATACACTGCTTTGAGTCTCTGTTGAAAATCAAATGTTTTTTTCTACCACGTTGTACTTGAGGTTTTGACGTGCCATCTCATTAGGTATATTCCGACGAGTCGGAATATACCAAATGAGATGGCCCATCAAAACCTGAATTGCAATGCTGTAGAAAATAACATTTGATTTTCAACAGAGACTCAAAGCAGTGTATCTAGACTTTCAAATGAAATGTATTAGAAATTATACTCCTAGCATGGGTTTCTAGATAGACGGCTCTAAGGGGGAAGACGGCAATAGGTTGCATAACATGTGGTCCGGATCTAACCGTTGTTTTGAGGGAAGGGGAAAGTGAGTGCAAGTGTTTTACTTATATGTTCGCCTATATACGCAAGCAAGGTTCGGAAAATGCCTGCATAAAACCGTGGGAAGGAGTAATAACTGGTTTATTAAAAATGCAAAATTCGAGTATACGGTACACTGCCTTCGTGTTCATGGGGGACCTTGTACTGCCTTCGTGTCCATGGGAGACCTTGTACTGCCTTCGTGTCCATGGGAGACCTTGTACTGCCTTCGTGTCCATGGGAGACCTTGCACTGCCTTCATGTCCATGGGAGACCTTGTACTAGTAACCTATAAAGAAAAAAGATGCACAGTTACACGTTGATCTGCTTATCTAAACTTCAATGTCCGCGCAAGGTATCCTGATCACAGCGCAGCACTACCTCAGCGCTGAATCAGTATTACAAACCAGGACATCAGTCCTTTATGAAAGGAGGACCCTCAGAACACACGATACAGGCCATGGAAGTAGCAGTGACTCGTTGCCTTAACAGGACTGAGTTAGCGCTGCATTGCATGTGTGAACCAGCCTTAAATGCAGAAAGTCACATTCAAAATTCCTACATTTTTGCTCACCCAGGCACTTAATTTACACACTACCTTGATAGTTTAATGAGTGGCACTAATAACACTGTCAGGGGCACCATAATGCAAAAGTATATTTTGCCCCCGAGTCTGCGAGAATCAATCGCTCACCGTTTTGCCCCCGCATTGCACTCTTTTTTATTTCGGCTTTTGAAAAGGTCTTCCAAAGATAAGCCAGCAGATGTTGCCGCTTATGAAGTTTACCAAATTCGAACATAGAGAAGCTAAGACTTATAAGCATCTCGCAGAATTAATATGGCAATTCGAGCCAATTGATCCATGATCGTAGACAAGCGCCGCAAAAAACACATGGACAATAAGTGGTGGTAAACACTGGTGCCAGTGTTTTATGCCCACAATTGTTGTCCCTGTGTACTTTTATTTACTTTTTTGTGTTTGTTTACTATCTTGAAGAAGTATTTTTAATCACAACGGACACGAAGGAAAGGGTAATAGGGTTCTATGCGGATCATAAAGCCATGCTTTGAATGGGTGAGTGTCAACTGCAGCTTTCACAACATTGGCGGATCCAAAGGAGGGCCCCCCCCCCATACAAAGTTGACCCCCCTCGCTCCCCCCTTTTCGGAGGGCAATTTGATATGAGTGGACCCCCCTTGCACAATAAAGAATGGGAGAATAGTATCCTTAAAAATTTTCCGCCCACACCAAAACGGAGGTCTGGATCCGCCACACGAAGTTTGAATTATTGGGAGGATCGAGACATCAGAGGCCGAATTCAAAAAGCAAACTTACGATAAAAACTTGCGCATGACAAAACCCGAGAAGAAATCCTTATTAACAAAACAAGATTGTCGCAACTTTTGTGTGACTTACAACGGAATATTACGACATTATCCAAAGTGTCTCACAAACTTTTTAGGGCAAACATGGCCGCACATCACTTGGCTATTTCGCTGCGACCAGCAATGAATATAGAAGCGTGGGCAAGAGGCATGTGTTTTGCGCACTGTTCACATGCATCCCTACTTGAAGCAGCCTAAGGACAATGCTAAACTACACACGGAGGATTCAGCCGACGAGTCTGCCGAGCTGTCCATCCTGCCCGTTAGAGCTAACGAGGTGCAGGACTGCGATCAATGAATCAACGAAAGAAAATGCCACATAAATCTTCAGTGCACCCAAAAGGATCCTTCACCTATGAATGGCGTGAACCTGATTTGGTGATCACTAGCGCCCTCTCATACTTCAGTAGTGATTTTCAAAGTGGTGAGCAGCTGTGCGACTCTACCACACTAAAAGGCACATTCCTGACTGGATGTGCCTTTTTAATGCGAAAGCATTATATCTCCACGGAGCGGAAAATCCGCTCCGTGGAGATTCCTCCACGGAGCGGATCCGCGTGGATCCGCTCCGTGGAGACTCCGAGTCCTTCCCATAAAAATGCATGCTTGCGCTCCGCGCAAGCATGCATTTGTATGGGAAGGACTCGGTGTCATATTTTGAACCGAGAAAATGACCCTACAAATGGGAAAGCACAGGATTTCTGTTACTCGCCGTTTATAAGACAGGAGTCAACTTTTTCCGGTCTGGTCTTGAAAACAAAGTTTGGTTCGGTTAATTTTGTGGCAGAAGGCCCGTGCTTTCCCATTTGTAGGGTCATTTTCTCGGTTCAAAATATGACACCGAGTCCTTCCCATAAAAATGCATGGGTGCCCGCTAGGACTCTTCGAAATGATTAAATTAACTGAGGTCATGCTATACTCTGTTGCCACTCTAGAATAGCAAAGCCCCTCCCACAAAGCCCTTCACCCTTTTTAATAAGCACACACTAGAGAGGAGGAAAGCCAAGAGGACACCGCCAATCATGGCGAGCAAAGGGAATTGTGGGAGGGGCTTGTGCTATTCTATAGTTGCAACGGACTATAACAAAAGTTTACAGTACTATGAAAACAAAAAGACCAAGTATGCACAGAAATTTGCAGGAAGTGTAGCAGGGAAAGAATAGAAAAAACTGCAGCTGCAATATTTACCCTTTAAATTTCCCTCGACAGCAGAGCAGAGACGACATGCTGGTCGTCAGAGCCTGGAGGGCCACCCCCTTGTACTGGGAGCACATGTAGTCTGAAACAAACAACAAACAAAAAATTAAATGCATGGACAATCTGCACATGCTGTTATTTCGCTTCATTGGCCGCTTCAGAGAAAGCAAGCATGCACACCATTGTCCAACCATGTCAACTGCTAGCCGAATCTTCCTGCCGCCAGAATTAAGATATTGCTTGCGCTATAAAAAAAAAACAAAAAACAATTACACACTACCCAGCTGGCACGCTGAAAGTTCAAACATTGAAGAAACTAACTCATAAAACTTCAATGCACGAGCTACACCTCGTGGACAATACACAAAAGTATGTTCAGTGTAAACCTTGGTGCACTGCAAGGCTGCTTTACCTCAGCCAGTTTGGAACATCTGCAGTTTCATTCTTTTCAAGATATTATGCCTGAAAATTTGTGACAAATTAACTGGGTTCAAATTTTTTAACCGACACCCGGCCCAAATATTTAGGAAGTATACTAGTGGGATAATTTCTAACTTACCATAATTATTTTCGGCATCCTGAAGGCGTCGCTTCAGGGTCCAGTTTTCATATTGGATCCACCTCACCCTCACAGCTGCAACCACACTGAAATGTTTGCAAAGTTTCAGGCAGGGTAATGAACGTCTGCAGTTTCTCTCGAACACCGCTGTCACAAATTTTGTCTTTTTTGTCATTTTGTTCTGTTTAAGGGTGGTTTGGGGGAGGGTCAATTGTGATTCTCGCACATGTTTACCTGAGCGCCAAAGGCATGAGCTCGGATGAGACTATACTCCCTTTCATACTTAGGGTGCAACGCTGTCAAAGCTACTGGCGCGAGCGTGGGGCTTGACCTCATTGATCATTTGCACGCCTTCTCGCGCAAGCAAAACCGTAGATAAAGCCACGCACCCGCGCCAGTAGCTTTGACAGCGTTGCACGCTAAGTATGAAACAGAGTATAATGCCGGCCGAACTTCAAACCAATGGGAAGAGGAAGACAAGAAGAAGGAAGTGGGACTTGGAGCGTTTCAGGTTGACCAACCACGAACCTGTGACAACCGCATAGTTCATTCAACACACGTCCCATACCACTTAAACACTGTGTCAAACTGCATTTTGAAGTCAGTCCCAGTTCCAACGGTGTATGAATAAAGGCATCCATTTCGTGGCATGCCTTGAAATGAATCGAAGTGACGCAAGCTGGGAACACACTGCTGCTGCTTCATTTGGGAATAACTACGGCCCTCGGCTTTATCACATCACAATTGCAAAATGAAAGAGAAAAAAAAAAAAGGCAAAAGGAACAACTGTTTTATCAATCTAACCGACAAATGTAAACCCAGTTCAATTCTAGAAAGCCAGGGGACCGAAGTTTGTCCTAACAGCACAATCCAGTCCACTTCCATAACTTCAAAACAAAAGATGAATATCCTCTTCAACCATATTGACTGAAAAGGAATATTGGCTCTGCATGAAGCGAATTCCAAGGAAGTCTAACTTCTGAAATGTAATGAAGTATTATCAATGTAATCAATTTATAGTTGAATGACATCAGTACACTGCTAAACCAATAAGACATTTTCTAAAGCAACGGAGTGAAAGCAGCATTAGGAATTCAATAATGCTCTGTTGACATAAGCTACAATTTCTTGGACCATACACAGAATGAGTGGCAACTTTTCATTACGCTACACATAGAACCAAACATTAGGACAAATAAAGCAAACCCAACTAGTCAAAAAAAGAAAAAAAAAATTCTAGCTTAACGAGAAAACGTGCACCGAGAAAATAGGGAGTTTTAGAATATCGGGCGCTACTTTACCGCGCGTTACGGACGGTAAAATAGCGAGGATTGCGGCGAAGAGTTTTAGAAAGCGTTTCTCTGCCGGGGACCCCCCAAAACGCAAGCGTCTCGCGCTTAAAACGCCACCAATATGTCGCGACAGCTTTTATTTGGAATTTAGAACGTTTAATCTTGAAAATTAAACAAGCTTTTTGTCCAGAGTAACATTTTTATAGTTGTTTTATACTCAATGCCGCATGTTTTGTTTTTGTCACTGCCAAGCTGCTCTGTTGTACCAGAGCATTGAAGGACTCTGGTTGTACTTACGAAGCCCAGACGATCCACTACCCAGGCATGCTTAGATGTCTGCCACGATCGTAAGTACACGCGCCTCGATAGCTTTGCGCCTCGATAGCTTTGCGCCTCGATAGATTTGCGCCTCGATAGCTCTGAGCTGTGAATCCAGCGATCCGTGGCGTTTTGAAAACGCTTCGACCATACCGACCGCGGGCGCCGAGTGCGACTCACGCAGTTCCCGAGCGGGCGACGGCGTCGAAGACGCGATCAACGGAGATGTCGTGGGCGCCGCCTTTTGCGGTACCCACGCCATTATCGAGAAATAACGGGCCCCAAAGCTCGAGTCCGAAGCTTGTTTTGGGTCTCCGCATGCACAGCAGCCACGAGATTACTCTAAAACTCCATAATGTTCACTTCTCGTTCAACGCGTACAATGCAAACAAAGAAGTATGCTTACCAACTGCGTTGAGTTGCTCGTTCTGTCGCGTCGTCGGTCTTCCGCGCTCTTCTTGAATATAATCATCACAAGAGAAACTTCACAGATAGATAAACTTGATTAAATTAGCACATTTCCATGTCTAAAGGCCATTGCCATCCCGCGACTCACCCAACGGTCGGCAAAACTGGCGAAACCATGGCGGAATAAGAAAAAAAAACAAAGAACTGGTGTCGCTACCGATGGGGCGTCGAAGACGCGATCCTTAAAATATGAAACCGAAACCAGTAAAGTTACAATACTGAAACCGAAACTGACCAAATCGCGGTAGTGGGGCGCTGTAAATAGGTCTGTTCCTCGGTCTGTTCCAGAGCTGTTTATGGTCTGTTCACATGATGCATCGTGTTGGCGAATCTTGTGGCGCAAAACTAGGTTTCGGGAAACAGATTCCCCGTCTGAACTCGACCGAAAAAAGTGGCGCGCCTCCGAAAAAAGTGGCGCGTGTTTCTCACTTCTGCAGCAATTTTTCGCTGAAACCTCACCGACGCCCGTCAATCACCCGAAGGAGAAACGCGGACGCTGCCAATGGCCGCTCGACTTCGCTATGACGTCTGACCTTCGAGGAGGAGCGAGCTTTTGGAGGAGTCTGATTTTTGGCCGATCCCGTATCCGAGGTGAAACTGCAGATGTTCTAAACTGGCTGAGGTAAAGCAGCCTTGCAGTGCACCAAGGTTTACACTGAACATACTTTTGTGTATTGTCCACGAGGTGTAGCTCGTGCATTGAAGTTTTATGAGTTAGTTTCTTCAATGTTTGAACTTTCAGCGTGCCAGCTGGGTAGTGTGTAATTGTTTTTTGTTTTTTTTTATAGCGCAAGCAATATCTTAATTCTGGCGGCAGGAAGATTCGGCTAGCAGTTGACATGGTTGGACAATGGTGTGCATGCTTGCTTTCTCTGAAGCGGCCAATGAAGCGAAATAACAGCATGTGCAGATTGTCCATGCATTTAATTTTTTGTTTGTTGTTTGTTTCAGACTACATGTGCTCCCAGTACAAGGGGGTGGCCCTCCAGGCTCTGACGACCAGCATGTCGTCTCTGCTCTGCTGTCGAGGGAAATTTAAAGGGTAAATATTGCAGCTGCATTTTTTTCTATTCTTTCCCTGCTACACTTCCTGCAAATTTCTGTGCATACTTGGTCTTTTTGATTTCATGGTACTGTAAACTTTTGTTATAGTCCGTTGCAACTATAGAATAGCACAAGCCCCTCCCACAATTCATTTTGCTCGCCATGATTGGCGGTGTCCTCTTGGCTTTCCTCTTCTCTAGTGTGTGCTTATTAAAAAGAGTGAAGGGCTTTGTGGGAGGTGCTTTGCTATTCTAGAGTGGCAACAGAGTATAGCATGACCTCAGTTAATTTAATCATTTCGAAGAGTCCTAGCGGGCACCCATGCATTTTTATGGGAAGGACTCGGTGTCATATTTTGAACCGAGAAAATGACCCTACAAATGGGAAAGCACGGGCCTTCTGCTACAAAATTAACCGAACCAAACTTTGTTTTCAAGATCAGACCGGAAAAAGTCGACCCCTGTCTTATAAACGGCGAGTAACAGAAATCCTGTGCTAGTCTCGCCACGTTAGGAAGCTAATGCTATGACCCCCATCTTGATTTCTTTAATGCTTGTTATGGCTGTTTTCACATCTGGTATTTTCACTGTTCTATGGCCAAAAGTGAGTGGCAGGTCACCATAGGTTTCCAGAAGAAAGCGGTCGCATATGCAGAAATTTCTAGCAAGTTCGTAGCGCAGTGGCGCTTCGTCGCAACCGAGGAAAAACTATGGTATTGTTGGTGCAAAACATTAGGCCTCACGACTAGCAGCAACTTAATCGTGGATATACTGCACCGTGCGGCGTTTATTTGAGCTCTACTGCACACAAAATATTAGAGGGGCACTTAGGTATCCCTTTGTGGATTGAAAGCGAAAGCATTGCCATTCGTAACGACACTCCCTTCTTTTTCCCCTCTATTGTTAGGAATGGCAATTCTTTCGCATTCAATCCACGTAGGGATACCTAAGTGCCCCTCTAATATTTGTTTTACATTACATCATGCGGCGTCACACATCATGGTACGTCATGTCGTCACGTGGAGTGTGATGTCATCGAACCGAGGACATATTTTTATGACCATCTTTCGGGCACATCAACGCCGATGCTGTCAAACATGATGAAAAAACAGCCCCGGATAAACAGGGACGAAGAGCGGGTAAAGACATGCCGTCTTTTGCTGTAATGGGACAAGCTTCTTTTTGAGGGGAGAGTAATGTCGCATTCCGAAGCGGCTGAGATAGCAGAGCAGCTGGCATGCCCGGCTCTCACACAGCAGCACTGGGTTCAAATCTCAGCCGTGGAAGCACATTTTATTCTTTCTTTTATTCCTCTGTTAACGTTTGGTACAACTCGGATTTTCCGCTCCGTGGACATATAATGCTGTCGCATTAAAAAGGCACATCCAGTCAGGAATGTGCCTTTTAGTGTGGTAGAGTCGCACAGCTGCTCACCACTTTGAAAATCACTACTGAAGTATGAGAGGGCGCTAGTGATCACCAAATCAGGTTCACGCCATTCATAGGTGAAGGATCCTTTTGGGTGCACTGAAGATTTGTGTGGCATTTTCTTTCGTTGATTCATTGGCGCATCTCGCCGTTGATCGCAGTCCTGCACCTCGTTAGCTCTAACGGGCAGGATGGACAGCTCGGCAGACTCGTCGGCTGAATCCTCCGTGCGTAGTTTAGCATTGTCCTTAGGCTGCTTCAAGTAGGGATGCATGTGAACAGTGCGCAAAACACATGCCTCTTGCCCACGCTTCTATATTCATTGCTGGTCGCGGCGAAATAGCCAAGTGATGTGCGGCCATGTTCGCCCTAAAAAGTTTGTGAGACACTTTGGATAATGTCGTAACATTCCGTTGTAAGTCACACAAAAGTTGCGACAATCTTGTTTTATTAATAAGGATTTCTTCTCGGGCTTTGTCATACGCAAGTTTTTATCGTAAGTTTGCTTTTTGAATTCGGCCTCTGATGTCTCGATCCTCCCAATAATTCAAACTTAGTGTGGCGGATCCAGACCTCCGTTTTGGTGTGGGCGGAAAATTTTTAAGGATACTATTCTCCCATTCTTTCTTGTGCAAGGGGGTCCACTCATATCAAATTGCTCTCCGAGAAGGGGGGAGCGAGGGGGGTCAACTTTGTATGGGGGGGGGGGGGCGGCCCCCCCCTTTGGATCCGCCACTGTTGTGAAAGCTGTAGTTGACACTCACCCATTCGGAGCATGGCTTTATGATCCGCATAGAACCCTGTTACCCTTTCCTTCGTGTCCGTTGTCATTAAAAATACTTCAAGATAGTAAACAAACACAAAAAAGTAAATAAAAATACACAGGGATAACAATTGTGGGCATAAAACACTGGCGCCAGTGTTTACCACCACTTATTGTCCATGTGTTTTTTGCGGCGCTTGTCTACGATCATGGATCAATTGGCTCAAATTGCCATATTAATTCTGGGAGATGCTTATAAGTCTTAGCTTCTCTATGTTCGAATTTGGTAAACTTCATAAGCGGCAACATCTGCTGGCTTATCTTTGGTAGACTTTTTCAAAAGCCGAAATAAAAATGAGTGCAATGCGGCGGCAAAACAGTGAGCGATTGATTCTCGCAGACTCGGGGGCAAAATATACTTTTGCATTATGGTGCCCCTGACAGTGTTATTAGTGCCAGTCATTAAACTATCAAGGTAGTGTGTAAATTAAGTGCCTGGGTGAGCAAAAATGTAGTAACTTTGAATGTGACTTTCTGCATTTAAGGCTGGTTCACACATACAGTGCAGCGCTAACTCAGTCCTGTTAAGGCAACGAGTCACTGCTACTTCCATGGCCTGTATCGTGTGTTCTGAGGGTCCTCCTTTCATAAAGGACTGATGTCCCGGTTTGTAATACTGATTCAGTGCTGAGGTAGTGCTGCGCTGTGATCAGGATACCTTGCGCAGACATTGAAGTTTAGATAAGCAGATCAACGTGTAACTGTGCGTCTTTTTTCTTTATAGGTTACCAGTACAAGGTCTCCCATGAACATGAAGGCAGTACAAGGTCTCCCATGGACACGAAGGCAGTACAAGGTCTCCCATGGACACGAAGGCAGTACAAGGTCTCCCATGGACACGAAGGCAGTACAGGGTCCCCCATAAACCAGTTATTACTCCTTCCCACGGTTTTATGCAGGCATTTTCCGAACCTTGCATGCGTATATAGGCATACATATAAGTAAAACACTTGCACTCACTTTCCCCTTCCCTCAAAACAACGGTTAGATCCGGACCATATGTTATGCAACCTATTGCCGTCTTCCCCCTTAGAGCCGTCTATCTAGAAACCCATGCTAGGAGTATAATTTCTAATACATTTAATTTGAAAGTCTAGATACACTGCTTTGAGTCTCTGTTGAAAATAAAATGTTATTTTCTACAGCGTTGCAATTCAGGTTTTGATGGGCCATCTCATTTGGTATATTCCGACTCGTCGGAATATACCTAATGAGATGGCACGTCAAAAGCTCAAGTACAACGTGGTAGAAAAAAACATTTGATTTTCAACAGAGACTCAAAGCAGTGTATCTAGACTTTCAAATGAGATCTATTAGAAATTCTTATGAGGTGGCACGGCAAAACCTTAATTGAAACGCGGTGGCCAATAGTTTTCGTAAACTCCTTAGGGACTCGTTACAAAAAATCAATTGTTTTTCAACACAGACTCGAAACGGTGTGAATAGACTTTCAAATTATATTCATATGAAATACATTGGAAACTTTATGCGGTAGCTTTGTCGAAACATCAATTGGAACGCGGTGGCCAATAGTTTTCGTAAACTCCTTACGGACTCGTTACAAAACTCGTTTGCATTTCTATTGAGACTCGAAAAGATGTAATAAGTAGACTCCATAAACTGTCAAATGAAATTCATTAAAATTTTTTGTAAGGGTAGACTGTCCTGCTTCTTGTTGATAGACGCAATAAGAAATGTAATATCTAGTTCACTCTAACTGTCCTCGCTGCCGTTAGCGCGGGACGCACTGCTCCTGCATTGTGGACACCGCCACGACACCCTTGCGGCTTGATTTTTTCCGGAAAAAGACTTCTTAGTAACTCCGGCACATTTGCCAAAATGGTAGGTGTGTTTACATTCGGTACACTCTACCGGACCCTCTTCTTCCTCGGGAACAACCAACTGACACGTGAAGCAAGTGTTTGACATGCTTTAACAGAGAAAGGGCACAAGACTAACGAAATAACAATTTCGGTGGCAGCGGCAGCAGCAACATGGGTTAGCTGAAGGTAAAACGTGCGGACTACGAACCTGTAGCAGGCGTTTTTGTCAGATCAGGGGCCCTAATCTGGACACTTGGCGAGAAAGACGGCGAGAAATGTGGCGGCTATGATTGGCCGGCGCCAAGGTCAAGTGCGGCGTCGGCCAATCACAGCCGCCGGATTTCTCGCCGACCTTTTCGCCAAGTGTCCAGCTTAGGGCCCCAGATGTGTTGACTGGATGCTGCCGCCGCTGCCAAATGACTGCCCGCGGGAAACTCGCTGCTTATCTACTCCGATGTGCACGTGCTGCGCCTGCGCTGTCCTGGTCCGCCGCTCTTGCAAAGCGATGTGGTGAGGCAGCACTGTAGATCCCTGAAGTCTCTGAGGTGAGGTCAGCAAAACGATGATGAATGCTGCAACCACGGGGCAGTAGGGCCGAAGAAGCAGATTCTCGCCGTAGATCAGTACCGGTTCCAGGGCGTCCAAGGCGGCAGCTGTAACAGGCGTTTTTGTCAGATCAGATGTGTCGGCTGGATGCTGCCGTCGTTGCCAAATCGCTAAGACGACTTTTACATAAGGGATAGTCACCACGCCTGCTTTGTAATTATTAGTTGCTTTTGTTCTTCCATGCTGCACCTGTTTACGTGTGTTTTTAATAAAACCTTGTGAATACCCGCGCCTCAAAAGGGATCCAATAACAGTCTGAACTTTCGATGCTCGTAAATCTGAATTTGAAGGGAAATGTTCTGATCGGCTAATTAAAGTTTAAAAAAATGGATGCCATCCTACAGGACACTGTTCATTTTGTAAGGTTAGCACAGGATCCGACTAAAAAGTCTGAAAGGGTTCTGGCTGACCATCTACGTGATCTAAAAAAGAAGAACTGCTTAAATGACACAATTTACCGCCGCCTTTTCTCTTCCGATGATTGTACTCCAAAACTTTACGCCTTCCCAAAATTCACAAACCTGATTGTCCTCTTCGACCGATTGTGTTGTGTGTTGGTTCCCCCACGTACAACCTATCGAAGTATCTAGTAGAGCTGCTTTCTCCCATAACAGGAAATAACAACTTTGCAGTTTCAAACTCACGAGAATTTGTTGACCTGATTCGAGGTCATGTTCTGAACAAGGGAGATGTAATTGTCTCGTTTGATGTCATATCTTTGTTCACTAATGTTCCGACCACTCTTAGTGTGGAAGTTGCCGAAACACGCTTGCGTAATGATTCCACACTTTCGTCATGGACATCTCTTGCAGTTGAGGATATTGTTATTCTTTCGCGCTTTGTCTAAATCAGTCGCTTTTCACCTTCCGTGGACAATTCTATCGTCAGATTGAAGGTTGCCCAATGGGTAGTCCGGTATCTGTGACCTTGGCTAATCTGGTAATGGAACACATAGTGCAAACCGCGTTAGAAGTAAAAGCCTGCCCTGTCAAATTCTATCGACGTTACGTAGATGACACTTTAGTTATTTTAAATGAGGATCACGTCCACAACTTTCATGCGACCCTAAACAGCACTGAACCTTCCATACAGTTCACGCGAGAAGTAGAACAAAATAACACGTTACCTTTTCTCGACGTAACTGTTTGCCGAAGTGACACCGGTCATATTGAAATCACCGTGTATCGTAAACCTTGTGATACCGGTAATTTTTTTAGTTTCAATTCTCACCACCCTGTGGAACATAAGCGAGCTGTTGTAAAAACTTTAATTAGCCGATCAGAACATTTCCTTTCAAATTCAGATTTACGAGCATCGGAAGTTCAAACTGTTATCGGATCCCTTTAGAGGCGCGGGTATTCGCAAGGTTTTATTAAAAACACATTTAAACAGATGCAGCAGGGAAGAACATAAGCGACTAATAATTACAAAGCAGGCGTGGTGACTATCCTTTATGTAAAAGGCGTCTCAGAATCTATTCACCGGTCCCTCCTTCCACTAGGTATACGAACAACTTTCAAACCCCATATAAAATTACGTGACCTCATTTCGAAGCAAAAGATCCAACCCCTCCTGAATATCAATTGGTATTGTATACAAAAGTGAACTGTCAGGACTGTGACAAGCGTTACATCGGAAAAACTGGCCGCAAACGGAGTACCCGCCTCAAATAGCACAAAAGAGACGTGGAGAAGGCTACACATGCCGCAACATTAAAAACTGAACTGGTAGACCATTATTGAACGACTGGTCACACTTTTGACCTTGCGAACGCTGTGACCCTGGAACGCGAACAACGGTGGGGCCCCAGAAGATTTCTGGAATCATGGTGTATTCGCAGTTACCCATCCGCCTATAATACTAACCGCGGCCCCCTCCCCGACGTGTACACCGACATTCTGAAATAACTTTTCATTTAACTTCACATCTACGACGGACGTAAAATAAGTTGAAACGAGAGCCGCCGATGATGATGTCTCCAGTATGCCATGGACGAAGAAGTCGGCAGAACCAGCGCTATGGATGAAGAGAAGGAAGAAACAAGCGTTGGATTGCTGGTAGCTAGTCGGGTGTTTCTGGGCCACGCTTATGATGTCTTCCGCATAGGAGACGAAACGTCTGATAAATGGTTGGTATTGCTATGCAAGTCAGAGGTAATTCTTTGTAATCATGAATCCCGGCTTTTGGAACATTTTTGCACTAATATCATTCAGTTGCAGTCCCCGATGTCCGAACCGCGAAGCTGTCGCCATTTTAACTAATGGTGAATAAGAGCACAGCTTCTAAACAATACCAACATGCCACGTTTCGTTATGCGTTACATCCAAAGGAAATAAAATGGTTTTACGTGGCGTCCTTGCTAGTAGGTGAAAGATGCCATGTGTTGATTTTGGGGGAGGAAAGCGGGATAAAAGGGGTAGGGTAGGAAGAAAAAGAAGGGGTTCGTTAAGAATGAGTTTCACTCGATCCTTTCGCCTCCAGAATGCCGTCAAGGGAGGCCGCGAATTCGCGCTTGTTTCCGAGGCACCGACAAGAAAAACAAGCGCAGGGCACGGAGACCAGCAGCATCTACAACCGCCCAGCTCCCAAGCAGGCCCACCCGCGAACGGGAGCGCCCGGCGAAGCCGTGCCGACCACAGGCAGCCCCGTGCGCGAACGAAACCGCGTAGCTGAACGACCGCAAGGTCCCCGTCGCTCATCAGTGCCCATCAGCGCGCGTTCTTGGCAAATCGCCAAGCGCGCGCGCGCGCGTGCACCGGCGCTGAGATCAAGCACACAAGCCCAAAGCATCGGCAGAAGAAAACTTTAAGAGGGCGCGGTACCTCTATTTATTCGTCCGTTTCAGCCACCAGATGGCGCGCTGCTGGAAACGTGGTTGAGCGCGCAACTTCTAGATGGCGCCAGTATCGAGGTGTGAAAAGGCCCGCGTTATCCGCTGCGTGAAATAGATCCCGAAATGTGCCATGTTCTCCCGGCGGAGGAAGTTTCTCCCTCCCTCGCGCGCGCTTGGTATGTACGCGCGGTGGCCGAGTCCGGCCTCTGCGCTGTGTGATGCAGTGGGTGGCGCTCGTTTCTGTTCGGAGGTAGGAATAAAAATGCCGGTCCCCTTTTTTATGACGCTCGTTTCTATAGCTTGTTTTTCTTCTTTTTTTTTTTTTATCTCAAGTGACCTACAGTACCGCCTGTTCGAAATCGTCCTTTGCGGTGAGCGATTGAGTCAGGTTAGCATTTTATTTGGGTCAGCACTACACGTTCAATGGAGACCTCGGGCGGCGATGTAATTATGCATTGCTCCCCAAAGTGTGTCCAAGGTGCGCAATGACAATTGGAAAGGGTATTGAAGGCGATCGACCGTCGGTTGGTAAAATACGTGCGTTAGATTCACTTATTCAGTCTAATCATTTTTGCCAACGTCTTTTATCTGTTTCGACAAATGACATGGCCGAATCTATTGATAACCTTAGCTAGATTGGACGTACGGAGTGTCCGGGCTTTAAATAAATTTGCTTCGTTTATGTGAATGAATAACTGTTTTCTCTTTTCCGTGCTCGGTGCTATGCAAAAATCGCTGAGATGTTATGGTAGCTCAGTGTGGCGGCGTTTTGCACGCTGACTCGCTATTGCATTCGCTGTGCACAATATGTGTTCAGATGGAAGGTGCCAAAGCGTATTTCCGATCGATATGATAGATTTACTTTGCTACAGTGTTAATTATATTTTCCTGATTTAAACTGGTTCGTCCCTGTTCTGAGCCTAAGTTCAAATGCGAAGGTGCAGACAGACTTAGCGTCGTAACAGCCGTAATGCGCAGAAATAAATGAGTACCATGAAAGAAAAACAGAAGGATACGAGATGGCTCAGTGTTATAGAAGTAATGAGTGTTGCAAAGGATGCCATCGTACGTGTTTTGGTTTTCTTAACTCTCCGCATCGCTGGGAAACGCTCAAGGTACCAGCAAAGACAGCGAGCTGGCGTGAAATTTCCATCGAGCGGAAAACGAGTGTCATTTTTATTTCATCATGCGCTTTCATTTTGATATGGCTCAATATGGGCGCGAAATAGTAACAGGTAAGGCAACAAAATTTAGATGTTAGGTCTGGAGCACCGCCATACTCAGCCGTGTTGGGGGCATCTCTCGCGAGTCAATACGTCAAAGGTATTGCGCGTCGAACTGTACGTGAGAGTTATCCATTTCAGCAAAACCTTGATTTCGCAAAACTATTGTGGCTCGAGTCGTGGCTTCCAGTACTTGGAAGCCACGAGCGAGGAATAAATGACAGTTGATTTTGAAGGACAATCGCGACGTGGAAACCCATAAAAGAGAGTTCCAATAAGACGAGAGCTTCCCCTTCTCTTCAAGTGCGTGGGTTACGCTCTCAATCCTGCACCTGTGGTAACACTGCAGGCTCCTAAAATCGCTTTGAAAACGTTCCTGATCGCAACAACTTTTTTTTTTTTGTCGAGGCGCTATTTCATTTCTTTTTTATACCTTGATACCCTATCAGCGCAAAAACTACCATAAACTAAAAAAAAAAAAAAAAAAAAATAGTGGGCATACAACGACAACACACCCACTGGGACCCGAGTCAAGGCAAGAACAACTAACTACTAAAAGGGGAAAAAAATCATGTTCGCATACACAGACAGAACGCCTCCATCGAAAGAAATGAATCATGCGCTTGTTCTGCCAGTCTCGTTGTGCGTCTGTCAAAAGCCACAAAGGAGGAAGACAATCAGCGCCTACACCACTCCCCTCCCCCCTCCCCCCCCCCTCCCCCACCACCCCTAAAAAGAAGAAAAGAAAGGTTTCTTGAGCGCGCGCGCGGTCGCCCAAGCGATGACCTTAGGTGCTACAATCGCATACCGAAGGGTATGCGATTGTAGCACGTTTGTCCCCCGGTTGTGCCCCTGTCTCAAATGCCACGCTCCGTTTCTCCCAAGTGCCCGTCTTATCTTCCCGAGTATCAACTCCGCAGTGATTCTGAATCATTCCGATGCTTTCCAACGTTGCAAAACTGTTAGACGAATATTTGCACAGAAGTATACACTGTTCGCAGAACTATCTACGGCGCTAAAATTCAAAAGCGCCGTGTTGGATTCGGGAACTCGTGTAGGTTTAGCTCATTGTTGGAACATTCTTATTCGCTCGATGAACTCCACAAAACGTGTAAATATTAGAATTAACTTTCCAGAGAACGATAGTTGTTGTCGGGGTTCCAGGCGACCGGACAGGTCGCAATTATTGGCTGATTAAAAATTTTATTTCATAATCACAATCGTATCATCAAGGGCACGCCATTTCCTCATCACTTCTACGAAAAGAGTTGCTGTATTCGTAGCACAGACAGACGGAAACGGTTGAGACTGTGCCCAAATAATATCTTCTTTTGGCAGGTACTGCGCAGCGATTACACACAATACCTCTAACTTAAACATGCTGCTCCACATGTCTATTCACAAGATGCAATACATCGTTCTCCCAACTTTGTTGAAATGGCCATGAAAGCGCGTAACCGTCACTTTTTTGAAGTTCTACTTAGAGGTGAAGTGTTTACCGTAAAAAGTCGTTAATTATTTATTTTTTTCCGTTCCACTACAAAGCTCGATTCCCTTAAATTTTCGTTTTTATATCGTCTCTACAGCGCTTTTACGTCGTTACTTTCGTGCATCTCATAATGTGCGAAAAAAACAACAAAAAAACGGTAGGATCGATGCTGCATAGCCTTTTTTTTTTGTGGACATCAAGAAAAAAAAAAAAAGATAGTAGTTGTCTTCACTTCGCACTGCATGTTTTAGCACGGAAGTTCCTATTTGGTTATGATGTCTTTACTTTCTTAAAAATTGTATACAGTAATTTAAATTACCGAATTACAAAAACGTCGAAATTGTATAATTGCTTTTCGTTGGGACGCCATGACGACAGCGACACTCGTGTTCCCTCGTGGCTTTCGCCAGCCTTTCTACGATGAATTGCCAGGATCGCGAGATGCAACAGCGTGACACTCCGTACGTCATTTGTTGCACTTCGGAACCACTTTTGATGTATGGCCAGCATAAGACGCTAACCACACCAGTCGGAGACGCGCTGCAGGTGCCATAGTACTGCTCCTAAAAGTAGCTGTCACGTGCTTTGCTCTGCGACTGTGATTCCCTCACAGCAGCCCTGACTGAGGGTTGCCAAATTACGGTGAAACGGAGTATAGACAAAACAAACCGGAAACGAGCTGCCAGCATACGATAGTCTAACTCCAACAAAAAGGATTAGTTTCTTCCCAAGCTGGACGACATTTACCGGGCATCTTTAGAGCTGCGAAGCTCAAAATCACGCGTACTCATAAGATTTATTTTTTCTCGCGTGTTTGTGATTTTTATGATGTCCTGCAAGCAAGAAAAAATATATATGGTGAAGTCACTCCGAGGGGGTACCGATAACTGCGAGCCACGAACATGAAGGATTCGCTAGCATCCGTCAGGAGTGTGAACGGTAAATCGTCACGCAAACATATTCTCACAAGCTGCAAATATTTATTTGGCTTAGCAAGTAGAATACTAGTATACTAACGACATGTGATTATTGTACACAAGATACCATTTCTCGGTTCTTCAAAACCATTTCCCTAGTCTGAACGGCCGCGCTACGGGCCGCGGCTAGCCGTGCCCTCGATAGACTACGGAGCTGCGTTGTGTCGTCTGCTACTGTACCGCCAACAGGAGAGCGATAGCTCTGTGTGCTCCACAGATGCGTGTTGCGGTATAACTCTGTACGTCTGTCCTAGAGGAAGACAAAAAGATAGGCTCTGTGACCCCCTCCTAAGCTAACAAAAACAAACAGAAGTATACTCGTTTGGACTGAAAGGTTTACAAAATAGTGACCAGACATTGGAAAAGCATATGTCACAGAACTTGGTTTATGAAATGGCATCATTGTTTCGAGCAAGAAATCACCTGCTCACCACTGGGACGATGAAATCGTCACTATTTATTGCGTCAGGTATATTTGCGCTCATGAAGAAAAATCTGAACACATCCTTCTCCCAAAGTCCTATGTCGAATAATAAACACTTTTGTAAACATCTATGCACAAATAACTCATTTTTTTCTACACTTGTATATACACGTTAATTAAACGACGTCAAACCGCATTTTTGATTAGATCTTGATGTCTACACCAACTACATTCATATTTTTTAGGGCTTTATTGAACGATAACTTCAACTATAGTTAATGGAACACGATGGCTCGATCTCAACAAAAACCTCAACGTGCGAAGCTTCCACAGACGGTCGCTTGCGAGTATTCTCAATGTGAGACTTCAGAAGCTTTCGCTTGCCATATGGAGCTTGCTTTCGACTACAGCACTGCACGGGCCCGGAAAGCGCGCTGCTGTAGGGAGAGGTTGACTTACAAGATGACGTGTTACGTGGTCACGTAAGATGGCGTCATTTCGTGCAGCGTGATCACGTAAGATGACGTCATTTCGTGTAACGAGATCATGTAAGATGACGTGTTTGTGTCACGTGATCACGTAAGATGACGTCAGTTCGTATGAACTGACGTTATCTTACGACAACGCCAACAACATTAGTGCCGTCCGGAACCATTGACCTTAGAAACGCGCCTCTTCGCTTGAAGAGCTGATATGCGTTGATTGTTATTTGTTTCTTTTGCCTACTGCAGACCATTCAAAAACTCGCCTTCTGGGTGGCACAAACTTCGTCTACTGGGCTGTGAAACGCGTTCGTGCGTGCGCAATACCTCTCTAGGCCGAAAGATTGTACACTGAGTATGCGTTCACAGCTCAATGACTTAGGCATTTTTCGTCAGGATAGATGCTCCCACGAGAAGAGCGTAATGGATATGTGAATAGAATTGGAAATTTGAAATGTTCTTGTCCAATCGCATTTTTCTTTGGTTATCAACGCTTTTTAGCGTCATCACAAGACGTTCAACCCATAATACACTGGTGATTAAAAAATAAGCACCGAAAAACATACACCGATTTTCGCTCAAAAATAAACACCGGAAAAAACATGCCGTAATCATTACCCATGTCACCTTTTTGGGTGATATGTGAATTTCCAGAAGAACAGCGAGTTATCACCCTCCCCTAGGAATACCCTGACTACAGAGCAGGCGACCCGTTTTTCCCCGCGTTAGATTCCGGTGACCACGAACCGTACGGAGGTCACAGGACGTTTGTGAAAAATAAAAAAGGAGGAAAACAACGATCTACTCTGTGCACGCTTCATCCCCGATTTCCACGACCCCAAGGCCGAAGGACGTTTGTGTGAAGGATAACGATAAAATAAAACTTTTGCGTCAAAAAAAAAAAAGCCCGTTTTTAAAAGAAAAAAAGTTGAAACAAGCACAACGCGTTGACGGACCGCGAGGTTGTGGAACACCTCGCGGTCCGCTTGCCACAGGACGGTTGTCTTCGACCCATAGCTCCAAGGTGAATTTGCCACTTGCGAAAACACGGAGACCTACCCAGCGAGAACCAGGAAAGCAAGACACGCACACTGACGCCTCGGCGTGCAGAATGAAACAGGATACGGGCGCGGAATACGGCCGCGGAAGAACACCTCGCACAGTGCCGATCCGGCCGATCTCCGAACGGACGATTTCGCATTTCGCGGACAGCGAGCGCCACCGCACGGAAGAGAGAGGTACCTTAAAAACGACGAAAACAAGCACCGACACCTTGGTTCTTTATATTTGCTGTAGTTAAGGAACAAATCGACTTACATGAATAATTTGAATATTATTCGATTTCGTAATAAATTTAGAAGACACTAAGCGCAATACTTCTTATGTTTGAATTTAGATAATTTTGTAAATTCGCTCCGAACGCAAGAGTGTCGAATTAGCCGATTTGGACCATTTTCATGGTTTTTCAAAGAATATAATTAAATTTATGATGAAACATTTGTTGCGCTTAGTGTCTCGATAATGACTCAATGTCTTTAAAGCCGAAATTTTCAAGAAGATCCGCGCAGCCGTTATTATGTGAGAATTTTCTTAATTTGGTGAAAAACCTCATGTATTCTCTATGGGGCTCTGAGGTGCGCCCCCTCTTAAGCGTAACTAATTAGGCCGAATTAGTAGTCGCAAAAAGTAAATGCCCCGCCTCGAACGCGCCACCCGACGTCGCCAGGGACCCCTACACGAGCGATACGATCGCACGTGCAGACAGCCCCGGCGGCGCCTTACGCCACGGACGAGACAGGGCAGCAACCTGGCACCCGACATCCGAATGTAGTTGGCTCACGATTTTGTCGCCGATTTGTCATTTCGCCACCGCAAATCTTCGGAAACATTATTTGCCTAATCTACTTTGTTATTCAAGTGTTTGTAATCACAGTAAAGGCAGCTTAAGGTATAAATTAGCAGAAACGCATTGGTGAGACGACGTAGATAATTCTTTAAAAGCACGGCCAAGCCCGTGGTAAAAGCACAGCGAACGACTTACCTTCTGCTTCTTTGGATGCTGTTGCACGGCTGTGGACTCTTCGACGCCGCATGGATCCGAGGCACTCTGCGCAAGTTTTCCACGCCGGCGTTCCATCGCCCTTTCCGTACCTTACTGATGTTATTAAAAAAAGGCATGTAGTAGAACGCGTCAAATACTGCAGCCGCAAAACATCACACTTCTGCAAAGTAGGGCTGGGCGTCGATTAAAAATTTTAACCCGATTAATCGCTACCCTTTAATCGATTAATTAATCGATTAATCGGTTGACTTTAGTAAAAAGCAAAAGTAGACATTTTGTCCTTACAATTTGTTTTATTGTATGATAAACGGCGCATATATACAAACTGAATTGAGAATAAACGTTGATGTAACGCACTCACAGATCACAACCCCAGCTGCGGAGGCAAAGAAGTTTGTTGACATTTTCCGGCAGGAGCGAGCTTCTTTGTGTGTTGACGATCATCCCTGCTGCGCTGAACAGACGCTCGCAGGGCGTTGAGGTGACTGGGACACACATCACACTCTTTACAATTGGCACAATTTGAGGAAACAGGGAGCCCTGAGCTTGCCACCACTGTAGTGGGTCCAGTTCATCGTCCGTCACCTCGGCCATCGATCGATAAAGCGACACTTGGCAGGAGATGGTGGGTTCTTCATTTTCCTCCGAGAAAACGTATTTTCTTTTTTTCTTGGGCGTTAGATCAGTAGAATCGGCCGAAGACGCATGTGTTAGCTGGGAAAGCCTTTCCCACACAAGTTCGCGGCGATCTTTTTCGATGCATGCGAGGCTCTTGAAACGAGGATCGAGACACGTTGCCAGTTCATAGTCGTTGTATTGCGGCCACGCGCGAAGCCTCTCATCGATAGAGTCCACCAGCATGGCCTTGAAGCGGCAGATGAAGGCAGGGTCACAGTCATTCGTCTTCATTTTATTCTTTAGCAGTTTTAAGGCTGGAATAAGTACAGACCGAGTAACGTACTTGTCCCCTCCAAGGAGCTCAGTAATGTCGAGCAGGGGCTTCAAAACTTCCCGAAGCTGCTCCGACATGTCCCAATCGACGTCTGTGAGGTGGGGAATCGACGATTCAATGGTACTGCTGTCCTCCATGGAGCGGCGCAAAGGCTCCTTCAGTTCAAGCAGGCTGGTTATCATGATGTACGTGCTGTTCCACCGTGTTGCGAAGTCCTGCTGAAGCTTCTTCTTAGGTGCTCCGAGTTCAGCGGCATGTTTTGAAAGGACGGCCTGGTTGTTCGAACTGTGCTTAAAGTGACCCACAGTACGACGACAGGCGGCTAGCAGTCGCTCCACACCCGTCACGCTGAGCGCCTTGTGTACGCACAGCTGAAGCGTGTGAGCTGCGCACTTCAGACTCTGAAAGTTTGCTCTCTCCACCCCAAGACAGATGTTGCGGGCGTTATCGGTACAGACAGCTTTTACCTTTTCAACGATTCCCCAATCTGTAGCAGTCTCGAATACCTCACTGGCACATTGTTCCGCTGTATGGCGCTCAGGTACGTTTCTCACCTGCAATGTTGCCGATCGAAGCATCCAGTCGTCGTCGATCCAATGCGCCGTTATCCCGAGGTAGACGTCATTGGCGATGGAGGTCCAGAAGTCCGCTGTTAAAGGCGGGCACTCAAAATTTTCTTCAGCGTGGCAGAAGATTCCTCCTCTTTTCTTTTTTTCCTCCTCCCCTTTCCTCCTCCATTTTCCTCCTCGCTTTTTACGGCCTTCTCGCACGAGTGCTAATGGGCTTACCGGCCCCCCGACAAAATCTCTGTAACCCTTCAAGGTTCTTTGCTTTAATCCCAAACACCAGGGATTAGTTAGGCAGGCTGGATATGAGCTCGGAAGGGTTCGGGCTGGCTTGCTTTTCTCCTTTTTTTTGTTTTTGTTTACTTTCTTTTTGCAGCTTTAAAACACACTCAGACACTTCCGCATGCGGCCACATACGCTACAAAACCGCATATTTATCTCGAGTGAACGGAACTTGAACATCGCAGCAGAAGGAAAAAAGGGTGGGTATTTTTATCTGAACTTTGAGCTCTACCCAGAGAGTTGAAAATTGGTCGTTCTAACAACGGCACACTGAAGAGTGATTATATCACTATTTCGTGTTTTCTTTTGTTCAAAATAATAATGGCGAGTAGATACAAGTCAAAAATATTGCAGTAAGAGGGCGAAGCATATAAAATTAGTTGGATTTTGAGAATAGAGTCATGTATCGAAATGAACACAGTCTGACCATTTCTGGCGCATAATATACATGTTCGTACTACAGGTGTTTTCTAGAGTAACGGCCGCCTCGTTGAAGCAACTAAGAAGAATAGAAAACAAACTTCAATAAAAAGTGAAACGGTTTATGGTATATTTCATCTATCTTCAGATTTTGAAAAAAAATTCTTCGTGGCCAAACGTGCATTTAGTTCTTGTCAACAAATGTTACTAAAAACTCGACAGCCGACAAATATCTGGTGTATCAGCAAAGAGAGCGGGAAACACGGAGATTGAACCGCAAAATCGCAATTTTCTTCGCGTAAGATAGTGCAACTAGCAATAGTAGCATATTATGTCATTTATTAAAAGACAGCAGGTATTACGAAGTTTTCATTCTGTTCTGTTCCCATTTGTTCGAAGAATGAGAAATGGAATGCCCAGATTGCCTCTGCATCCCTTGCATAATTGTTCGGGGCCCTGTCAGGGTGGGCGAAGGCCAGCGACCATCTCCAAAAAAAAAAAAACAGGATTATACTACCGCAAGTTTTGGGGCTGCTTGGCTAATTTAGGCGCTTGGCGTTGCCCGGCCTACTTACAAAAGAAGAGGAGAAGCGGCCAGCTCAACGTCATCACCAAGCGGGAAATCATGCCGAAATGTTTCTTTGAACACGTGCGAGATCTCTAGCTGAACCCAGCCGGGATTCGCCACAATTACAAATTAATCTATGAAACAAACTATAAAAAGAGGGAAGCTTAAACGACTTGGCAATTTTTTAATATAGTCATGCGGGCTAACTGCCCACAAGTGCAGAAAGAAAGAAATGCAGTAGAAATGAGAGCTCTATTGTGTTCGTTATGTCCCTACTTGTCTTTCGCGCTTCACGCCAATTAAAATAGAATATGCAATATCTGTAGATTTTGCCTGGTTATGTTGACTCTAAAAGAAAAGTAATGAAGTAAGTTCGACATCGTGACACCAATTTGTGCAAATACAATTTTATGTCGAATTCAACGTCAAAACAGTACTTCCGCGGGAAATAGTGCATCCGTCGTTTTTCGTCTTCCTGAAGCTGTGAACTACCGATCTCGGCTACAGGACTTTTGGGTCCACAAAAAATCACGCTCAGTAGAAAATTATCCTTTTCCACCAAAATTACTGGAAATTATTTATTTTTCAAACAGGTCGGGTGATTATGCGTGTTTGAGTGTAGGACCGTTGACTGGGCACTCGTTTGCGCCAAGAGTGCAGTTCTGCCTTTCATGCTGCCTGCGACGAGTGTTGAAATTTGAATATGGCAGAAATAAAATCAAATAACACTTTTAGAATTATTTTAAACGTTCGCTTTATTCAGGATTTTAGATTTTGATCGTACCTTTTATTCATTGTCGTCTTCGATGAGGGAACAACTTGCTGAGGAGGCCGCGCTGTACGCGAACGCAGCTTGACAGATAAAGTCTTGAATGCTTTTCACGAATCTTTAAAGACCAAGCATAAAAGTGAAAGCCGTTTACAAATCTCTGTAACGCGAAATTAAAGCGCAGTCACTTTACGCTAATGAAACCAACTTTATGTTGTTAGCAAACGTATTGCGAGAGTTGCAGTATTTTTAATTATTTTAATAAATTAAATGTTTAGGACTAAGTACCAAACTTTTTTAAATGTATTGAGAACCGAAATGTCAATTGGAAAGTTCTAGAGCTCGTTGAGAAACACCCGAATCAGCTGTTTGCAACGTGACACGGCTCGCGTGGCGTCCTTCTGACTAGTAATAAAGCTCATGAGACATGACAAAATACCCAGTGATAAAGCGCCCGCCCCCTCATAAACTCAATTTCGAATGTCCGGGGATTTGCTTTTATAGGCCGGAAAAAAAAGAGATGCATGCTAGACGCGTGCCCCACGATTTATTTATATCAGAAAACAACTGCCCTCTGTTTTATACACAACTTTATTTTATTTTTGTTTCTTTCACCTACTAGATAATAGAAAAAACGTGCAAATTAACGTTTTGTGGATGTGAGCTATACCACCAGGCGAAGATTGGGTTCCAGAAAGAACGCAACAAAAACCGACTGATTAAATAACATTTGTTAATGAACTTTTTGATTATAAAAAAAAACGGCATCGTGTATTTAGAAAGTTGTTGGCCATAATCGCAAGCCATCAAACCGTCCATTCTTAAAAAGATGTAACGCGCGTACACAATTATATGGCGTCCTGATATGGCGTCCTCCTAATTTGGGCGCGAAAATACAGTTCTGATTTTATGTGGCCTCCATCTCCGCGTGGCACAGCCTAACGCCATGAAGCCAAAGCGACAAATCATGCGCATCGCTGTGACAACGCCAATGTAGAAGGGGCGAGGAGCGCGACGGCCGAAAAGATTGCGGTAACTCGATTCGCGTCCAAATTGGGCTTTTTAGGACGCCGTGAACCACTTCACGTGCACTACATCTCTTTAAAAATGAATGATTGGGTGTTTTTGATGACTACAGATAAGGCAGAAACCGCAATTGTGTAACTCTGACGTCTTTTTTAAAAAATGTCCAGTCGTTAAAAAAAAAATCGAACAGTATAAGCACGATTGTAAGGCAGTTCTTTACGTCCGGAGACATCATTACGGCATGGAAGGAGACGTTGACCAAAGATCACACGCTGTGTATGATCTGTGGTCACTGTTCTTTTTTGTACGAGAATGAGCAAACATTTGATACCAAATAAAATAGATTTAGCATTCACAAAATTCGGCTTGTTTACTTGATTCAAATCGATCTTTGATTTGATTACACTTATTTTGTACCCGTACACGCCTACTTTATTCCCTAATGAGTTACAAGTGATAATTACATTTTTTTTTGTTGTATACGAGGTCATAACAATTTATTATTAAGAATCGGAGCTATGCGATTACGCGGAGGAGGCGCATTTGAAGGTATTCAAAATTGTTCTGAATACACAAACAACTTCAAACGTCTTGCTGTTCGGGTCCTTTCCTACACGCAGAACCAATAATAAAACCAAAACCTTATAGAGGAGACTATTTCTATCAACTCAACGCAAAACACGATGTGAAGCGTGTCTGCGTACGTTGGAAAAGAGATACCGGCGAGCAAACCATAGCGCCAAATGTCCATGCATCAAAATGTCCATGCACCGAAATATCCGCGCACCGAAAAGTCCCACACCGAAAAGGCTTTGCAGCAAAAAGTCCATATACTGAAATGTATGTGCACCAAAAAGTCCGCACCGAAATGCCCTACAGCAAAACGCTCTACACCGAAAAGTGCTAGACCCACTACGGATGGGCTCCTCCGTCACCTCTGCCGGTTTACGAAATATAATAATTCAAAACCACTGGTTTATGGAGCGTCATCCCTGATATACAGAAAACGCCGCTCGTACTTCCCGTTGTCGCCATGAATCTGCCTAAACAACGAAAGATGCCAAATCAGATATTTATATTAAAATTGATAATTCAATGACTACTTCTTTGAGCAGAACAACGTATTTTTGCTTTTACAACAGCAAGAATCGTCCTCCAAACCAATGCTAAAAAAGAGCCAATGCAACTCAATGGGAACAGCAAGTGCCAAGCTCGCTCGAAACAGCTACTCGGTTGGTTCAGCTCCTTGTTGCAGGTGTGCCGGCTGGCTTCTGGATAATCTTTTCAAATCCTCGAAGCTTTCATTGCCTCCACCCCAAACTTGTCAAAAAAAAAAAAGACAGGCAGCCGGCAAAAAAACAAGAAAACAAAAAAAATCGGAAAATGGCGAGGAGGAAAGGAGAGGCGATTTCCTCCTTTCACAGTGGCGAGAAGGAAAGTGAGGGTCGGGTTCCTTCGCTCTGCTTGCGGGCCGGCCTTTAAGCTGATGAAGCTGGCTGCCGAGAGTTCTGCTTGAAGACGCTCCCGTCTCGAGGTATACAGGGCATCCACCTTGGCACTCACTGCACGACGGGACGGCGGCTGGTAAGACGGAGAATCCAAGGCAATCTGAAGAACTTTCGCTAGTCCGTGATCTTCCACAATGTTGAGAGGCCGGCTAGAAGAAACAAGCCAAGATGTAAGGGCTTGTGCAATAGTTTCTTCTTTCTTCAGAGAAACCGGCCTCGAAGAGAAAACGTCGATAGTCGTCTGCTTTTTTGCAGATGATTCTTGTTGCAGCGAGATGCTTGGGTGCTTAGCTCTGAGATGGTATTGAAGCGAGCTTACACTTCCGCTATATGCGAAAGCTTTTTTGCAGATGAGGCAGTGAACTTTCTTTAAGTCTAAAACTTCGCCCGCGGAGTTTACTTTAAACCCGAATTTCCCTGAAAGGTTGCCCTTCATACTCCTGTATTCGTCCATGCCTGCGCAGGGTGTTGTGATGAGATACTTCTCAAACAAGTGACTGCGGCGCGACATGAAGGGAAGAGGAAAGACGGGGGCAAGGAAGACGTGGATAATTGGGGAGCGTCGATCCGTCGAGGACGTCCCTGAAGGTGTTATAGGAGTAGTACATGAAGGACAAAAACAGGATGAAACATCTTCGTCGTTCATGTAACTTTACCCGCACGCTCTAATTCCACGACGTCCTTGAAGCTTTCAACAAACAGAAAATCCCCGGCGAAGGAAAGGCCCCTTTTTACGGGAAAAAGGGAAACGAGCCCATCCGGCTGCGCGCGGCGCCAACTCGTCAAAGACGACGAGAGAACGGGGGAACATCTGGAAGCACTTTGACACAGGCAGTGCAGGTCCGCCAAGGTCGTTGCGTCAAGAGGCAAAAGCGACGCCGAGAGAGAAATTCCAACCACACAAATAAAACACAGGGTCGAATACTGAAGCAAGCCACGACCACGGCCGGCTTTGCACCACGCTGAACGAGCGGAGAGACGAGCGAGGTCACGTTGTAGCGACCGCAAGGACGGAGCATAACCCACAATGGGGATCAGGGCAGCCTTCGGAAGAGCTCTAGCTTTGTCGCTGCAAACCCGTAAGCCAACATGCTTGCGTGCCTTCAAAAAAACAAAAAAGCTGCTGCGTGTGCTCAAAAAGAGCGCGTAGCTATAACGTCCAAATTCATGACCGAGGTCACCGAACTTCCGTAAAGCCTGCTTTCATTCTGCTTCTGTTTCCGCTTTTTTCTTCCAATCCCGCGTGACTCACGACGGATGATTTGTTTGTTGGGTGTTACCTACGAGGTGAACAAGGAGCAGGTTTGTATGTTCGTTTTAGAGGGAACGGCAGCAGGAGAAAGGAAAAAAACGTTTATTTATTTACTTTTGTTCGCCTCATTTTAACCGATTAACTGGTTAAAAAAATTGATCGCGATTAAAGCATTAATCGATTAATCGGAAGGTTAATCGATCAATTGCCCAGCCCTACTGCAAAGTGATTATTAACTTACCAAAATCCAGCAGCTCTGCAAGTGCCGGCGGCTCCCCGTTGTTTCCAGTTGATCTCGACCATCCTGCCGCGGAGCTCCGTTAGAGCGCTCTCCTCGCTTAACAACCGAAACCCAATTTGGGTGTCCACGACCGCCCGCACTGGATAGACGTCCCACGTCTCCTCCCCAGCCCGCTTCACTAGGACGTGAGACATTGCGAGTGGCCTGCACACGCAGAACACGACGAAACCACAACAAAAGCCAAGGAAAGACGCCGCACAAAACTTCCAAAAGTTGCGAAAGCCAAGTTTCTCGCCAGTCCTGCCGTCTCGCAACGCAGTAACACACACACACAAAAAGAAAGTAAAGAAAATGAAACAAGACAAAAAAAAAGTGTTACGTGATTGACGCCCAATGTTGGTTTACGAAGAACGACGCGGGAACGTTCACTCCTTTTCAAACTGACTACAAAGGTTGGCGAGCTTTTTTTTTTTACTTTTACTAATATTGTTTTTCACAACAATTGTTTAACTTTTTGTTGAGACGCTAAGGCTAGAAATGCTTGAGGAACGTATTACGAATAGAAAAACGTTCGCACTTGATTTGGCTTAACTATTGCCAAGCGTAGGCAAGCCATAGTAACCATAACGCTGCTTGGCGGGACAAAAAGAGAAGGCAGGCGAAACACACGGTCGTGTGATCCGACAGTGCCTTGTGTGTCGTCTGGCTACAGTTCACTCTTCTACGAAGGAACCGGCATGGTACCGAAAAGGAGATACAATCAGTATCTTTGGGATCAGACATGTGACGTACCAGTTCGCTCAAAGCACCGCCTGAAGGAAAAGAACGCTGCCATTGATGAAAGCCAGACTACATCAGGGCAGAACTTAATCGACGGACTGGACGCGACGAGCATGCGCGCTGCGGTGGAGTCGACGCTGTCAACGAATATCACGGGCTCGGCTGCAGGAGACCATGCACTGACCGAGAGTGAAAAGACGCAGGCTGAAAGTTCGCCTCACTCTGAGTGTGATTATTCTGACTGCGAAGGGGAAGAACTCGACAGGCCGCCTGTCACCACTAGCTCGGACGGCTCCGACCCAACTGAGAGCGAGTCTTCGTGCGCTTCCGACATTGAAGATGAGACGCAGAGAAGTTCTTCATCAGACAAAGACACGGACCTGGCAAGCGTTTGCGTCATTTTGTTTATTACAATGGGCGTACTGATTTAATGCGGAAAATTTCGCGGGCGGCGAAGGCCTTCATGCGTGCTAGCTGCCTTTCCGCTTTGCCGCGGTTCTCCTGGGCCGAAATATTAATAATAAGAATTGTTATTTTTATTGTGCGTGCTTTATTTCTGATATGTCTTAAATTTGTACTTGCGCTGCGCGTCTTTGGTAGAATGACGCCACTGCATCTACCCGCAGGGTTTCAGATCACGTGCAGTCCCACGGGATAAATTCTCCCCCGCGCCGACTACTTTTCGATAGGCGTAATCGCAAGGCCGTTTCAAACCATGCCTTCGGCACACGTTGCAAACCCCACGTGATCTGCCTTATTCTAGCTAGACCAAGGAACACCGCATATTGTTATTACTATTGTGGTACTCGTGAGGTGGCATGACAATCTAATTCAATATGACTTTTTATTTCCTTGCATGTAAAGGACAAGCAACTTTACACAGGGTCCAAGATCACGGAGGCAGAAAGCATTCTACTGATCATGGGGCACACTTTGCGACATGATGCTTCGAGAGAAGCAACCGAAAGCCAGCTGAAGCTGGTCGACGCCCATCTGCCCGAGAGAACACAGCTGTCAACTACGTCCAAGTATTCTTTCTTCAAGTACTTCGCCAGTTCTGAGTGTAAAAAAAAAAAAATCTAAGCATTTTTATTGCAGAAGCTGCTGCGGTTACCTTGGTCCATTAGAAGAAATCACAGATGTTGTGTGCAACCAATGGAAAGCCGAGCTAGAGGTAGATTCTCTTCTCAAGAGTTCATGGTACCTCTTCTCACTTGACCTGGCGACGCAAATATGCAACATTTTAAAAACAACCAAGGCCATGTCCGGCCAGGCATGTGTGTCTTATGATGTCGGAGATATCACTGACAGCCTTGGCTACAGGAAACTACCTCTGGGGTCTAGCGACATCAGCTTGACATTCAACACTGATGGAGTTCCCCTTTTTGAGAGTAGTAGCTTTGGAATCTGGCCTCTTCTTGTCCAAATTAATGAGTTGCCCTATAAAGACCGAGTTCAAAAGCGTCTTTTGGCCGGGCTATGATATGGTCCAAGGAAGCCTGTAATGAACACTTTTCTGCTACTATTTGTGCAAACAATGAATGTACCGGCCACACGTGGTGTTGAATGGGAAGATTCTGAAGGGCGTGAGAGAACCACAAAGGCACAAAGGCGTAAAAGCTACAACACTTTTTCGGTTGAAGTAAAAAAAGTGCCGCAGCTTTCAACTTCGTCATCACCTCGAAGAGGTAGATAAGAAGTTGTTGAGCATACGCCCTGCTTGGGAACTGTCGCGGCTACCAAGGTCACTGAAAGATGTAAAGTACTGAAAATCGGCTGAGTGGAGACATTGGCTGTTGTTCTACTCTCCAGTTGTGTTATCTGGCTACATCCCCTCGAAGAACTGCAGAGACAGGACATCATTTGTTGACATCATGCACTATTTGTTAAGCACGTCTATCTCTTTTGAAGGATTGAATGCTATTAAGGTTGAAATGCTTAAATTCCTTCAAGAACACGAAGAGTTATATGGCAAAAAGAACATGAGTTTTAATTTACTTTGGCTGCTTCATCTGGTAGATACCGTTAAAGGGATACTTCAACGAAATTTAAAATATATCCGTCGTGTTCAAAAATAGGTTGAATATGATCCAAAATATCCGTAAATGACAATCACACGTTTGTATTTTGAGCCTGGTGGCTGTATTGTTTGTTATAAACGGCCCACTCTAGCAAGCGCTCGGAAAAGGCCCAGCTTAGAGCACGTGACATCCGACGCAATCGTGACGTAGGTCGTCTCGGGACGAGCAAAGCTACGGCGAGGCTGGCGTCGAGGGGATGGCCTAGTTGTTCCAGCAACCGAAGCGGCTGCTTTTGTACGAATTTTGAGTGACGGGTTAATATTTTATAATCTTGAAGGGGGACAATAGCTACTTCTGGAACACACAAAAGGGATTCTCGGGAAGACCGGATTTCCTCCTTCCACTCTTCTCTCGTCCTGGCTGGAGGCGAGACACTCACTGTCACTAGCTGTCAAGGTTCCTAGACGGGCATTACAAACGAGGTGCTAGCGACATCGACCAGTTGCTTTTTGCGAATCGTTTAATTCGTTTTAAAATTCATTTTCGTGACTTTTTTTAACAAGATATTGGTGTGTTCGATGTGATATTGCTCTTTTGAACACAAATAGACCATAAAAAAGCGCCAAAATTTCGTTGTAGTATCCCTTTAAAGAGTGGGGCCCTCTGTGGGCACACTCTATGTACCCATTTGAATCAATGAATGGAAAGCTTGGAAAAATGGTCAAAGGGACTAGATATCCCGAAAGGCAGATTATTGACAAGTTGTGTCTTATTCAAGCTGTGCCAAGGCTTTGGTATCGTGTAAAACACAATAATTCAGACCTTGAAATTATAGTTCAGGCTCTCATTGAGGGCTACCATTTAAAGAAAAAAATGGGCAGAATTGTGCAGTGACACTCTATGGAAAAGGTACGCACAGACCTGAAGGCAGGCATTATAAAAAGATGAGTATAGGTCCTTACACTTTATGTACAGCTGAGCTCAATAAGCCGCGAAGAATTAATTCGTTCATTGAAATGAATGGTGTGTTTGGCCGTGTGCTGGACATTGTAACAATTTGCTCTCAAGGACACCAAACATGCGCATGTTTGAGGGACACCATTCTCACTCTGGAGGTGTACAAGGTGTGTCATAAAATGTTCAACAGATTTTGTGATAGTAGTACCTCGCACTTTGTTCAAGTGAAAGCACTGCAGACAAAATTACTTTCACCATGGTGTCTATAAAGAAGTGCCTTGCTCTAATTCGTGGGTCCACCACATTTCTGTGCACATTGAAAGAGAAGCTTGTTCTGGAAGCCACTTACCGTAATATCCCGAGTCATCGCCCATCCCCGAGCCATCGCCCACCCCATTTTTTGGGCCGATATCGATTTCTGAAAAAACACCGAGTCATCGCCCACCCCTTCAAATACTCCAGCGCGGACTCTGCGATCCGCGAACACTCATCCTACCCGAATGACGCGGCCGCGGACCTTATAGTTGGAGGACGTCCGTGACAAAGTAAAACGAAGGAGGGAAAGACTTCTTTTTGTTTACGCATTTCCTCCGTGAGCGACCCCAAAGTGGTCGTGTATCCGTGCGAAAAGAAAACGATGGAGATAACAAAATAAGAGTTTGTTAATGTAACCGCGGAGTGTTAGGTCAAAGTCTGTCTCCGCCGAAGTAAGGTCACCGCGAACCCGCTCCTTCTTCCCGCCCGTCGCGACCGCGGTTGTGCAATATTTTAGGCAAAGCCAACGCGTAAATAAAGCTTTGCTGGAACGCCCTACACAGACGTTTGCAGAGCGTCCCAACCGTGCATTGATAGCCCGCCGTGCACGGACGCACGTATGTACGCACCAAACAAGAAAGTTGCGCAAGAGCTTGCGATTGACAAGGCGCCCGACTTGGCTTGACGCCAAAGTATTTGCCAATGCGACCGCCGGCTTTCCCGCTTTCCCAGGATTGCTCTTGGTCGCTTCTTTGGTCCGCTCGCTCGCTCGCTCGCTCGCTCGTTGCGCCTGGTCGGTTTTTCTATTTTCTTGTAGACTTTTCTTTTTTTTACTAACTAGGAGAACATAGTGGTGACATTCTTTCACGGAACAAACGTTCGCGCTATATGCAGATCGGCGGTGTTTCTAGCGCGCATGCAAGCAACGGACTTCGCTATAGTAAAATATTCTTTCGTGAGCATTTTTTTCTATAAAACAATGAAACTAAATCGAGTTTTGAGTTTGATGTATCTCTTGTGCATCAGCGCTAGGTACGCAGAGAAAAATAGGCGGTTTTTTCCGCTTTTTTTCAAGTGTTTGTGCTCACCCACCGAGACAAGGCCCACCCCACTTTTTTAATGAATTTCAGGCGGTAGGGGGGTGGGCGATGACTCGGGATATTACGGTAAACTTCTCTACATTATAGAAAAAAAATTAAAAGCAAACACAGTGCTAACTTCTTAACTGGGGAGTTTTTTCACCGAAAAGCATGCCAGAGGTTTTTGTGAACGCCTGATAAAACAGCTTGTTTGAACATATGAGAGCACATAATCATTGATAAAAGTGATGTGCTGTTAAAAGAGCGCTCCCTGCATCTATAAAAAGTGTGGCGTGCCTATGGATCCGATTCCCAGTTAAAGAGTTAACAGGATTGTGGGAAGGGGTGGACCCTAACGCACAGTATACATTTTGGTTTTATTCTCATTTTAAGTTTTGTATATCATAAGTGTTTATCAAAATGACTTCAACTCTTGAAGAATGTCAATAATGAAACTAAAAGATTTGTAACCTTAGTTCTACGCAACCGGCATCTTATAAATGTTAACATTATGCAAACATGTTTTATGGTAGCAGTTAAATTCTTCGTTTGTTTATTCGGGTATTCAGAAAAAATGGATGTGACAATTTTCTTGCGACTTGAATGTTTGTTTCCTGTACTTTTCTCTGAATGGTGTCTATCCGACGTGTGCTGTGTTTGACATTGTAATACTTTGCTATGTTTTTAATTAAAAGATATTCGCGTCTGCCTCTTCAAATTACCTTCTTTCAGACCGATCCGAGAACACCAGATTGTATGAAAAATCACCGCATCCTATAATTATTATCGAAAGCATAACTGTTTCGTTGTGTATATATTGCATCCATGTCTTCCGTTATATAGGTCCCCCACCGATTTTCAAGTCTTTATGACTACTAGAAGCTGTTTGTTAGGGCTCTATTTTGTAATTCTTGTTGCATGTATAGCAATGGCAGTTAAAAATGAACTGTGAGTTATAAAAAGCTTCTTCGTCTAATGCGTTTTACGCATGAAAAGGTCTAGTTGAAAGCTATGTAGCCTTTTAAATATAAAACTTTATGTGTAATCTTAACTGAGTTCTTGTTGCGAAACAACTCTAAAAACTCATTACATGTTGCGTTTCTTCTGAATTTCTGTGGACTCATTAGGAGCACATCAGGATCACATGAGAAACTCAATATCCATTTTTATAAGGGTTGTCAGCGTACGTGTGAACGGAGTGGACTCACATTCTTGCTCTTAAATACAATATTGTATTTTTGTAATGACTTTCGAAATGCGGGCGTGTAGGGAAAGAGAAAGTAGTGTTGCTGAACGTTTTTTTGAAAATAACGTTTTATCTTTTTCTTGATGAGTGCACGGAAAAAGTAATGTGAAAGTAATTTGCACAGTAACGAATAAAAAGTAGTCCGTTTATTTTCCGCGGAAGTAATTGGTAACGGTCATCGATTAGATTTTATGCCTGGTAATTTGTGATTGTAATTCATTATTCTTCAAGTGACGGGCACAAGTCTGTAATGGGCTCAGAATAAAGTTGACATTTGACTGTAATGACATTTTTTTCTACTGTTGGTACATAGGTGTGATTAGAAATTCATGCCAACCATTAGATCAAAAGAAATCAGACCATTAGGCCGTCCCATGTCCCAAAAGGCTACAGACCATCACACAATTCGTGACTCCAACTAATTATAGGTGGTGCCACTCGTTTTCCAAAATGGTGGTTATAGTGAGGGTCGGAGATGCGTGCCGCTGCTGACCCTGTCTAATGTGCTGGCTTCACTGAGCGACACAAATTATTTCTGGTAATACGAGGAAGCTAGGCTGTTATGAGCGTAGGTCTTCTCGTTATCCTGAAAACAAACAAAAAAAAGTGTTTAGCCTAATATTTCCGCAAGGATGCACGTTTTAATTCTGGAGCAAAACCGAAACTAACCTCTTTTTTAAATTTAATGTCTTGATAAAGGTCTTAATTTTGGATTCTTTCATAACTTAAGTTGTGTCTCACGTCGCAATTATCTAGTTAGAGAAGTGAATCGCGGAAACTTTATTTTGTGATCTACATGTTCAACCGAGGCACTTCGAAACATTTTGAAGATTTCAATGCCCATTTAAACGAGACAGGGTTTTTCATAAACCTTTGAGGTAACATAGAGTATTGTAGTTGTTAACGAAATCAGTGCTGATATTTTTGCGTTGCGCTTTTCGTTTCCGCCGCGGGAGGGCGAGCAACGAGCTGGAGACGCGAATAAACCATCAACGTCCCGAAATAAGACAGACCACCAAACCATCAAACCATCAGGTCATCAGACCATCAATGTCCCAAAATACGATAGACCATCAGCCTGATAGACCATCAGAAATTTTCTGATGGTCTTTTTCGATAGGGCGGACAGTACATATTTAATTATTCCTTGTTGGTCCAGACTACAGTAGAAGCGCATACCTTCAGATTGAATCTGTGGCTACTGCTGTGCTGCTCAGTTTCGTTTTTAGTTAACAGCCAGAACCCACCGGAACTTACCAAGGAGGCATAATGCCATTCGCGCCTGAAAACAGTTTGGACGAGGGGGCCGCACGAAACACGGCTTCTCCCGAGAAAACCGTTCCAGCGCAGCGACATGTTCGAGCTCGTTGAAGCAGTCTTTAGCAATCCTTAGCCCCGTGATTGCGCTGCCGCCCATACCTACGCGCAAAGAGCTTTGGCACTTCATAAAAAAGAGGCCTTTGATTTATCCGGCGTGCACCTACTACGTACCCCGTCAACTTAGGTGTTGATAAGATCCTTCAACTCTGACAGATGGTTGCTGACCCCTACCGCTGCTTGCGGCGGGAAGCCGCGACATTGCATCTGAAAACGTCTTTCAGCATCGACTTTGTGGGGATCGCGGCCGCGAAGGCCAAGGGAGAAGAAAACGATGAAAGCACGGGGCAGAGCTTGGGCGGCAAGCTCGAGAATGGTCGGCTACGGTGTTCCGTAGCCGACCATTCCTTTTACTTTGCTTTATGTGACCTCCTTCGGGGCGATCGAGGTGACCCTCATCGGTGGGGGTTGAAGATGAAACTCCAAATTACCTGGCGCCCAGCGTGGGGCCCGATCGGCTTGCCTTCACTTTTGGTCGTTTCTTGAAGGTCACACTCGACGCGTTCCTCGAGAATTTCGGGACAATGGCACACTTAGCTCGCTCAACGCTCGTTATCGTGCGAGCCAACGATGATTGTCGATACGAAGTTGAGCCTGGCAGCGAATTCGGAGCTGAACTCCGGCGGCGAGCGTGGGACAAGTCGGTGAGCTCATCCACGTCATGACGGCTATGTTCGAAACGCTTTCTCGGGTATGGGGAATACCGGACCTACGTCCGTGCCCTTATCGCGGTGAACGTTGAGAAATCGCTATGTTCAGAATACTCTGACGAAAAATCGTCCCACGCTTTCTGCATCTCCTGAATGCCTACATTCATACGTCGGAGGGAACAGCTTGTAGAAGACCCCCCCGTCACGCGGTTGCCAAAAAGACGGCGTCCGAGGGTATGGGAGCAGTCCACTTCGTCCCTAGATGACGATGGAAATACCAACCGAGACCAGAGGCCGGGCCGCCAGGTGACACCATCCCGGCCTCTTTGTGACTGCATGCGCTAACTCGTTTGGCCTCACCCCCTGGATCATGAGGACATACACATGAAGCTGTTTGAGAGCGCAAGAAACGGCTCAAAACGATCTCTCTCTCTGCCAGCGTGAAGGCGGCAGTTTAGTTGCTCCGGTGAAACAGGCCCGGCCTTCTCGCACCCGAGGCCCGGGGCCTCACTCAGTCTCCTGGCGGTCCCGCCGCAGTCACCAACGCTGTCCATGGCGAGCAGCCGTCACAGCACAGCCCCGGTCGACGTCAGCCTTCCGAGATTTTAACGTCTGTACCTGCCCCACACCCGTCAATGCTCCAGTGCACTCTGAAAAAAAAACAAAAAAACAACAACAACAACAACAACAACAAAAAAAAAAACAAGTTATGTTTTTACATTACTTACTCCATATAACAAACCTTAAAACTAGTTCGACGTAAAGCGCGCTGACGTCGAACCGACGGCATCAACTTTCACGAGCGGCTTGATAGCTTAGTTGTACATGCTTATAGAAATAGCTAACGTTCGTGTTACTGAATACAAAAGAAGTAATAGTTTTTCTAGCCCTAGTGTAGAACTTCAGTGTTTTATTTTTGTAGTCTCTGATACGCATTTTAGCTTCTTAATGAGGCAGATCTCACCGTTTTCAAGCCCCTCGTAAACGTGTGGCAGTTTTTTTGACGTCAGTGCGCTGTACGTTGAACTATAGCTTTGCGGTGCATTATATGAGACAGAATTGGGTAAGACGGCACCCTTTGTTTTAGAGTGTGACAGTCGAAAACGCACAAGTGTCCTAGCCTGGCGACTTCCTCTCTGAACCATCTTCAGGCCCCCGCAGTCCCATCTTTGAAAGTAGGTCAGCAGCCGACGTACATACGTACGTCGGCTACAGAACGATGAAAGGTCCAGACGCGCTTTAAGATCGTCCAAATGTAAGACAGTAAACGCTTTGTACCTTCCCTACCAAAAATAGCCAGCATAAAGTTCTGCTATGTGGATTAAAGAACTGGAAAGCTATCAAGTTTCTTTCTACATTACATGCTTTCAGAATTAATTCCTTTGGCTGCAGTCTCGGTTTGAGGATTTCAGAAACAATCCCAGAAATATTTGCAGTTCTATAATCCTGATAGGTAAAAAGTTATAATGGGTTTCTCGGTAAAATTGCCTTCGGTGTGCCCTTTTGGGGCAAACCAGGCGGGGCCTGATCGGGTGGTGATTAAAGATGAATCCGCACATAATCTGGGCAGGTTCTTTCCTTCTTAGACGACCTGGTCGCCCGGGATTACCAGGGCTAGACGGACAGGCCGAGGCCGGATGTTCTTTCCCTTGCCGTCTCATGTTGATCGGGCATCCGCGCTAAGCTGGGGGTCGATTTGATGACCTCAAGTGACCCCGGGGCGACCAGGTAACCTAAGGAGGGGCAAGCCGTCCCATGTAATGTGAGGTTTCGTCTTTAGTCGCCTCCCGATCTGGCTCCGCCGCGACAGCCACGAATGAGATCACATAACGCAAGGTGCGAATCATTTACTGTCTCTCGATTGGACGATTCGAAGGCAGCGTCCTGTCCTTTCACCGTCCCGCAGCCGACCATTCTTGAGCTCGCCAACCCAGTTTTGCCCCGTTCCATCCTCGACTTTTTTGTTTTGGCCACCGCGGCCCCATGTCTATCTCCCCTCGTGGCCGCGATCCTCACACTTCCCCCTCTTCGAAGGTAAGACTGCGGGAGGCTTAAGAATGTTTCAAAAAGAAAACGGCCGGGTTTGCACACGGGCGCGTACTCGACAACCACTGGAGCAGCAACGCGCGTGGAGCAGACGCAGACGGCAAAGTCTGCAAAGTCTGGGTAGGCGGACGTTGACGGGGGCTCTGCGCTGACGGTTGCGGTGCCATGCACGGCGTAGTGGCGGCGGCGTGACCCCCCGGATGCTGTATGGTGCCCGGGGCCTTTGGTGCGAGCAGGTCCGGCCTGTCTCGTCAAAGCAGATGAACTGTGACCTCCATGTTGCCAGGGAGTGGCAATGCCTTCAGCCGCTCCTGGTGCACGCCTCTCGCCTCGTGTCTCTTCGGGTGTACGAGGGGGACGTTGCACAGCCAGCACCTGTTGTCATGGCCAAAGGGGCAATGTTAGACGGACTAGCGTATGTCCTCGGAAGGGCAGTTGCGATGGTGTCTACGGGCTTCCCTGCCTCTGGTCTTGGTTGATGTTTTCACCGCAGTCGTGAGACGAAGTGAACTGCCCCTAGTCTTTCAAACACCGTCCTTGTGGCCACCGCGTGGCAGGGCGACCGGCTCCATGCTCGTATCCACGCCGCGGTCGGGGTTGACACGTTCCGCGGAACAGATGAGTCTGCTCTAAACGGGCCCGGTAGTGTGCCCTGTCGATACCGACCGGCTCTACTACCGTGCGTCCTCTGGGGTGTCCTGCGAAACGGACCACCGGAACCTAGGATAGCCGTCCTGGCGGACCAGGGAGGCTGTGCCGTTTACGCCCTGCCCAGGTAGGCTCCCCCAGTGTGACCGTTCGTGAGCTGCGCCAAGTCGAGCTCCTCCACTGCGGTCATTCCAGAGGGGTATTGTCTTTGATAGAACAATGATAAAGGTGTGCAGAAAAAATTCACTCTGCACCACCCTTTTTTGCGAAGGATTGAGGTGCTCTCAACATGTTCATGAATCGGCTGACTGCCGCGCCTGGTCCCCGCTATGGGTTGCGGAAAATTTCTCTCTTCATCTGGCCGTTTCCCATCCCCTATTCTCGAAGGAAATACGCCTCGAAATCTGCGACATGAACGTGTCCAGGCTGCTCGTTTATATGGAGCTGAGCGACTCCGTAGGTAAGACGCGACACTTGCGTCTTTACCTCGTAGAGCGCTTCCCATTTCGGAGCCATGACGAGCAACGAAACCGCAAGCTGCGGTGCTCATTGGCTGGGTTTCTACGTAAGGCAAGCCTCCTGACGTTGAGGTCTAGGGGATGATGGCTCTTACCACAAGGTACCGCCTGCTAGATACTTTCGGAATTGACATGTTGCGACAGTAGGTCAATGATATTGCAGACGACTACCTCCAACGGGTTGTTACTCACCATCGATTGCATCAAATCCGGAGGCTTCTCACCTCTCGGCTTTGCTTTTTGGTAAACCGAGCATATACGAGTGTATGGTAATACGTCCCTAGTCCGCCACGGCCAGGTCGCTGCGCGACATAACTTTTAAAAAGTCTTGCTGCCACTGCTATGACCAGCCAGAACGGGGTTGTGGAAGTACTTGATAAACCTCTTTCATAGCGAATCAGGACCTTAATGGGGAACTATTATACTCCTCTTCATGAATCCATGGAAGAAGCGAAGCAACTAGCCGTCTTCGACCGCCAGCTATGAATCCAAGGGATCATTAACTTGTCCGCTGGCGTTTCCTGTGTTAACTACAATTTTCACAAGTATTCCCAGCTGCATACAAAGCATATGTTTTCTGTACCTGAACAAGCTTTTTCGTGATTACCATTTCTCACTAAGTTACGATACACTGCTCTTTCGTGCAGCGTACTAGAACTGATACCCGACCTGAAAGTCAGGGTTGTAAAAGTTACTTAAAAAATGTACCTAAGATACAGTTACAGTTACTCATACGAAAAGGTATTTAGGTACGGACCTAGGTACTTGCTTAAAGATGTACCTAGGTACGGGTATATTTACTATAAAGATACTGTCTTTATTGATCTTCCCAAAATTTGTAAAAATTTATTAAAAGTAGAGCCTTTTATAATAAGAATACACTAAAAAACGAGTTCGATAAATGTGCTTTATTGGTGTCAATGCGATGTTCACATTGGTGTTGAGTCCTCACGTCTTGTCCCCACGCTCCAATTGGTTCACCGAGGCCACAGCTTCCACTGTTTAACACGTCATACCGAAACCGCCGAAACTCGCTTATTGACGTTCTTGTCCTCAGAGCCGGTGCTGACGTCGACGGGCCCAGAAGACGTCGGCCGCATGAAGAAACGCATGAATCGAGTGCATATGCACCTAACCTTCGCGACCACGAGCGAAAGGCTTCAAGCTTCCTCGTTTTATTTTTTCTTTCGTTAGTCAAAAGAAAAATGAGTTTTTTCTTGTTTTTTTTTTTTTTTTGAACTTTCTTAATTTTGATAACTGCAAAATTTAAGTCCGATTTATTGAGTGGAAACTGTATTATATATGCAATGTTACATGGCTATACGATTGTAATTATAATTTATTTGTAATTATATTTTATAATTATTTATATAATTAATATAATTTATAATTTTTTATATTGTATTTATGGCAGAACATTGCCACCACCACGACAAGATACGTGCAACAGAAACTGCGCACATCGTTCGAGTTATCTCCTTCCTTGTATAGCTGTCAGAGGAACTTCAAACACGCAATGAACATGGTTGAAAAAACCGCGAGACTGCGGGTAAACGACACAACACTAAAAAGTCTGAACACAGCTGAAATTTTTATTTTCAAACCTGGTTATATAGGCACTTTTTTCTTTTGTATCGGAGTGCCTATATAACTAGGTTTGGAAAATAGAAATTTCAGCTGTGTCAGAAACTTTTTAGTGTTGTGCCCTTTACCCGCAGTCTCGGTTTTTTTTTCAACCATGTGCAATGTACACCAGCTCGTTTGCGCCCTTACATTTTGTTCACGCAATGAAGTCGATTTCAGTTTGAGATGAAGGACGCCGGTCGCTCTTTTTCCTAAACGGAGTTCTGAAGCGATTAAATAAATTGGTGTCGCTAGAACGGCATCGTTAATTCACCGTTCGCTCAAATAAACACCTACATTCACTAAAGTCTGTCGTTCGATGGAACATCATACGCGGGGCTTCGATCGCTCAAACGTCGTTCGATCAAGTCAGTGCCTCCAATGTCGTACCCAGCTCAATGTTAATCACGGCAGATGGTAGTGGGTTAATACTTTAAGATTTATAGTTTCTACCATTTTGAAGAAGTGAATAGAAAAGTACCTGTAAAAAGTAGCTTCACTTAGTTATAAGTTACTGGAAAATGTACCTAAGATACATATACGGATACCGAGAAATTAAATTACCTAGGTTTGTACCTCAGGTACAACGAAAGTACCTAGATTCCGATTTCCAGTTACTTGTACCTAGCTACTTTACAACCCTGCTGAGAGTCCGCTGTCTGTCCTGTCCATGCGCAGCCGGACTCTAAGCTGTCCCCGGCTGGCGGAGGAGACTATGTGCGCATCCAGACTACTCAGGAAATCGGAGACCGATTTTCCATCAGAGTATCATGAATGTATCGACATCGGGATGTTCAACCGCGGTCGGGATACAGATGTAGACCAGGCATTCTAAACACCCCCAAATGCGTCTGGAACATGGCCATCATGAAGCGTATGTGCTCACCGACATCTCCCTTGACTGCCACCGTAGCTCCACTCATCGAAACACGGCCGGCGGCATCCGACCCTCTCTGAGCCTTGCTCTTGGAAGCAGCGGCCCTATTCGCGGCCACACTCGGCCTTGTATCTACGGGCAACGTTGGGTCTCACAAAAACGAGTGTTCAGCGAGTTAGGTGCACCGTTTGCTCCAAATGGCCGAGGAATGCGTCGAGTGTGAGCTCCAAGGGACGACCAAAAGATAGGGCCAGCTGATTGAGCGCCACATTCGAGCGAAAAATAATGTTGGTATCCTTTATGTCAACTCAGGATCACGCCCAGCTCGACCACCCCGAAGATGACACAACGCGAGGCACAAAGGATTTAATGTCTCAAAGTAGGATGATCATGAGGCAACGCAACCTCCTTTCACCATTACGTGGCTGACCATCCTCGAGCTCGCTGCCCGACCTCTCTCCGGTGTCATTTACTTCACCCTTGGGCCCATCGGGCTCATGTCCGGCCACCTCGTGGCCGCTATTCCCACACCCTTTACGTTGATAAACTACAAAACATGCATAGTTTTCTGCCCGCGCAATGAAAGACGAAAAAAAGCAGCAGCTTTAACCCCTGTAATTACTACAATTGAAGCAGGCGACCGTTTGACCTCATTCCATTTAAATTCCACCAATGGACACCGGAGTCACTCGTCGGGGATGACAAAGCGTAAGGCACAGGCTAAGCTCGGAAAAGTCTTAGAGTTCGTGCATTTTCAATATTGATTGAACAATGCTTACTACCTCAACCTTTTTCCGAGGCTTTGATTGCCTTCAGCAAGTTCAGTGTTCACGCCGTGCTCGTGTCCAATCCATGACTAGCATTCGACTATCGTCCCCAAGCTGTAATCCCCTGTCAACTTTGCAGTCATCAAGACTACATGATCCGGCTTTGCGAAGAAAGCTAAATATATAGACATTTCACACACGTACCGGTTTAAAGCCGCCATTACTGACCTTCCCTAATGAAATATGCAACATGAAAAAGTCTGGTTTTCTCTGGTGTGCCACCAGACCTTTTCACGCTCGGGAGTTGGGGCATTTTCACACTAGCTTTGGTGTTCTGGTGCGACATAATAACTTTGTTGTTCTGGTGTGAGACAAGGGCTCTGGAGTCCTAGTGCCTTGGTGTGACACCAGACCTTTGGTGCTTTAGTGATGTCTCGCATTAGGTGTGATCTCACATGGTTTACAAAGATTTTGGTGTCGTCGCATGATACCATTTTGCTTTGGCACGATGCTGTAGTACCGGCTTTCAGAGCAAATTATGCTCAGCTTAAGCACTCTAACAAATTAGACAATAGAGCTGCTTCTATACTTTTTTATAACTTAATTTGTTTTAGAAGAGACGATATCCTTCCTTTTTGACCATAATGGAAACCGAAGAAGAAGTTAAAGTTCCTCCTTACCCGGTCCTAAACATTAAATGCAGCTTCTCAAATCTTACAGAGTTTGATAAGTGATGATATAAAAGTAAAATAAATATTTCACCTGAACTCACTTTTTCGGAGTCCCAGATGACTGATTGCGATGCCGGGGCTCGCTCGGTTTATTGATATTAGCGGTATATATTATTTCTTCACCCAGCGATCAATCCGTTGTTGGCCGTTTTCTGCCCGTGTAGTGTTGGAAGGGTACTGTAACCTAAAAAGCATAACCTTAAGGTATAATTCGCACACTAACAATAAAATTAATGCTGCGGACTTTATGATGTGTATGGTTCGCCTTATAAACCTTAAGAAAGCAGCAGACTTTCTTGAAAAGTGAAACGAAGAGTGTCTTTAAAACAATACCAATGAAGACATTGCAAACATGGTGAAATCGCTGAATGCTTCTAAAAGAGGCACTCAAGAGCTTTTTGTAGAAGCTTGTTTTTGATGGCATAATGATTGTCGGGCTTTATAGTCAATAAAAACGACCAGTTCTAAACGGCAAGAGGTCCTTGTAAACACTGAGCAGTGCGGAGTGCAAGTTCATCTGCTTCTTCTGCAGGGGATGTGGTGACGTCAAGGTACAGAGCTCTGATTAGCTCCGATGGAAGGATAGTGAGTAGACCTCAAAACAGCTTGCTTTGAGGGCTACCCACTATCATTCAACCAAAACAAATCAGAGTTCGGCGTTCTGACATTACCATGAGCCCTGTAAAGGAAAAATGCGAACTTGCGCTTCGCATATAAATACACCGGCTCATTTTTTCTTGGGGGGGGCGGGGGGGGGGGGGTAGGAATCATCAAGTCTACAGCACCTCCATACAATTTGACTAATGAAACTAGACAATTGCGTGAAGATTTCAGACGTTAATATTGGTGCTCTTTTTACACGCGTTATACTATATATTTTGACAAGAAACAAAATCTTTGAGTGTCGGAGACGCAATACAGCAATTATGCTAAAATACTCCAGATGCCGGGCGAAGATATGATAACTGTACTGACAACTACGGCTTGACAAGTTTCGTGTTACTCTAATTTGCTCTTTGCGTTACTGAAGATGCCTCCTGCATAGGAGGCGAAACGTTTAATTAAATTGTTATTTTTTTGTGTCACGGAGTTTTTGTTATTAAAGTTATCACAGCAATTATTGTTCGAAAACGTCGTCCGACAGCGATCCATAGTTTGTGCTCCAAGGCGCACAAAGAACGGTGTGTAACAACCTTTGAGTAGATTTTTAGTGAAAAAATTGGCGCCCATAAGTGTAAATTTGAAGTCTGTCAGGATGCTTAGAGTTTGAGTTATAGTCATAAATAAAAAATATCAAGCGCCATTTGAGTGACCGTCTAAAAAAAGGGACATGGTATATACCTAATTTCAGAATTTCACATACAACATTATGTTTATTATTTCCTACAATTGTCTGTTAGTTTCCTTAAGGTTTACTAAGTGACATGTATCTAGTAAAAATTAAAGCCAGTGTCACTTCGTGACCCTAATAGCTCTATAGAGTAAGTGACAGTCCCACAGAAATGTCTGTGTGATGAAGCATGTGCAAAGGTTCGGCGCCTCAAAATATTGAGACGTTATTGCACGTTTTTGGGGAGTCAGATGAAATAAAGTGGCCTAGGGGGGTGAAGATGCATCCCTCTTGAATCGCCGCATGAAAGCTTAAGAAATTCGAACTTATATGCACATTTCCACGCTAGTGAATCTGTCGAACTATACTTTAGTTTATGCTCACACAATCACTAGGTGGAATAAGCAAAAAGACTATTTTCGTCATAATAGTGTGCCCTGTAAACATGTTAAGGTGAAAATAAACCTGGAGTCTCGAATGAGAGTTGTCCAATTTTCAGGAAACGTCTATAACGGCTGTTTCACATGCACGCAGATAGCTAAATTAACACAAAACCAGTGATCATAGCACTGATGCAGCACCGTGCCAGTGTCATATCACTGAAAAAGTGCAATGTCAGGATTGCATAAGTAAGATCAGGAGTATTACCACAATTGATTAATAGCAGTGATATACCACGAGATCCCGTATTGGTGTGAAGCCTTTTGCGACTGCCCATAAGTCATCTTGATAACCTAGAACACTACGATTTACCATTACTTGAAGCTGGTAGAAGTTTCACAACAGAATTTCAAAACAGGACCATACCCGAGGAAAAGAAAAAAACAACAATGATAACTTCTTTTTTTTAACGCATGACGTCTGTATGCGAATTCACGCATCCCTTCATTGACGCAACAGCTAACAGATGGCAGCAGCAGCCCCGGCGGCTATGGCAGCTAAGTTGTTGTCCGGTCGCGCCATAAAGAGACAACATGCATCTGAAACAACTCAACGAACCATTGGTTGTATTTGTTTTGTGTGTATGTATGGTGTTTTATTGATAACAAAAAATAAAACATGTACTGACCATTATAGCACCGAAAAAGAGCACGCAGTTTACGATTCGAAAAGGTTGTCGTCTTTTGGCGCGTCCAGGTGGGCTATCCAGCTGCAGTAAGCCGCCGGGGCCGCTGCCGCCATCTGTTAACTGTGGCGCACGCTAATCAGAGGGGGCCGGTTAGCAAAAAGGCGCCGTAGGTAGAGAACACCAGTTATCGCTTTAGAGCGCAGCTCTCAGGCGCCCGTTTCCGCGTTTTTGGGCGTCGGCCCTGCTAAATTTAGCGGGAAATTGAATTCATAAGGTAATGTGACGTCAATTTTCCCGATAAATCTAGCAGAGAAACTGAATTTGTTCATGGGTGACGCGACACAAAGTCATGTGACGTCTTTTTCCCCGCTAAAATTAGCGGGAGATTAAATTGGTGTTTAGGTCACGTGAGGTCAATTTTCCTGCTAAATCTGGCGGAGAAACTAAATTTGTTCATGGGTGACGTTACATGAAGTCATGTGACGGCATTTTCCTGCTATATTTAGCGCGGAAACTGAAGGGATGTTGAGGTCACGTGGCGCCAATTTTCTAGCTAAATATTATTGGGAAAACAGTGGAGGAGGGGAGAATACGGAGGAGAGGGGGGAGGAGGAAAAGAGGATGAGGACGGGAGGAGGAGGGAAGGAGGAGAGGAGGGGGAGAGAGCAGGAGGAGGAGAAAGGGCACAGAGGAGGAGGAGGGCTGTACCCCGCTCCCTTCTGCACACTCCGCTCCTCTCCCTCCTTGAGAACTGCTCTCTAATTTCGCATTACGGAGATTTGTAAACGCATTTCATTTTTTTATACCTTTTACTCAGGTAAGTTTGTTCTCTGAAGTTTTGATGTAATGCGTGCACATCCTTCAGGCACCTTTGTAGAAAATCATAGTGCTATACGTTACTAAGCCGATTTATGTGGTCAATTTAAAGGCTTCGCTCAGATTCGGGAACACACGCTAGAGCGGTGGTGCATGTGTAAACGAGCCTTGAAACATAATGAACATCAGGATGTATACTTAAATATTATTTTCAAAAATTATTGGTCAAGGCATGGTCCGACGTATAAAAGAAATCTCAACGCTCCGATTCTTTACTGTACTAAAGAATAACATTTAATATGCCAACACCAGTTTGTCAACATTTTCATGAGACTTGGTAGTGTCAACCAGTAACGTGTCCTCTTAAAGTGAAGCACCAATGGCTTCGGTGTTTGCCTGGTCCGGCGCTCTGGCTGCCTGAGAACCAGGAGTCCACAGTCCCTCGGACCTTGCATTCAGTCTATTATTCTGGTCTATGTGCTCCAATTATTAGTAGCAGACTTAACTCACCAGCGAAATGAGTTAAAGGCGTTTTCTACGAAAACAAGGCATATCAGTCACCCTCAATCACTTAACACAGCTACTGAAGAAATAACAAAATCATACAGATATTTAGAGCAAATCTTTGAAGATTCAATTTAACCACCCGTGTATTGTGAAGCTAGGCGGATCTTGCAGCTAAAAAGCTTCGGTAGAATTGCAAGCAGCTCGATCTGGTTTACAACATGACAACTGATGATCAAAGGACCAGTACCTTGCGTAAAGATCAATTTCTAACTAATGGCTGAAAATAAATTCAACTTTAAAAATGTAAATTTAAGTGTTAAACAAGATGAACATTGTCATGTCATCTTTCATTACTCATAATACCAAGTTAAGTGTCAGTCTATAAAACAATGCTCATGTGCCCTTGAAATCGTTGGCTCAGCCGAAATCAACTACCTCAATATATACCTTAAGTAGCCGTTAGCACGTTATTCCCCGCTGTACAAAAGGGAGTATATCAAAAGCAACATTTGAGGACCACGAGAAGCAATTGAATCCAAAACCTTAGCTCCGCCACACAAGCACCCTACTTTGAAAGACGGGAGCCACCTTTGCGATTGTTATTTGAACTATGTGTTCACGTGACGGGGATAGTATGCCCTATTTAAAATAACACTTCAGCAGTGATTTGTTACGAGAGCCTTTCAGCTCCTCAAATCCTTTCAGCCCGACAAACCCCTTCAGCCCTTCAAACCCTTCAGCCTTACAGACCCCCTCAACTCATAACCCTTTAGATGCACAAATTACTGTGAACAGAAGACCAAAAATGCAGTTTAAAACATGATTAATATTTATTTGAGACATTGAGCTTTAGATGCATGCTGTAACTCATAAAAACTATAAGACCCAATGTGTAGCCAAACAAGGGCACAAACAGCTGTAAACGAAAGCGATGAGACCAAATAAAACAACCGAATGCTTTGTTGCAAAAAAAAGGTTTTCAATGTACTCACAATGCCGCTGGGTAAATTCCTGAGATGTACGGTGAGTCACATAATAAAACACATCAGGTGCACCACAGGGACACAAACACACTGTCAGTAGCACGTTTAGGGAATACAAACGCGCAACCAACATCTGACGTTGTTAACGAAATCCTGAGCACAATCACGGTGTCGTATCCGGCGTCTTTTTCGATCGCTGGATGCTTCGGAAGCCGGACGAATGAACAGTCGCAACAGGGCACTGAGAGACATTCTTGATCTGCACACCCAGCTGCTTCAAATGATAAGTCGCACGCATGGGTGTTAAGCCAACACTGAGCGTCCGTCCGTTGTTGTGCATTTACTTTGCACTCGTTGACGAAGGAAAAACAGGGCGACCAGGTTCTAACAAAAGCTGCATTTTGACTCACGAAAAAGTTGTTATCTACAAACAAACAGCAAAATGGTAGCCTCCGATTTTCCCCACGCACCCCTCGACCTCGTGAGAGAGGACTCTGCGAAGAAAAACAGTGCGGAAACTAGGAGAGCTGAAGTGGAGAGGAGCGACCTCCTTTCCACGGCGGTTTTTTTTTGTGCGCGACTTGCTTCCTCATCGCTGGGGTCGCGCCACGACAGAAAGGAGCGCAAAAACGTCTCCTCAATTTCCAAACCTCGTCCGCAACCCGATGCGAAATGGAGAAGCTGCTTCTCCGATGGAATATATTTTGAAGAATCACATGATCTCTCCTACAGACCCGTTAAAACGATTTTGGTGGGTGCAGTGGTTTCACCGAAAAGATTGGGACAGAGCCCACAGGCCTCTCGAAAGCTATGACGGGTCTCTTACACACTTTAGGAATTCGTGAAGGGTATGTCAGACCCCAGAGAAAGCTTTGACTGACATATCAAACACTTCAAACATTGTTTATGGGTACGTCAAAACATCTCAGAAATCCCGGCAGGCTCCATAGACGGATTTTCAGTAGGGTGTTCAACCTCTATATCAGATTGGAAATATAGTAGAACTGTTCGGTTTACTGACATATTGTCACGAATGACAGTTGTCGAGCCGATGAATCACTGAAGCAAACTAAAAGATTAATAGGGCGAACCTGTGCCCAAACAACATAAGATTTAGAGGATGATAACAGGTGTTGGCGGCTTAACCACAGGACCGGGGGCAAGCGAAACACTGTATCCGTACGGCGCGGCCCGGTTTCTTTCCTGGGAGCGTGGAGTATTTTGCCCTATGATTCTTCACCAGCTCGGCTGCATCTTACTCTAATTTCTCTAATATTCTGCCCCGATTATTCTCCAGCTATACATTCTGAACATGAAGAAGCTAGACGGCTCTCCTACCTTCTCGAACCTTCGACGTACATAAAAAAGGTGAGAGAACGTCCCAAGCAGCACAAGACGTAGAGAGGACGTAGAAACAAGGTCCTAGACGTTGGGCGACGTCGAAGTCCTTAACAAACTTTTTATCGACGGCGTGTGTGTGTTCATATGATAGCTTCCGACAACGTCAAACACGCGACGTAGTGACAACGTCATAAGCTTCACCTCGAGGTCTTCAAAAGTAATCGACGTATTTTGGACGTCTTGTATGAGAAGTTCTTAGAACGTCGAGCAACGAGCGTTCATAACAATGTCCTAAACAACACCTTGACGTCATCGACATTATTCGACGTCACCTCTACGTTTTTCTTGGGGAGGTTCTTTGAACGTTGAGAGCGAGACGTCCCAACAATGTTTCAGCGAACACCTTGATTACCCTGAACAAGCGCCTTAATAGAGCATAAGGTGCTGTCATATCACTTTTAAAATTTCTCGCCAATGTCAGCATTTTTGATACTGTGCATGCAATCCAACTTTCAACCTGGCTGAGCTGCAGAAATCTCTTAATATATTATTATTCTCGTGGTTGTTGTTTTAGCAGGAATTGCTTGAAAAGCCTACAATTCCCAACAAAAACCAGGTTTTAGTTCGGCGTCAGCGGGGCTGTTCATAGCATTGTTAGCTTTTCTAACTTAATATAAGCGTCTTTGAAGTTGTAAGAGAATGTTAATAATGTAAGATTTCCGCAGCTGAGCCAGGTTGAAGGGTGGACAGCTTGCACAGTATCGAAAACGCTGTAATTCACGAGAAATCTTGAAAGTGACATAACAGGTCCTTGGGCGCTATAGGATGCTTGTTTAGGGTGACTTCAATTTACACCAAAAAGTGAGTAACCATGGAAGTGGCCGAAATTACCGATCACTTGGGAGCTGAAGGAACATCGTTCCCATGATTCCTGAAGTGCAGGCCGGGGCGCTTGGGGGATTTAGCAAACGGTCTATTCCGTCCGAATATAGATGCTTTCGAGCAACGAATCCAGATCCGGTTGACTCCATTGTTCCACGGTGACCCAGGTCGAGACCGTTATCAATTGACATCCAGTTCAGTCTCGACGTATGCTTGACGGTTTATGGTCGTTAAATGGGACGCTATTTTAACCTTGACATAACGTTATCACAGACGTGCGCTCGAAATTTTATGTCGTTAAATGGGACATTGTGTCATTGTTGATATAACGTTATCACTTCACTTCCCGTCCGATTGAGACGTGCACTCGGCGTTCTAAGGTCGTTAAGTGGGACGTTGTACCGACGTAAAATCCACACTTTTTTCCAGACATTAGCCTTTCCATATTACGTCGAAGGGACCTGACGTTCAGACATTCGACGTTCTTTCGACATGTGGTTTCTGACGTCTTCGACGCTTTTTCGACGTCTTTTCAACGTGTCTCTGCTGCCTGGGATGCAGTGGGGGAATCCAACCCGAGCAACCTGCGTGTGAGTCCATCGCGCCGCCGACTCGGAAGCATAAGCGCATGACATTACCCCCTCTTTTAAATAGCGCATCGCCCCGATGTAACACAAATCAAAACAAGACAAGTTAAAAGAGCGATAAACTAAGGAGCCCTATTGGAAAAACGTACAAGAAACAAACCTGCCGCGTTTACAATTCTGGTATGACACCAACATAATTTCTTGGTATTATGTATGCAGCTAGTTTGGTTTGGCGTTCTGCATAACTGGAGATACCGGCACCGCTATGGCTCCGGGTCTGTCTATACTGGCAGCCAGTTTGCTTGCCGATATGATTCCGTGTGGCTGGTATGATTTTGCGTCCGATGACGTAGGCGACCGCCTTCTTTCCAACAAAACGCTTACACCACAGGACCACCGTTATAACTAAATCATACATGCAGAAAGACGACCGCCATCTTCCAACAAAAACGTCCATCGTTCACCACCGGTATCGTACATACTCCATGTATGTCGAAAAAGAACATAACCCGCGTTTACATGAATGCGACTTAGTCGCATTGAATCCAGTTGCCGCATTCAATATATGGTCATGTAAACGGCATAATGCGCAAAGCGCATCGCATTTTGGAACGGGAAGGATAATCGCAAGGCGCTCGCTGCGGGAGCGAGTGAACAGCTGAGAACATGGCGGCGGCCAACCTCGTCGGCGGCGCGGAGAGCGGTCCCGCAATTTTTTTTCCCGAGAACAAACGCAAGCTTTTGTTGCGATCATAAGTAAGCGGAATATAGCGGAGCTGCTCGGTGAGGGCGGCCCCGTCCAAACCTTTGCGAAGTACGACTTGCGCTTCCGAAGGGGTCACAATGACTTCAGTGCAAGCACGAATGACACCGAGAGCTCCGAGCACTGTAGAGCACTGCATGGTAGCGCAGAACGAGCAGCTCCTACTTCGGTGCCGTTCCTGGCTGCGCAAGAGCCTCTCGGACTCGGGGTCCGGTTGGTCCGGTCGCGATCGGCGAGGTCTGGCGCGGCGAAACGCGGAGGCTTCCTCAAAGCGTGCGCACACACGTCGCCTCTCGTTCAGAGTGAACCGGCGGCCCGGCCTGGAGTCCTAAACGCCTTGGTTTTGATGCTTCTTCCGTCTCGCAACTTCTTCCACAGCACCGAAGACAGCGGACACGATCTTTACTTTCACTGAATGCGTCGAAAGGACTCCACGTGCGATGCACCGGAAAACGTGGTGCGGCTGGTGCCGGAACGGAACTGCGGAACTTCGAGCTTTGAGTTAACGTGCACGGCAAGAAACCGATCGTAACACCAAGCCGCGGATACCGTATCGCCGGTCGACAGCGGCAAACGGCCCGTTGCTCGTACTCGGCAAACTCGGCGTCTTTTCGTGGCCCCTCGCGTCCTCGCAACCAGCCACAAACTCACCAGCCCGCAACCGTAGCGACCGTAGCCGGCGTTGGAGAAAACCGAAACCGAAACTTAAGGCTTTCGCCCAGTGGCTTCGGTGCTTCCGCTGCCGCGGCTTTTCTAACTTCGCGGCTTCCACTTCCGGTCGTCGCGGATGGCGGAGATGGCGAACAATGGCGAAGATAGCGCGATGTGGTTCGTTGGCTCGTTTACGGTTACGGGACAGATGTTTTGCGGTCCGTTTCTACTGCGTCTCTGGTTTTAAACTCGACGGCGCCTCTCATAGTTCAACCAGGTGTGGTCGGCCTGGGTCAGCGCGGTCGGCTCGCCTCGTCCGATCTCCGGACCGCCGGCGACTTCCGAGTTCTTTAGGCCTGAGATCCGAAGGCGTCTGTCTCCGTGAAACGGTAAGCGAATCTCGTCCCGTTTTCGTTCTACTTTTAAATTACGTTTGGTGCGCTACAGTGTAAGCATGCGTGCCAAGTGTTCGTGACAATTTTGAACTAGAATAATTGTGCTTCATTGCGGTTTGTCATTTACCGCAAATGTAAATCGAGCAATGAACGAGGAGTAAATCGAGCAATGAACGAGGAGCCATGCTTGAAAACGATGTATGTACGATGTTGACTTCTACCTGTGCGGCTTTAAAGAAAGTCAAGACTGGTTACGGTTGGATGCGAGGCTGGTCCCAATGCAATGTTAAGCACTTAGAGCGCCTTTCTGAACGGCATGTAAGCAATATAGCGATCAACGAGACGAGCGACGGCGAGAAGCTACGAGTGCCGGCGCCGAGCGACGAAGATTTCTCACTCCCGCTGCTTGCGCCGCTCGGTTCTTGGGCTTCTAGAAAACGTCGCTCATCGCCTTGGTCGCTCGCACCAATCGCTTTCATAATGTGTGTATCGTCGCGCGGCCGTGTTTATTCGAATATAAGTCGACCTTTTTTTTTTTTTTTTTTTTTTTTTTTTTTTTTCGGAAATTGTGACTAAAGTATTTCGACACCTGCATTCGCGACCAAATTTTGCAACCCTACCGGAAGCATGAAGCTATCGAGTCACCGAGCCGGCGTTGCCGTAGAGCCGCGCCGCTTCTTGTTTCAAAAAGCTTTTGGTAACCGAAATGGCTCGCCGCCCGCGGTGGCCCGTGCCGCTCCTCGGGCGTCGGATTTCGACATCACGCCTCTAGCGTTCCCCTTGCTGGGCAACGGGGAAGGAGAGGAACGCGATGCGCCACGCACTTTACCCTCCATCCTTGCAAACGCGCACAAAAAAAAAGAAGAAAAAAAAGAAAAAGTTACTTTTGTTAGTTGCTTGAGGCGGCTCGGCTCGCGTGTTGCTCATGACGACACGGCGGCTTTGCTTGCGTCTTTGTAGTTTGTCTTCCGTCGCTTCGCACCTTCTTTCGTTTCCTGTCGTCATTTTACAACGGTGTCAGTGAAGTATTGCTGCCAATATGCGAGGATGTCTACCCAGCTGAAGAAGCTTCGGACGACGATGACATGTCCAGAAGTTCTGACGGTGATGAAGTTTTTAGCATCGCCCCGTGATTTAGCTGAGAGTGATGTAAATAAAGGTTTGTTTCTTTCTTTTGCCCAAAATTTCCGCTGTTCTTAAAAAAAAAAAAAAGTCGACCTATATTTTAATTTTTTTTTTATTCTTTATGGACCCAGTAAATAGGGTTCGACCTATTTTCGAGTAAATACGGTAACTTTAATTTTTTATTTTGGTTTACGTCGGACGCAACTCGAATGCTTGACAGTTACGTTGGGCATAACTTTAATTTTTATTTCGGGTTCCGTCGGACGTAACGTTAGACACTCCGTTACACTTAAGGAAAATAGGGGCTGCTGGTTCATCATATAACCAACCATTTGTGTTTAATTAAAATGCATCACTGACCTCAAAAAAAAAAAAAAAAAAGATACTGCTATCCTAGAGTTTATGCTATAGGAATGTAGCGCTTCAGATAAATTTGTTCATTTTTACTTTTAGTCCCTGCCCCCTCCAGATACCACATCTGGCCTAAAGCAGTGTTCCGGATCTCCTTCCAAGACCTCAGGCGGGTCGTCATTCAATCCATGAGTCGGCGGCGTCTCATGGTTGCGTTGCTGTTGCTTACTGGATGGTGCTACCGAGGGAAAAGTGGTCATGCTTGGGGAAGGCAAGTATGGCCGCCGTAAGTATACATATTGTCTTTACCTTTGCTCGAATCCACTTTTAAGAAATGCACAGTTCGCATGTGTGCATCTCTCAATGTTTCCACAGTCGGCTGTGTTTTTTTTTTTTTTTGAGTGCTCCAACTCTGCTAGCGCTAGTTTCTCTAGATCATGCAAATGGGATGCAACACTAAACCACATATGCTCTCGCAACAAACAGTGCTGTGCAGAAGCACAGTGGAATTTACTCTAGCTTTATAATGCAGCACAAAATAGTTGACTCCAAGTATAGCTACTTTTGTGACTCCGTTTAACCAAAAGCTCTGCCGAAACAAACTTGCCGCCTTATAGGTAGTGCAAAAGAACCTCGCGTGCCTAACCTGGAGAAGGGCATTTTTTCTATAGGTCAATTTTTTCTTAAACCAATACCTTCAGCCTCCTTGAAATGTTAACATCATGTGACACACGGAAGAACAGTAAACTCTTTAATGTTGGCGAACCTTTAATTTTCGCGGCCTTTAATTTTGCAGAATTCAGTGGCTGCGATTATGTGCTCTGTGACCGATTCGAGAAGAAATAGGGGCCACGAAGATAAGGGGGTTTTACTGTACATCGGAGGAAAGAGGAAGTCACTTTTGTTTGTATGCAAGAGTAAAACCAACAACAACAATCATGGTGTCGACACTTTGTGAGCCTATCTGTGTCTATTGAATGATATCAATTTTGTTTTAGTTCGTTAAACATTGTTGCCTGTACACTGTGGGATGTCGTCTTCAACACGAGCAGTGGTTTTCCCTGAAGCCGGCAGCATGGACGCGTGCCGCAGCGCAACATAGTTCATTTGCAGGTGGCACCGCAGGTTGAAGGATGGTTGGCACAATATGGGGGAATCACAATTCAATGTTCTACCTCGGGCGTAGACAAGATTTGCTCATTCTAAATCATTTTGTCTAAAAATCGGGGATTTGCGATGAATGTACCCGCATGGTTGGAAGGGCCAGACAAGCCTTGTGAGCGCTTCGTTTTCTAGCGTCTCAGTCCTGAACCCACTCACGCACCACATGTGTAGATGTTCCAATACATGGGACCACTTATTTGGAAAATGGTGAATGGCAGCTGTTATCTTTATCAGACTTCTGTATTATGGTCAAAGTTGGACTGCATATTTGCAATACTTTTTCTCACTTAAAAATATGTCATACTAAAATATGTAGAATAGCCGATGACAAAAAGAGAATGGCTGGGCGTTCTCCAGCACGTGCTTGTGCTTTTCACCCCACTTTGGACAGATGTGCTCGCTCCAGGCTCATGAGGCGCTGAAACGTCATCGAAGGTAGCAGACGGGCTGGTGGTGGAACAACGGAGACTTCTCCCTGCCTTCCTCATGCTGTCAGTGAGCGTGTACCTCTATACTCTAACTTAGGTTAACCTGCACAGAGCTGAGGAGAATAGGCTTGGCGAGTGCCCTTACTGCATATGCATTTGTACAGCTGAGGCACTTTCTGAATCAAGAACATTGTGTATCTTACCTTCAAAAACACATCATTTTGGGGGTGCAAAAGGAATTGTAAGGCATATCTTTGTTTGTATTGTCCTATTACGCATCGCAGGCACGTAGCCAGGGGGAAGCTTATGAGGCCCGCCCCCCCCCAATATCTTCCATTTTGCATGGGTCCTCCTCTCCCCCCTCCCCCTCATACAGCATTTTGTTATGAGTGGGCCCCCCCCTGAAACAAAATCCTGGCTACGTGCCTGACGCATCGACTCCAACTTAATGCGGAGTCGACCCACCTTGTTGATAAATTTAATGCCTGCCAGGTAATTTGTTTTGCATTCAGTTAATATATCAGTATTCAGTTAGGTATCCCAAGTCATTAGTCGTTGAGATGCAGTCTCTCTGTAAGTCAGTCATGTTTAACATTCATAAAACTGCTTGTCAAATAATGGCACTGTCGAGGACATGTACTCGGCTCGAGCAATCGCTGTCCACAAGCTGGTTGTGTGGATACGGGCAGCAAACATCCCGGTTGAAACGTCCTTCCTCGCAATGTAGCTCAAGACTAGGTCAGGGCCCCACTCACAAACGTCTATACTTTGCATCTCTTTAAGCTGGACCACTTTTGACTCTACAAGCCATTGCAGCAAAAACAGTGTGACACATGATTATAAGCTCGACGTACCATGGCGTCCAACTTGAAGGTCACATGGCTTGCAGCTTCTGCCGTGGTTAACTTTAAACTGAGATAGTTTGGAACAATGCTCTCGGTTTTTAGTGTTGCACGGCACGGTTAACAATTTGGTGATATAGTGCTGCGTTGAAAAATCTGCATTCGTGACTGTATCACCTTATGAATGCATACTAGCTATTAAACTCTCCATTCTGCAGAGAAATGAAATGCACTTTGCTTCCAATTGCAGCTACTTCTGGAACTTCATGGTATGAAGCACCTTATGGCTGCAAGCTCTGACCGATCTTGTTCTCTGGTCTGCGCAGGCCCATTGCAGGGAGTCACTCCGAGAGCCTCACCAGAGGTTCCTGCCCGTGGTCGTTCTAAATTTTTTTTCTTGTAGGTATGCATCCTTTCTGTCTTTCCCTAGTGTACTCGGGCGTTTTCTTTTCATTGTCGCAGATTTGCCTCAAAATTGGTTCAGCACAGAAATGGATGCTGTACAACTGTATCCCGCATATTTTGTTCAAGATAACTTTTCTTTGCGAAAGTTAGATTTTTTTATAAAGGTTAGTCTTTTTTGTTTTTATTTACAAATTTATTTGAGTTTCCATGAGCGACACTAAGACGTTATGCCAAGGGCAAGGACAAGTTCACTGCTCTAACTTGTTCTCAACTGATTGCAAGAAATTTTGTTAATGTCGTGAAACCTCTTTCCAGCACTTGCTTTGCAGCATGGAAACAAATTATACATGGGACATACTCTTTTTTAGACTGCTTGCTCATTCTGCAGGTCTGCCTTCTATAGATGTCGTGCTACTGGAGAGCAGGCGAATTCGATTGTTGGTTTTGCCATTGCTTTTTTTTTAGCCGTTGTCTCAATAGTTCTTGTAAATTTAAAACTTTTCCTAAAAAGCAAGTCGGCAAGAATATCTAGTTTGACTAGTTAGCTGAAAATAATGATCTAGTACCCTTTAGTCAGTAAAATAGATAGTGTATGCCGCTGTTAGTGTCAAGTAGAGATGCACGCTTTTTAGGCATTTTGCGCAGAGTGGTACCCATTTTTATTGGTTAGCCTCTTGGTGCGCCAACTAAACTCTTTCTATCCAGACACCTGCCCTTTGCTTTTATTTGGCAGGCTCTGGCAATAAAATAATATAGTGTTATTCCTCGGTGGCTTAAAAACCTAAAGAAAGAAGTTTCTCCATGTTTAAACGCAAAGTTTTATAAAGGCAAAAATGAATTAACCCAGTAGCAGACGACACATAGCCTCAACAGTGCTCCGCGCCAACAGCGTTGCGTCAAAATAGCGGTCGCCTCCTTTTTGTTGCCTTCTATCTCCCTCCTTCGGCGCTCTCCTCCCTTTCCTCCTTTCCGCCACCTTTGTCACCACACCCACTGGCTAAACTTTCCCACTATATGGCTCTGCATTGCAATAGTAGTTTTTTTTTTATAGTCTTTAGAGTTAAATGTGAATATTTGACAGAAATCTCCCAGGTTGGGGTGAAAGAGGGTTAAATGAATGCATTTGATCATTCGCCTTAATTCAGTACCCATCATTTCAAGGCCTGTGTGGCTTTGTCCTGGGGTGTGTCTATGACTGTGGCTGTGAAGGAGCAGTTTTTTAATAGGTACAAGTACTAAGTATAAAAGCAAAAGGATCTATGTGCTGATCACGAAAGAATATGCTAGCCATTCTAATGTAGCTCTGCCAAGTACTTGATTGTGATTTGTTTTTATTTCCAGCTACTTGGTTGCCTCAAGATCTGGGGATCCTAGTGGCCACAAGCTTGGACTCAATCTTCTTCTGTGGTCCGGCCAGGACCATGGGGGAGGTAATCCCAGCAACAAGAGCATCACAGTATCTCCCTGCTTGTGACTTTCGATTAGCATCACGACAAGGGAGTCCTCATGCCACCAAGTGTTAGGTATGCTACTCGAAATAAGCATTCTTACCTATTCTTGAAGTGAAACAGCAAAAGCACTGCTAAGCCTAAAATGCAAAAAACATTCAAATCTCGGGTTGGATGGAGTTCCAATTACAAAAAGGCGTCTGCAGACATGATTCACATGTGAACTTAAAGCCCACGGATGTAGGTTCGACGGAGTCACAGAAATAACTTCCCGCAGATGGCTTCACTAGTGCTATACACAAACAAATTCTTAAAATAATCATTGTGTTACGTTGGTGTCATCAATCTTATGTACCTACCCCACCCAGCAGTCGGGAGATTTGAAATATAAAAAAATGGGAACTTGCACATTGTCAGCTCTGCAAAGATAATATATTGAACCGAGCATAGCACGTTCAACTTAAGAAAGCAATTCAGTGCAGGCCTAGTTTTAAGGTTCATATATTTGTTATTGCCCTTCATAATGAAGTAAAAACTGCTTAAGTTATGGCCCACTACAGGCTTTCTATTAGTGTTAAAAAGTGTTAAGGCAGTTTAAACAGCTCGCTCCAAATATTTTCTTGAAATGCATAGGTTTATGGAAATTATTATGTGGATGTTTGCAGACAGTCATGGTGAGACCAATCTTTAGTGCCAAGTGTTCCACTTATTCAGAGTTGGTTGAGTCTGTAAATATTGTAGGTCGCAAATTAAATTTTTATAGTATGCAATGGGCACAATCATCCGTAATGACTAGCTCTACCTAGGGGAACTTTATACGTTTACTACGGCAAGATGGTTTCGCAAAACTAAGTATTTAGTTTATTCAACTCCTGCACTAACCTTATATCTAGAAACTTTTTATATTCTTTACGATGCTGAGTTAGGATTCTGGAAGTAGTTTTTCTAGAACTACGCTAGACATTTCCAGTTGATAATTTTTCTCGCAAAGCATTCGAGAGAGCCAAACCCTGTAATATATGGATGGAATTCCAGAATGATGCGACTGGGAGTTTGAAACATTCGGCACTGTAACAGTAACAATGACATGTCACTTGCCTATGTAATGCTCATTGTCGCAGATCAAACTGCTTTTTCCATCTACACTCATTTTCAGTAGACTCATCCAGCGAACTCCCACCTGAGACTGCAGCGCTGGGTTCTGCAAAGTAATTTGAATGAATAATGATGCAACAGGTTTCTTTGAGCGTGCGTCTAACACATATTCTTTATATTGAATCTGCTAACTGTATTCATGACCATGTCCATAATTGTATCCACATTCCAGCTTATTTTTATTTTGACATTTGAGTTTTCCTCAGTACCTTTCTCAACATCTGTGCTTGTTGAACCGTACTCAAGTCCATACATCTTGTCTTTCGCTTTTACATTAATATATAGAACTGTTGATGCCGAGTGAGAATTCAAGGTACCGAATCTGTCGTGCGAGCTAAATAAGAACCAATAAAAAGCTATACAAAGGAAATTTTGTTAAAGGAGGCTGTATGGGAATTAGAATACCGTATTTACTCGCAGAATGAACGCACTTTTTTTTCCGAAAAATTGATGCAAAGTTAGAGGGGGCGTTCATTACGCGAAGTAAAATTTTTTCGTCCGTACCGTACGTATTTACACCGTATTTACTCGCATAATGAACGGACTTTTTATCTCGAAAAATCAACGCAACTTCTTATCTCTTTGCGCGCGTCCCGCGTCCCGTAACCAAACCGGGCTGTGCAAAAAAAGAAAAAAAAAAAAAAGCTCCTCTTGTTTTCTTTTGTACAGTTCCTTTAATTTTTTTTTTTGCCGCCTGTTTTTTGCAAGCTGTTTCGTTTGCTTAGGCGAGTGCTTTTCCGCTTATCTTTCTTATCTCCTTGCGCGCGGCGCCCGACTCGCGACCCACCCCCCCCTCCGTAACCAAACTGCGCTGTGCAAAAAAAAAAGAAGAAAAGTTCCTCTTTGTTTTTGCTTTTTTCTTTTAGTTCCGTGGGTTGTTTTTTTTTCCTTTTGCCGCCTTTCGCAAGCGGTTTCGTTTGCTTAGAGGGCTTCTCCGCTTCTCTTTCTTACCTCCTTGCGCGTGGCGCGCGACTCCAAAGTCCAGACAACGCTGTGCAAAAAAAAGAAGAAAAAAAGCTCTGTTTGTTTTTTCTCTTAGTTCCGTGGTTATTTTTTTTTTCTTTTTGCCTCCTTTCGCAAGCTGTTTCGTTTTCTTATAGGGTTTCTCCGCTTCTCTTACCTCCTTGCGCGCGGCGCGCGACCCCGAAGTCCAGACTGCGCTGTGCAAAAAAAAAAAAAGCTCCATGTTTCTTTTTTCTTGCTACGGTTGGCTCTTTTTTAATTTTTTTTAACGCCTTTTGCAAGGCGTTTTGTTCGCCCATGCATTCGCGACCTCGCTGCACCAGGATAGAAAAGTGCGTACATTTCGCGCGCGTGGGGGAGGGGGTCAAAATTTTGACGTCGGAGTTGGGGGTGCGTTTATTACGCGGGTGAAAAAAAAGTCGAAATTTTGTGAGCCGACTTGGGGGGTGCGTTCATTACGCGAGTGCGTTCATTGTGCGAGTAAATACGGTAGCACATGCCATGCTAAAAAAAAAGATACAAATTCTTGTTAGGTATGCAAGGATGACAGTGTTGTGCTGTTTCTGATGTGTCACAAAAAACAAAAAAAAAATCAGTGCCATACAGTGTTCCTTATGGAAGTACAAACTGTTGAATTCGAAGCCCACAAATTTTATTCAAGAATGTTCCTCAATACAAATGTATTTTGAGATCAGAGCCACTGACTGATACATGACTATGTGGCAAACATTCATTTTCATGTGCATTATAGTTTACTAGATCTAGTCTGCATTGATTTATTGCATTCATGCTGAAACTGGGAGGGGTTCTCTGGGTATGAATAAAGAGATAAACATTTCTTGATATCAAAACATTTGAGAACGGACAAAAGGAAGGATCTGAGAACGGTATCTTAGGTTCTCTTCTTTTTCTTAGAGTATATCTAATGTTCACTTTATTTCACCTGATGCATTTAGTTTTTAGCGCAGCTGTTAGCACCCGTTTCCGCGTTTCGCGGCGTCGCTGTCGGCGTAACCGCCCAACTAAACTTGGCAGGAAATTGAATTAATGTTGTGGTCATGTGACGTTAATATTTCCGCTAAGTCTAGCTGAGAAGCTGAATTTTTTTATGGATGACGTGACACGGTCATGCGACGTCATTTTCCCCGCTACTTTTAGCGGAAAAACTGCATTTGTGTTAAGGTCATGTGACATCAATTTCCGCGCTAAATTTAGTGCGAAACTTAACCCGCTAAATTTAGTGGGGAAATTTTCCCGCTAAATTCAAGGAAATTTCCCCCTAAATGGGAGGGAGCAGAAGAGGAGGAGGGGAGGGGAAGGAGGGGCATACCCTCCCATCTTCCTCTTCGAGAGCTGTACTGTATTTTCTCATTACAGAGAATTGTAAACGTCTCATATTTCATCTCATGTTTTTTCAACTTTTATATTGCAGGTGCGCTTGCAGCACAAATCTGGGTTGTGCTGATCCTCTACGCACAAGTTAGGAACTCCTGAGTGACAAGAGTGGGAGTTTGGTCTGACAGCTCAAGGGACACCATTGTTCAGTATTGAATTTTTAATTATCTTCTTTTGAGCAAAGTTAAGCTTTGCTGTATGCAGTTCTTCTAAAAATAAATAGCTGCAACCAAATTTACCAGGTCACGACATTTTGCCTCTGCTCTTAGTGCTCCTGGTGAGCCTCGGATAAGAGCTTACTGGTGTGCAAACATCATAATTGTTTGAAACCACTCACTGATGTAGACACTCATTGACATCCAGCATTCCAATGAAACGCTGGATATCCACAAGTCTTTCTTGAACAATGCAAGCGGGAAAGGAACCATACAATCATATTGTATTGGGGGACATTCTACAGAGTGTTGTTTTGTATATTTTACAGATTTTTTTTAAAAAAAGCCGTAAAAGCTACATTTACGCAGTCTGTACACGTGAGTTATATGGCCAGGGCGGCATAGTATAAAAGGCTAATTTGTAATGATCAGTCGGCTTATTACAGAGATGTGCCAGACTTCTTTCAGAAAACTAGATGGAGGTTCATTCTCGCATGGTTTTATCCCGCGAATCTGAATATCCTGTTGGTTTTCCACAAAGATATAACTAAACGTGAGAAAACACAAAAAAAAAACATCCTACCAATAGTGACATCTTAAGAAGACCTTTCAGCCGCCAAGTGTGTCTCGCTTAAGGGCCGCGCGTCCAGTCGCAAGTTTTCTAGGTATATTCTCCCGCATTGGCACCAGTCGTGACACATTTTTCTGCCCCTTTAAAAAATAGCATGTGCGTGCATAGCTTTCATAGGCGCTGAAGATGCGTGAACAAAGATTTTGAAAGCTGCTCTTGTGACGTCGCTCTCTAGGGAAGTGCTTTCAAAGCGCTTTAAAAATGACTCTATGCAGCCTCGATTAATTAAATTAGCAAATAATTTTGATATTTGAAATTCTGGAGGTCAAATGAAGAAGATTTAAAAGTGTTTTCTCAAATACAAAACCGCTTCAGCCTCTCTGTTAAGTATAGTATGTTCCTGAAATTTTTAATCAGTGAAAATAGACCCATGGTTCCAATTAGAAACTTCTAAGCATCATCAAAACACACTAAATCAATTTTCTTTGTGAAGATATAAGACAAGAGCAGCATTTTATGGTGTTCTAAAAAAATGGTCAATTTGGACGCGTTTCCAGACTTCGGTTTCTTACCAGAGCGCATCTTTGCACCTATGGTCCTGCTGCCCGGTGGCCGCAGTGCGAAGCCGCCCCCTCGCCTCCCTCGTAGGATGGAGGGAAGCAAGGCGCACGTGTGTTGCGCGTCTAAGCCCCTGGGGAACAGGACTGTGGGCGCAAAGATGAGCTCTGATAAGAAACTGAAACCTAGAAACTCGTCCAAATAAAGCATTTTTACAGAACGCGTAAAATGCTACCCCTGCATTATATCCTTCTAAAAAGAGTTGATTTTGTGGTTTTCAGTGACTCAGCAAGCTTCCAATAGAAACCATAGTTTCATTTTCACTAATTAAAAAGTTAATGAACAAATTGTATTTAATTATCTGACTGATCGTTACGACTAGGTCCCTATACTACGTACGCCTGGCCATATAACTCGCCTGCACAAATCGCATTAATTTAGCTTTCACGACCTTTCTAAACATATATGTAAAGCTTAAAACTAAATTGCCGTGTACAACAGTGAAAAGGCGAAACCACCATGTTGGAGCCGTATGGCTCCAACATGCCGGTATCGCCTTTTCGCTGGTATAGGATGTCCCATATTACGTTATCCATGTATGGTTCCGTCCGCCTACATGGTTCCGCCATAATCCACTACGCCGGTATAGGATGTCCCATAATACGACACGCTTGTATGGTTCCGCCTACCTGTATCTTTCCGCCCTAATCCACTTTACTGGAGCTGCCTTTTCGCTTGTATAGGATGTCCCATATTACGGTTACGCTTGTATGAGCCTTTTCCATCATCTTTCCATCATCGATATTTTCCAACAGGGAGTCATCTGGAACACAAAATGTTCACAGTTCTATCGAATGTAGAATGGCTTGAGTCGAACGGCGAGAACCACCTGGGGTCGTGGTCGGCGTCGTGATGATGCTTGTATTCCGTCGTTCGATACCAGGACCAGGCTGAATTTTTCGGTCGCGCACCAATCGAATAGCTGTTCGGAGATTTGTTGTTTGTCGTTTGCCCGCCTTGTTTCCCTTCTCCATGGATTATTTTTGTCATTCTTGTCCAACTTTCTTGCACGTTTACATTAATTACATTATCACAATAACCTTAAAATGCAGGCCGGTCACCTTCGTTGGTGTTAGACTACTGTCAGCTGATAAAACTCGTTCATTCGACTGACGTCTAACTCCTGGTTAGCTCAGTTGGTAGAGCGCGCCTCTGGAAATGAAGAGGTTTCTGGTTCGATACGATGACCAGGCAGATTTTTTCGGTCGCGCACCAGTCACCTAGCTGTGTTCGGAGATTTGTGTAGATCGTTGGTCCCCCTTGTCCCCTTCCTCCAGGGATTATTTTCGTTTGTGCCAGTTCGTAGTAGAGCTCCACAAGTCGACGAAGTACCTTGTTCGGTCTGAAAAAACGTTTTAACAGTTTCTCGCTAAGGCCGCGGTGACGAATGGGTGTCCACCCCCGCAACCCTTCTCTGGCCTGAAAGTGAATGTTCCGACGACGAAGGTTGTAGCGGCCTGCGTCGACACGTTGCTGGTCTCGAATGCGAAGTCAGGCGAGCGGCAGACTTCTTCGGCCCATTGAGGAACCATCTGGGCGTCGTCGCTGCCATCGTCAACTGGCTCGTGTGGCATCATCGCGTTGAGCATGGTCGTTACCTCCCGGCGATGTACCAGCTGAAAAGGTGTAATTCCAGTGCTCTCTTCAACCGCAGTGTTTTAGGCGAACGTGACGTAACGAAACACTTCGTCCCATGTCTTGTGCTCTATGTTGACTTACACGGAGGTCATGTTGGCGATTTTTGTGTTAATTTGCTCCTTCAGTCCGAAGGTCTGCGGGTGGTACGCCGTGGTACGACGATGGCTGGTGTAGTTGGGATGCAAAAATTCTTGCGTCTGCTGCGCCATACACGACGACCCGCTACCTGTAAAGGCTCTGTTATACTCCGACGTAACGCGCGCGCCAGCGAACGCTGACTGAAGTCGGCTACGTCACGTCAGTCACGCCGCACGCGTCAAAACTTCGCCCTCTCTATACTCCGGCGGCTCCCGCGGCGGGCGTCGGCGGACCGCCAGCGCGGCGCATGCACGGAATCTGACTACGAGGGCGCGTTTCCTGCGAGAGTGCGCTATTCCCGGCTCCTTTTGGTTTCGAAACTCTATGTTTCGAACAGCAGACGAGAATTATCGCGCTTCTTGAGCGCCAAGTTCGAGCGATAGCGCGGACGTATCTTGCACGACAAAAACTCGCGCTTGCACTGTTGGTGCACGTTCAAGTCGGGCCCGCTCGTCGTTCGTCAGCCGCCGCTTACGCTCACGCTTTCCTTCATCTCTACACGTTTTCTTTGGGGCACATTGCATTTTGTCTACAATTTATATAACCACAAGTGGATATGGTAAAGTCGCTGCCCGCGCTCACCCAGCCCTCAACTGCCACAACGCATTATCCCTAGCCAAGAGACTCCGTTGCGTATCCGCTCTCTCTTTTTATCCGGCCATGACCGCCACGTTAACCACGAATTTTGAGTGGAGCGTTTTCATATAAATGTTCCCCTTTAAAGCAAATTACAAAACATGATCACGTCTGCTGCAGCAATGGAACACAGCACTGCAGTAAGGACAGACGCGACGTGCGGAGCAACGAAATATCTTACCTGTGGGGAGACCGCACAGCTCCTGAATGGCCTCCCAAGCATTGCCTTTCCTGTCCGTGTCATGGAACTCAAGCTTTCTCGTGTCGCAGACACACGGTTGAAAACGAATTCACTCGATCAGCTTCTCGACGACCGAGTCTGATGCTTCAAACATGACGCTACACGGAGTGGTGCTCCCGTCGTCTGGTATTGCTCGTATTCGCCGCGCTTCCTGCCCGAGGGCTGCCGGGAGCCAGCGCGTGATGCACCCTGGTCCGGCGTCGCTGGCGCGGCCGGCGCAGAATACGACGTGCTCCATTTTGGCGTCGAGGCGGTCACGCAGCGTTGAACGCCGTCGGTCGCGCCGGTTACGCCACGACGCCGGAGTATAGAGCGTCGAGCTTTCACTGACGAGACGTCGCTGTGACGCGCCCGCACGCGCGCACGCGTTACGTCGGAATATAACAGAGCCTTAGTTAGCGCCCGGGGACCGCCGTGCCTAGGGACGATTGATCGGATGACAAATATGACGACTTTAACCGCAGTTACCGGCGGAAGGGCCTTGGTCTCGGCGTACTGCGTTAGATAATTGGTGGCGACGATTATCCAGCGGTTCCTTAAAGTTGGAGGTGGAAAGATACCAAGCAAATCCATTGCAATTTGCTGGAATCGCGTAGACGGGGTGCGATTTGCTTCTAAATTTCTGCCGTCTTCGTCTGCAATTTTTTGCGTCGCTGGCACTCGTGGCACTATCGGGTGTAGAAGTGAACGGTCTTTAAAAGCTTATGCCAATAGTACCTATCCCGGATCATGGCGAGTGTAAGAGTGTAGCCAAGGTGCCCAGCCGTTAGGTCATAGTAAGAGGCTTGAAATATGTCTCCAAAAAGGCCGCTGAAAACCACCAAAAGCCATGCCATATTGTAGTCGCCGAAGTTCTAATTGTAAAGCACACCCCGTCGAATGGCGAAGGACGGCAGAGCTCGCAAAAAGGCTTAATGCACCGTAGTATGCCGACCTTCCAGGTGCTCGATGAGTGCGCGCAGCTCAGGAGTATCCCGTTGAAGTTCTGCCGTGTTGTCGGCCTTCACTACTCCGTAAAAAGTGTCGTCCTCGTCGTCGACTTTAGTAGGCTCAGACTCCAATTTGTCACGAGCACTCCAAAGACAATCGGCGTCACTGTGCTTGCAGCCAGATTTGTGGACAAGAGTGATGGTGAATTTTTGATGTCGTATACTCCACCGCGCTGGGCGTTCCGATGGGTCCTGTATGCTTGCGAGCCAACATAGCGAGTGGTGGTCTGTTACCACCCAAAAACAATCTCCCGTATATGTACGGATGGAGCATGGTTATGGCCCAGTCGACAGCAAGGCATTTATTCTTGGTCGTTGAGTAATTGCTCCCTCGTCCAGTCGTTAATGCATCGGCCGGTTTGTCCGATTTAACTTCGGCCGCATGTCAGCGGAATGTGGTACACACCTCCTTCTCACAGAGGGCATATAGAGACTTCTGAGCTGTACGTGGCACACATCTTCTCGTTGTTACTTCGCTCCTGGGTAACCTTGTTACACATGGAATAGGCATATTTTTGGAGCCGAACACATCGCCGGAACGCCTTGCCGTCCAGCAACCTTTTTCAATTTGTGGGTCATCCCGTGAACATAGGGCGCTACCACCACCATATTTCGAGACTTTTTATTTTCCTTAGTGGTTTTATCTGTGCACCCAAATACGCGCTTGATGGTCCTGGAGACCTGCTCGCAAATCGGTACCAGGAGCGACTTTGGATAACCCGCTTACTGTAGTCTCGAGACCTGAGTTTTGAAACTTCGGTCGACTTAATGGTGACAGGTATTTTTTGGGCGGATATACGGGCTCTGGTGGCCAACCCTCGTTTTACATTTTTGGAGTGTCCCCAGTCAAAGGGTAAAAAGCCTCTGCGTGACGTGGCTTGGTATCTCCAGCACACGCGGTTACCTTTGAATTCCAATGCCAGGTTCAGGAATTTGATGAAATTATCCACGGGGAGTTCATGGGTGAATTTTAGCTCCAAGCAGCTTTGTTGAAAGCATCGCATCGCTGTGTCTTGACACCGGTCCATTTTGCCATTTACCTTTGCGTCGCATAGAATTAGAATATCATCGACGTACCTGAAGATGCCTTCACTTTTTGGATTTTTCAACCTTTCTTGATTGGCACTTCCCCAAGTCTCGAGGAAAGCATCGCTGAGGTATGGAGCCGCGTGTGACCCAATGCATACTCCACTCCTTTGTAAATATAAAGAATTCTTGTGTGAGACTACCGCTGCCGTCAGCTAAACATGTTGGAGCTTCAAGAAACTGTCCAGGTTTATGCCGGCTGTGTTTTGGAAAGCTACGACACCCTGCTCTTCGATGGCCTTTCAAAGAATTGATGGCAGGCTTGCTTGTGGTATGGACTAATGCAGGGGTGGCCAAGCTGCGGCTCGCGAGCAGCATGCGGCTCTTTGCGTGGTAAAATGCGGCTCGCGGCTCCCTCACCTAACCCCCCCCCCCCACCCCCTTCTCCCCCGCCTCCCTCCCGGTCACACGAGCACTTCGCCAAATAAAAAATGGAACGCGTTTTAAGTCGCAAGACAGGTTGCGGTTCGGTATTGTTGTGCTACTGCTACCTTATGTACAGCTGGACTCCTTTTGACTCGGATAGATGCAAAGTAGTTCGAGTTTCGTTTACTGCTCTGGGCAAAAGTTTGCCCCCCCCCCTTCCCCCCTCCCCCTTCCCCCCCCCCCCCCCCCCCCCCCCACCCCGCGGCTCTTGGAAGTTTCGTGGTTTTGTTTGCGGCTGTTAGGCCGGGTCAGCCTGGCCACCCCTGTACTAATGTAAGTCCTGAAAGTCGATAGAAAACCCGGAAACAATGTAAGACCCTTTCTCCCCGAAGAAAGGCGATCACACTTCCGGAGTTGGGAACCCTCAAAGGATCTTGCATCGTACACTGGGACAATTGCTCTGCCAGACGGGTCGATACCTGTCCTTCCCACGTGTTCTTTTCCGAAACTATAGCCCGAAAAGGAACGCCGTTCTTGTGTGTTTTTGCCGAAGAAAAACACCGACAGGTGGGTCTCCTTCGTTCCTTTGATTTTTATTACGAGACTTGCTTGACAGTTGTTTTCGAATATCTCCAGGATGACATTCTTTGCTGATTTAGTTATTTTTTTCCTCCACTGGGATGAAATTCCAAGTTACGGTTTGAGCGGCCTTTTCTCCATACATTTCAGAGTCCAGCACCACAAACCCTCCCTTTTTATCCGACACACAAAGCTTGAGGCCTTTGGTCCGAAATTCATGAATCGTTGATCCAAAACTATACTTTTGATGCGCTTGGCCCCTTAGGTTTGCTAAGCAATCAATCCCTTCATTAATGATCTGCGATACCTTTTCTTCAGGAGCTTTTTACGCAATGGACCGTACTAGCGCCACCTTGTCCACGACTTTTATCCTTGGTGGAATTGCAAACTTCGGTCATTTTTGAAGCACACGTTCCACCTGCGCCGGAAGACTAACATCTTCAATTACCTGGAAAGGGGACATTTTCGGACAAGCCTTGCTCTTCCTCGCCATGCGAACTTTCCATGTAGGAAGAAAGCACTCCTTCTAAATGCGCTCTGTCAAACATGTTGTCTTCGTGTCTTCGTCATTGTGTTGAAGAACATGTTGTAGCTGAGACATTTTACTCTCGGGAAATCTGTGAGTAAGCGTACTTGGCGCCATGACTCTGACCCGAGGATTTTCGTGACTTGCTGAGCATGTCCCCGGGAGAGTTCAAATATCCCGAAGCATTGCTGCACCTCATCTACGAGGATAGTTTTTATACGCCTTGATAAGAGCCTTGCTTGGCAGGTAATGGTGTCGATTAAGAGGATTAAGAGAAAATCACAAAGGAAAATAAAAAAGACTCGACATGCGGCGGTGGTAGCGCCCTATGTTCACGGGATGACCAACAAGTTGAAAAATGTTGCTGCACGGCAAGGCGTTCAGGTGGTGTGGTCGGCTCCAAACAAGGTATACTCCATGGATCTCAGCTTTACCCAGGTGCAAAGTGACAACGAGAAGATGTGTGGCACAGCTCACAAGTCTCTATACTCCCTGTGTGAGAAGGAGGTGGTGTACCGCATTCCGCTCACATGTGGCCGAAGTTACATTGGACAAACCGGTCGATGCATTAACGATCGGACGAGGGAGCACGCTGCATCAGTGCAAACTATTTCAGCAGGAGGACATTTGCCAACCTATTGTCGTGCGTGTCAATGTTCAGCACGGTTCTATGAAATAAACATTGTGGCAATGACCATGACAAAACTGGGCGTGAAATTTTAGAGGCCCCTGCCATTCAGGAAAGGGCGATGACTGCATTAGTAAACCTTCTCTCGCGCTGCACGAAAAAGGAAATAAAAAGTTCCTTGGCAGGTTAAACTTTCGGTGAATGAGAAAGCAAAAAAGAAGAAAAGGAAATATTTCCCTCAAGTGGGGTTCGTAGTAGAAGAGGAGGAAAAAGAAAAGCATTCGTTAGTCCAGCGGTGCGTATGGTCTTTTCTTTATGTGTATGTTTTTTCTAGTTCAGCTGGCCTTAAATGAAACAACTGGGAGCACGCGCAAGCTATAAACACGAATTATGGGGCTCATTTGCCTGTATAATGCGGAGATACGATTTGCTTAAAGTTTTTTTGGGGGGGAATGGATAATGAAGCGTGAAAACCCAGGTCCGCGCATGCGTAAACGTAACGAAGGCGTCGAAATTTGTATTTATTTTTCTACCTGCACTTTTCAATTTCATTTTTGAGTTTCGCCTCTCTGTGCGTCGTCTTCCTTCTGTTCGTTGTTTTTTGCGCCATACACTATGCTTCCCTCCCCAACTTCTTTCGTGTGTTCAGGAGCGAGCGCGACGGCCGCTTCAAGCAAATTAGAGGGGTGAACAGAACACGTGACCGCTCTCCGCAAAACAAAAGCGATTGGGCGAGAATTTGTCACGTGACTCGCTCTGTCACGATGATGGGTTCACTGGGGCCGTGGTGTATTTATGGTGATGGGTAGGGTGGTACATAGTTCCGGTTTCCGAAATGCGCACTTGAGTGTTCTGTTGCTTTTCGTGCGTTGCAGTCGTGGACGTGGTTTTTCGTCGTGAGCGGCCGTAATACGTCTAAGCCAACTTTTCTGTAATGCCCGTTTTCTTTGTCCGACTCCATGGAATTATTGTGCCGTGTTTGTAGGACGCGCTTTGCCAAACAGCTGCTCATCGGCGACAGTGAGACTTCCATTGAACGTGGGCGACCCTCTTCTTTCTCGACTTTGTGTTTGCGTTACTCTGTGCTACCGGAGTCGGATTATGAATCTATCAAGGGTAACCTGATATAACTGTTTTATTCCCAAGCATGCTTCTGATAGTAGTCCTGCTTCTGTCTCTATACATAGTTTTAGTAGATCGCTCCGACACCTCCGATATTCCTGATAATAATACGATGTATGCGCAAAGGGGCAGCGGAGTATCATGTATTGTTATCGGTGACATAAGAGTCATCGGATGTTTCTACAACTACTTTCTAATCTTCACGGTCCTTCGCTTTCTTCTATGAGTTTTGCTTGGCATGAAAATAGTGTAATTATATTTATTAAGTGGCATTCCGTTCAGAGATACGTATCATTTATGGACATGTGTTGAGAACAAGGTGCGGGTAATAATAAGGGCTTATTAAACTTCTGAGAGCGCTCAAAAACAATGCCGTTTGTCCATGGATTCGTACAAGCCGCGCCCTATATCTGCAAGTAACATGAAAGCGTATACTACCGATATTTCCGATACAAGCGGGCGCACAAGTGACGTCCGGCTGACATAGAGGAAACGCATATGCGACATTTGACCAATCACTGGCCGACATTACAATCTGGGCAGTACTGGCACAATATCCCTCCGATACTAGGCCCGTGGCGAAGCGGCGGCACGTCAATACCTGCCAGATGTCGGGACGTGGTGAAAAACCGCACAGTCGACCAATATTGGGACCGATTTTCGGCCGACACTGGCACGACACTGGCCAAGTATCCCAGTGTTGCATGGATAATTTTATCAATAGATGGAAGTACCATAGAGTTATATGTACGCTAGGGGTTCAGTTGGCGCTAGTGTACTGTAGGACATTAGGTTTGAAACCGAAGCAGGCAGCAGCCAACACACTTGACGTGATCCTGGGCATTCCTATCGAAGAACGCGTGCATTTTTTAATTTCGCCCAAGAGTAACATGAGTCACTTTTGTCACTTGCGTCCTTCCGAATAGTAGACAGTATATATAACTCTTTTGAATTGCAACTGCTTTCGCTAAATAATTTTATAATCTGTGAGTGATGTTTAAATTCTCTGTACTCCGCACTCAATCTACACGTTCGACAGCAGGTGTGTGAAGACAAGCGATTATTCTAAGCAAGAGTAACAGTTAAAAGGAACGTACAGCTTTCTCAAAAAGCGCCAACATCCCGATAACGTTAAGAGCACTGATAATCTGCGATATTTATATGCCACTAAAATAACCCCTTTTTACGAGCGACTAAACATGTGTAAATCAGTAGAAGTAAGCGAACTATGAAATGTGTTTCTTTATTAGTGTGCTTATTTTATCTACTGATAAGTGGTTCCCGGCTGTCTTCTATATTTAAAGTATTCGAGTACGCACATATATTTTAAACGCTAAAACAAAACTTCCTTTGAGGCTTTGCACCAATTCCTATGCAGAAACAAACCGGAGCGCCCCTAGCGGCACGCCACCGGCTCGGCGCATGCGCGATGGGGTGTGGGCAAGAAGCGCCGCGTCCAGACTCCACAAATCATTGGAATGTGATGTCGGCGTCGATATGAGTCCCCGTGCTTTTTCTCGCGTTGTAATTGTTGATTCAACATCTTCTTAGATATGTCAAGCTATTTTATTGGCTTGAGCAAGATTAATAAGGCTCGCTACACTGCGAACCTACCTGTAAATTGTGTCACTTCCGGCGATTCATTCCGCGTGAACGCCGCAAAATAGACGCTAAAGCCTGATTCACACCATGAAATTCTGTTCGGTATTTTTAGTCGCGACTCGGGCTGCAAAAGTGTGGACGGCAGCTGCGATGCTGGAAGTTGACATTACTAATCTCCAGCGGAATCGGACCAAGTGAATCAGGGATATGATGTCGGTGGGAGTCATGGGTAACAGTGATGAAGATTTTATATCCACTGTTTACACCGAACCTACTTGCCACAAACAACCTTCAAACTTACAAGACTTCCGAGGCCCTCACAAACTCCTTGTCGCGGTTACCGTATCAACATCGAGTTCAAACAACACCGCTGCAGTTTGAACGAACAGACGAATATGAGAAAGCAGACAACAGTTTAAAGTATCAGACGGGCGCTTTAACGTGAAGATGCACTAAACGTAGTCCGCGGCTGGTCCGGGCAACTTTAAGGTTTTCCCGCGTTCATGTTGGAACGAAAGGGATAAATCTGGCAACTACAATTATCCGTGAATTCAACCCAAAGTGTTTCCTGTACAAGGAATCGTAATTTGACGGTTTCTGGTTTTACCTTCTCACGGCATCTGTCCTCGTTCTCGGACACTTCGAGCAGGCAGGGAACACGAGAAAGCTTATTTTCAGACTTTCCCGGCACTTTTTTACGGCGAAGCTGTTTATGGCTATGGTTTCGTAGATTTTTCATGTGCGTCAACTATCCGACGGAGGTGCGAATGCAGACGGACCCAATCGGGGTCACAGAACCTCCTCCAACCAGCACGAGTGGGGGTTTACTCCAAGCGAGCAAGTTCAGATGGCTGACGAGACGTAAAGGAATTATGCTCGTCTTCTAGCCGCTGTTGGAAAATACATCAACCGGGCCCACGCCAGTTCTTCAGGGGAATAAATGCTTAAGGATGTGGCGTTAGGCTTCATGCTTGGGGTAACCTGATTTAGGGTTCGTGAATGTCGAGACAGGGGGCATTTGTTGGCGAGGTTGACAGGGTTTTGGCAGTTGTAACAAATGGCGGTTGACAAGTCATGTCCTGAAGCAAATGCTGGGGCTCCATTTCTCACTTCAATGCCCCGGAATCGAGCATTTTGTTGCTCAACTGGAAGTGTTGAGATTCGTTACGGCCGTTGGGGCTGCGGGACTTACGATGTAGTAGTGCCGGGGCTTACTAGAGGAGCAGGCGCGGCGGCGGCGAAAGGCGGTGATGGGCGTGGTCGAGGCGAGGAAAAGTTTGGAGCGGCAGAAGCTCCGGGTGCAGGGGGCGTCATAGGGCTTTCATTGTCATCCAGAGTGCGGTTAAGATCCGTGACGATGGTCATGAAGAGTGGCACGGTGCTTGGACGCAGAACCGCGACGACGGTGGCGACTTGCCTATCGCGGAGACCCTGAATCACGTACTCGAGTCGCTGCTGATCGGTAAGGGTGACGGGACACCTCGCGACGATATTGAGCTTCGCGAGCGTGTAATCGACGAGGCTCTTACCCTGCGCTTGTTATCGACCGCCCACACGTGTCTGCTGCTAAATGAGGCGGAGCTGTTCGCCGAAATGTGCCTGGAAGGCTTCTTTCCATTCGGGCCAGGTCTTGGATTGGTTCCCGGTTGTGACTTTCGAATCGGCGGCTGGTCCTCGGAGTTTTCCCAGCGCGATAGCTAGAAGGGTTGAGGGCTACCACGAGGCTAGTTGTTGGGTGCGCTCGAGGTCCTCCAGCCATCGGCGAGCAGAAATTCCTCCGTCTCCGCTGATTGTGGAGAGCGTAGATGAGAAATCTGGAAGGGTTGCCAGTTCACGGATCTTGCTGGAATCTTCAGGCTCTGTTCTAGGTATGCAGTTAACAACTGCATATTCAGGACGGGATCGGTTGTAAAGGTAGGCATGGTTGATGCGCCTGGCTGCCCAGCGGAAGTTGAATCGGACGGAACCACTCCGTGGGCGTCGGCTTCGAGTAGTGGCTTTGTTTCGGCGATGTTGATTAGGAGACGCTAGATAATTTCATCTTTGTTTCCAGTATTGTCCAATTGACGTTGACCGAGCTTTTCATGGATGATATCCGCCGTGAAGCCGGAGAGCTCTGCGGCAGTGGCTTCGTTTCAGTAATTGAGCGGCATGGCGGACGGGAGAGGAGGCGAAGAGGGCGTTGGCTGGTTGAGGCGAGTGGGCGAGTTGGTAAAGTTTCGAAGGACGATAATGACTTTTGGAACGACTCGAAAGCTAGTTCAAACTTGTTGAGGTTGACTGCGCCAGATGGGAAGCATGGCAGGGCTGAGGGTGGGCGTAGAGGTGATAATTAGGGAATTTATTGAAGAGCTTGGAGGATTACATGTTAAGAGGGTTAGAGGCGAAGGCGGTCTGTCACACAAAGCGAAGTAAGCGACGGGCACGGCACGAGAACACAGCTTGGAACACGGGGGCGAGCTGTCTGGGAATGCGGAGTGAAGACACTTGAAATGGCGGTTGCGAGAACGTATGGGCGAGAGGGAAGGGCTTGGGAATCATAGTGAGAGCGGTGAGCTGGTGTTTTACGCGGTTATCGTTGCGGTCTTGCGGTGTGGAGACCGTGGGGCCCATCGAGGGGGGCTCGTGGTCGACTCTGACTATACGATGTGAGATCGCTCACAAAATAACCAATACAAAGCGTTGACGAAAGCGCATGCAAGATGCCATTTGATTTAGGCTTTTGCTTTAGAACAGTTACTGCTGCGGACGCCGGCGCCTGCGCACGCACTCCTTTCTCGTTTAAAAGATTCGAAGTCAATAACCAAAATAAAGCGTTGACACCATTCCCTGAATTATTCTTGATGGTTGGGTAATTTAGCAATATGTCTATTCAGTAGATTAGTTATCAGTAGGCACCATTTTCAAGATCAGTTGACTCTCAGGTAGAACATCAAGGTTTCTCAAATGTTTGCCACTGTGCTACCGGTGTGGGACATGTCTACGCTCGCACTGCCCTCTCTTTATCGTCGTTCCAAGTGGTTGTGCTCCTAGTTTCCTTTCCGTCCGCTGTCCCGAAATGGAGGTCCCGTCGCACGTGTCTACTTTCCGATGGGTGGCGGTCCCGTCGAGCGTGTCTAGTGTCCTCCGGCTCCTCGGGGCGGCGATAGCCGTCCACACTAAATAATGACCACGGATAAAGACAGCAATAACTGCGTGTGCGTACCTTGCGTCACAATGACCACCGATCAAGACGGTACATGTGTTCCTGTGTTCAAAATTTTGTGCCACGTCTGTGTCGTGTGCTAAACAGTTTCGCTGGTCATCCAACTTCGCACAGTGGACTAGCTCATGATTTTTTATCCAATCATTTTATTTGTTTCGTAAAGATCGTGAGCATTCCCTCGGTGGTAGTGTTCTCAGAGCTATAAGCAAATCAATTGATGCCTTCCTCATATCAGTAGATTGTGAACTTGAAATTTTATGGGTACGCTTAGGACATCTTTCATTATCTGTCATTGTTGGCGATTGTTACCACCCCCCCCCCCCCCCTGATCGTAACAGTGATTTTGCTTAAAAGGTGTACGCTTACTTGGAGCGCAATTGTTTCTTTATTTTCTGGTAGTATCCTCATTCTTGGTGGTGACTTCAATTATACGTCTGTCGACCAAAAAGAAGAGACAAGTTTGCCACTTTGTGTTTCTCCAGCAGAAGTGTCGGCATTAATTGACTCAATAAATAGCTGTGGTCTATCCCAAATAGTTCTAGAACCTACAAAAATAAATTATGCTTTGGATCCTGTTTTTACCTCGACATTTGACGATCTGAAATCGGTTTCTATTCTTGATAAAATAAGCTATCATAGCTTAGTCTTGGTTGCCTCATTGATGATTGTACAGCTGACATTGTCATCCTCACAGGAACGGGTAATATGCGTGAGATGGAATATTGCCTCCTCACAAGAACTAGAGCATATATCGTCGTGATCTGCACTCGGTATGGGAGGCGGCATTTTAGTTGGTATAAAAATAACATAAAATCTGTCTGCATCAGTCGTAACAGTTCCATTGAATAAATATGGGTTTGCATCAGATCCCTACTTCCGAAGTAATAATTGGAGGTTGCCACAGGGCACCGTACAGCAGTGAAGGTTTTGTTGGTCAACTACGAGATGCCATGGATGAACTTAGAAGCGCACATAATAAGGCGTTGTTCTTCCTTTTTGCCAACTTTAACTACCCAGACATCAGCTAGACCTCACTCAGAGTCACAGGGGAAACTGCCGGAAATGAATCTAAAATGTTCCTTGATTTAACACTTGACTTCCCCCCCACTCAAGTCATTAGCAAACCAACTAGGCTTGAAAAAATACTCGATCTCTTGTGTTCAGCCACCCTTCAGCTTATTACAAACGTTGTTCATTTGCCGGGATTAAGTGATCACTAAATCTTAAACATTACACTGTCACTTTCTATCAACAGAAACATGCCCACGCAAAAAAATTATCAAAGATTACAAAAGGTGACTTTGAATCCATTAACACTGAACATTATGCCTATTACAAAGACGCAGTGAACATTTCACCTCCAGAACTTTTGAAGAAAACTGGAACATATCTCGACATAAGCTAACCGTTCTGACTGATGGCTCTATTCAAACCGTCTGCATCAAATCTGATAAAAATATTTCCTTGGTGTATTAAGGCTCTCAAAATTTTAAACAACAAAAAAAAGAAAAAAAAAGGAAAGTGTTTTTATGACGAATGAATACGTACTGGCCTGATTCAAGATTGGGAAGCACATAAAGAGCCCGCGAAAGAAGAGTCCAAAAACATTCAACACGCTAAAATAAAATTAATATCAGAAGACTTGCACTCAATTCTTCACCCGAATCCCACTCGATTTCGACATCTCACATCACCAAACTTTTATTTCCAACGAGTGAATAAAATGACATCACTAAAGACCGTATTAATGATAGCGACTCCGAACCAAGCATAAATTTTTGGAATCCTTGTTCACAGTTAAAACCCTTTACATGATTCCCTCTCCTCTCTCACTGCCAACCAACGTAATGCCACATGTAATAATAACCCGCTGTAATTTGCTCCTCTATCGACAAACTAAAGCTGTCATTGTGTGCTGGAGCAGATAATATTAGCTCCAAAATTGTTAAGAACACTAATATAATCGCCATTTATATTTTACCCTAAATTTTCCCCAATATATCTCCACTGGCCGTAGTTCAAAATAATTGGGATCTTGGGAAAATAGCCCCCGTCCACAAAGATGGTAACCGATCACTCCCATCTAATTACCGTTTCATATTTCTACCTGGCGTTTCATCAACACTTTTGGATTATATACCCAGCTCCAACATAATGAATCACCATAACTCAATTAATTCTTTTTTTTTACCCTCATCAACATGACTTTATAAGAAATCATTCTTGCTAAGCAGAACTTGCCCAATTTACTCATGACCTTCATGATAACATGAATCACAACTCTTAGACAGATTCCATATTCCAGGATCTTTTCATGGCCTTTGATCGAGTTCCTTATAATCGACTTCTCTTTAAGCATTCGGCGCTTGGCCTTGACACAGCCATCGTCTCCTGGATTCATGATTTTCTCACTTCCCAAGCATTGTTCACGATAGCTAATAATAATAAACCACCCCTTCCAAACGTACCTTCAGGTGCTCCCCGGGGCGCAGGACTTTCCCCTCTTTTATATATTATATACACAAGCGACCTTCCGCATGGCATCAATTTAAGATCAGACTGTTCGTTGACGATTGCGTGATTTACTACCCTATCTTAAATCTCTCCGATCATCTTACTCTATACAATGACCTAACAAGAATTGGCGAGTGATTCGATAAAAGGCTTATGCCTCTTAACCGCGAGAAAAACAAACTTATATCATTCACAGGGAAAAAAATCTTCTATTCAATTTTATGCATACTCACTTTAGTGACGTCGTAATCGCCACTGCATCATTATATAAGTACTTTGGTGTTCATTTGGATCCTTCACTTTCATGGATATAGCATATCGACATCTTTACAGCTGAATCATCACGCACCCCTCGAATACTTGAAACGCCAGCTTAAATCAGCACATTCTCACTTGAGAAAACTGGTCTACATAACATTTGCCCGCCCAAAACTAGAATGGGCATCTTCGATCTGGCATCCTTCCCAAGCCTACCTCGCTGATAACCTTGGAACAACCCAAAACCGTGGAGCTTGATTTATTACATCTACATATTCTTACGACGTCAGTGTAACACAACTTAAAGAATTTCTAGAACTTCTCTTACTATCTGACCGCAGACTGATTTCTCAAATATGTCTCATACATAAATTTTACCACAAAGACATAAGTCCATATGACACCCTTCTTTTATCTCCAGATAGGATATCATTTCGCCTCAATCACAATCCCTGCATTAAACGTATGAGGCAAAACACTAGCCTTTATTACCTCATTTTTTTCACAGGCTAAGACCATCTGGAACTCCTTCACCGAGGAAATGGTACTTATTTCAGACCCATCCATTTTCCGCCAGTCAATCACCGTATGCCTGTGCTAACCACCACTTTTCTTCCGGATTGTCACTGTAGGCGGTTTTTATTACTAATATTTCTACATTTGTTTTACTTGTTTGCGTATCAAATTATATAGTATGTTCGCGCACATCGCCTCTTATGCAATGCCCATCGGGCCAGTGAGGAGAAATAAATGAAATGCCCCTTCCTATAGCAAGCAGAAAATTACCGATAAAATTAGAAATGTTTATAACAAAGTTATTGAAACCTTCCTTAACCAGTCTCTTGAGCTGCTTGCTTCGGATTACGAGCTAAACTTTAACAAAAAAAACAAACAAACAGTGAAGTCTAATTGAGTATTGCTCAAAGGAAATTAAAAAAAAATATGCCAGAATTCGCACCTTAGACTGTCTTAAAGGCGAATGCTAATATCAACCCAGGTTGACGAATATACTCAATAAATTGAAAAATAACGAAGAAACCTTTCTTTGCTGACGCTAAAAATATCAATCATCGTTTTGATTCATAAAACAAAAAAAAATTCAATTTGTTTAAGAGAATTTAAATGCAGTACTTAGAAAGCAAAAGATAAATTTTACTAGTAAGACCATCATAACTTATTAATATCCAATCGTTGCAAATTTTGGAAAATTATATGTCACAGGAAAGATGATTCCCTCCTAAACTATGCAATGAGATTAATCAAGTGTTAACTGACCTGGAATCATCTACCGTTTTTTACCAACTACTTTGTATCAGTGTTTACCTTGGAACAATTACCGCTACCCTGTGATCACATATGTAGAGTGCCTAATATTAAGTGTGGACCCGTGATCTTTTTTCCCTGAATGGTATCTTGAATGTAATAGAAAAACACTCCCCAAGCTCAGCTCCCGGTGCCTGCAATTTCTGGCCAATATACTTCTCAAATTAACACAGCATATATCCTCCCAACAGTTTTCTTTTTTATTTCAACAGTCTCTTGACTTGGCCACCTTACCCGTGGGCTGAATATAGGGAAGAGTGTTACCAAGTTTTAAATCCGGAAAGAAAAATGACTAATCAAATTACAGACCCATATATTTAACAAGTGTGTGTGCCTTGAAAAGTAAAGGAACATGCCATATACTTTCATATTTTGAATTATCTGAGAGAAAATAATATCATATGTAATATTCAGCACGGTTTCATGAGGGGTTATTCTTGTTAGACCCAGCTTTTCGAATTTGTTACTGACCTGAATCACAACTTTTGCTCATCTAAACGTACGGAAGTAATTTTTATGCATATCTCAAGAAAATTGGACACTGTTCCTCATCAACGACTTCTGTATAAGCTCTCTGAACTAAACAATCATCCTTCTATTATACTCTGGATAGCTGAATTTTGAACTAACCGAACTCAAGCAGTATATGTTGGCCAGGACAAATCGTCGAGCCTCCCTGTAATATCTGGTGTTCTCAAGGCAGTGTTCTGAGACCGCTTCTATTTCTTATATATATTAATGACCTCCCTTTTCATCCAGCATTTTGCATCATACTTTTTGAGGAAGATTGTATTTTTTAGCGTAGTATTGCTAACCCCGATGACGCTGTTATTACAGCAGGATTTGCATATATTTTCACAGTGGTGCGAGAAGTGGAAGATGAAAGGAAATGTTAGGAAGTGCAAGGTATTAACATTTACCGGTGAACGTATTCCAGGAATGCGGAACTACTCCTTAATTACGCTGCCTCTTAAAAAAGTGTCAAACTATAAATATCTGGGCGTAAAATATTCCGACGGACTCACTTGGAGTACTCATATTAATACTATAGTGGCTAGTGCTTGTAAATCCTTGGGATATATTAAACATAACTTATTCCTCAGCCCAGGTTCTGTTAAACTAGCTGCCAAAAAAACTTTCGTACGATCTAAATTCTATGGAAACACTATTTGGTGGGCTCAGCAGTCTTATCTTATTAACAAACTAATATCAGTTCAAAACAAGGCAAGTCGTTTAATATAACATGATCACTCTAAAAAAATCTAGCCTATCTGTACTAAAATCTGGTCTCGAGTTGTGCCCATTGTCTGAAAGGAGTATCTCACCCGTCTTGTCAGCTTCCACAAAATATTATTTTCCTCCTCCTCTTTTTGTTACATTTACTTACAACCGCCATCAGACATTTCAACGCGCCTTGACCATAGCCTAAACATTAATGCATTATTCGCGAGGACTAATAAGTTTAAGAACTCTTCACGGGCTCTTGCCATTAATATTTAAAATTCGAATACTCAATTAATTGTAAATGAAACTAATCACGATAAATACAGATATCATTGTAAAGCACACCTCTAAATTGTTTATAATTACCATGTTTCGGCGTTATTTCCTGTTTAGTCTTTTTGTTTTGCTTTATTTTTTGTTGTCGATATTTGTATACACTATGTTCCTGATTAATCAGCTGTTTCTTTTTGGATTTGCCTGTTGTCTAAAATAGCCTTCTTGTCCACTCTCACGCAATGTACTTTCCATGTACCTTTGAGGGATAACAAAATGAAATGAAATTAACATGTACCAGTTGGAAAGGTGTGACTCCAGTTATCTCTTGAGCCGCCGTAGTGTAGGTGAACGTGACATGGGGCAACACCTCGTCCCAAGTCTTGTGCACTACGTCAACGAACATGGAGATCATGTCGGCGATTGTCTTGTTGAGTCGCTCCGTCAACCCGTTGGTCTGCGGGTGGTACGCAGAGGTACGACGGTGGCTCGTGTGACTGAGCCGGAGTATTTCTTGGGTCAGCTGTACCATGAACGATGATTTTCGGTCAGAGATCAAGACCTCGGGGGCATCGTGCCAAAGTACAATAAAGTTTGATGGCTTAAGCGTCACTCTCACGGTTTTGATGGCGAGAAGCGCGGCCCGAAGACGTCTGAGGTATTCCTTGAAATTCCGCGCAAATACGACGGCGTCATCGAGGCAGCTCTGCCATTTCAGACCTGCAAGTACGGTGTCCATGATACGCTGGATGGTGGCTGGTGCTGTGCAAAGTCGGAAAGGCATTACTTTGAACTCATATAATCCGTCGGGCAGTTTTCTAGCGGGCGCTTTTGTCGACTTCAATCTGCCAGTAGCTTCTACTCTTCAAGTCTTCTGGCGAAAAATATCGGGAGTGGTGCAGCCAGTCCAATGTGTCATCACTGCGGGGAAGCGGATTCACGTCTGTTTTGGTCACGGAGTTCAGTCGACGGTAGTCTTTACAGAAACTTCGAGTTTCGTCTTTTTTTCCGAGCTCAACTGGAGAGGGCCAAGAACTGGTAGAGGGATGGATGATGTCGATGTCGAGCATTTCCTGAATTCGCTGTTGAATAAGCAGTCTCTCTTCCAAATAGACTCGGTACGGCGTCTGGTGAAGAGGGAGGGTAGAGTTGTCTGTGAAAATGCGGTGCTTCTCTGCCGTCGTTTGTCGAACCTTTGAGGAAGTGGCGAAGCACACGCTGAATTAGTTGAGAAGCTCAAGTAGCAGTCGTCGTTCAGTCGCAGGAAGCTTCGGGTCGATGTCAAGTTGCGAGGGCGGCATTATGTGGTGCTGAGCTGCCGCCTCCGCAGCTCCGATGCAAAGTGCCGGCCTACGGAATCTGAGGTGGCGGGTTCAGATCCCGGCCGAGGTGCCCGCAATCTGACAGAGGCTTATTGCGGAGAAAGATCCTCAGTCCTCCGCTGGGGGGTATTAGATGCTCGTCGTTGGTTTGGCAATTAAAACCCCCAAACTTGTTGTTGTGGTGCTGAGGTAAAGACGGGTCTTCCGAGTGTGCACCTATCGCTGCTACGTCCTGGAGGTTCTGGATGTGGCCCACGGCGGTACCTTTTTGAAAAGGTTGCGGCTCTTGTTGAAAGTTTGTAACGAGGACCATGGCACGCCCGTCCCGAAGTTTTGGTAAACGACTTGCAACGCCGATTCCTCTTCCTAGAAGCAAGTGGACACTTCCCTCAATTAGATTTCTACGCAGGACGTTTCATCGATCCCGACGGGTAAAAAAAACAGACAATTGCTGCGGCAGGTTTACATGGCCGGCGAGGACTCGGACCGCGGGTGACGTCGCTCGGAGTTTCTCCGGTGTTAGCGCAGAATTTTGTAGCGTCAACCTATTTGCTCCCATGACGATGACGGCGCCAAGTCATATTTGGGGTTTTACGTGCCAAACCAACGACCGGCATCTGGCACGCCCCAGCGGAGGACTGAGGATTAATTTGGACCACCTGGGGATCTTTTGACGTGCAACCGAAAGCTCAATTACACGGCGCCTCCTCCGCAATAAGCCTCCGTCAGATTGCGGGCACCTCGACCGTGATTCGAACCCGCCACATAGGGATCCGTAGGCCAGCGCTCTCGCCTCGGAGCCACCGAGGCGGCTGATGACGGCGCCTTGTTCTCACAAAAAGTCCATGCCGGGAATAGCGTCGCTCGCACAGTTCTGAAGAACAACTAACTTGACCGGGCAGGTGTCACCGTGGATTTCGACCAAAGCAGTGCACCTCCCGACAGGTGTTATGAGGTACCCTCCGGCTGTTCGGATATGTGGCCAATCCCACAGCGTAGTGACTTTCAAAGGCGTTGAAATATGCTTCCACTCAAAACGGTGTAGCCTTCCCTGGTATCCACAAGCGGCGATGCGTCATGGCAGTCGATGACTACGTTGAGGTTGTTGGTCACTTTTCCGGGAGCGTCTCTGCGAAGCGTTTTGTCGCTAGAGGGGGAGCTGTCTGGCATCCTTGAAGGATCTTGTCTTCGCCGGCGAACCGCAACTGCACCTCCTGGAGTTGCCGCGCTTATTTTTCTCGGCGAGGCATAGGAGATGAACTCAGTCGACAGCACTGGTGAAGAGTTCGCCCCGGACGTCGTGGGGACGCGGAACGGGATCCTTCGGATCCAGCCGGCAGCGGAGAACGCGATCGGCGCCGGTATTGCTCGATGTCCCTTGGCTGCCCTCGAAGTGGTTGGTGGTCGAGTGTCATTAGGCGCGAACCCCCGCAGACCCATCTGGCAGTAGGGAAACCATTCGTGAATGTAGTCGGCTTCCTCACAGTGGTAGCAAACGGGGCGTGCGCCACCAATGCGCCACAGATCGATCTTTTTCGCCGCTAGTTGCTGCGGGCGAGCGCACTGGGCCCATTCCTCGTTGCGTCAGAAGTGCTATGGTGCTGCAAACGCGGCCGCCGGTTAGGGCCTTCGTTAGGGCCTTCAACCCTTATTTGCAGGAGGTCTTCCGCTCCTGTCATCGTTGCTGGTTCGTGAAAGTCATCTGAAGTTCGGCCTTGTAGGCATCCCACTGCGTAAGGGAAGCCTCATGGTTCTCAAGCCAGTGCCTCGCAGTTCCCTTCAAGGAAAGCAGAAATTTTGCAGGCAATATCCAGCTGTCCATCCGTTGCAGCGTGCCATGCGTTTGTAGTGCTGACGCCAATTTTCCACGTCTTCATGGGCGTCGCCGTTGAAGGGTCTCGGCGGACTTGGAAAGACAGGCAGGAAAACGACGGAAAGGGTCGCCGGGGTTTGCGAAGACTGGCTGTTCATAGTCGACGGGGATTTCTTCGATGTTTCTGTCAGTTGTCCAAACTACGGAGGCAGTCTTTGGATGCGACGGCTTCCTCGGTTCTCGGGTCCTTCGAAGAAAGGTCTTCTTTCCGGGCTTGGGATAGGATTTGGCTGACGAGTGCTCGGAGTGCTGTTGAGTATGGGCAATCCTTACTCCGCATCTTCACCAAAATGTCACGAATGACTGATGATGAGGCGACGAATGAAAGGAAACTAAACGTTTAATTTGGCGAGCTGGTGCTGAAAAAAAAAAAAACCACAAAGACGTAGCATCGCAGGCGTCGAAGGTTGGCGTGGTAGCACGTTCGAGAGCGGCGTAGCGCAGCTTCTTTTAAGGCATCCCTGAGAGCCGAGAATATTCTACCTCGATCCTCTTCGAACCCTACATTCTGTAGATGGATAGGCAAGGTTGTTCTCCAACATTCTCGAATCTTGTACTTTCACATAGAAATATAAAACAACACCCAGTGCCGTGAATCGAACCCGAGCCACCTGCGTGTGAGCCAAACGCATGCTTACTCGGCCACGTAAGCGCCCGGCTATATCGACATCCACCCACACTCCCAGGCCGGAAGTGTGCCCGAAGCGCTACCACCGCGGCGTTACGTAACAGTGTTATGTTGGTGTATGCATGATCGGAAAGAGTAAATCAAATATTTTATTGCAAATCGCACCGAATACTTGGCTTTCACTTTATTTGAATCGCCTACTTGCACACGTATTCTACTTATCTTATTGTTAGTGCGCAGCTCTTGTCGCTCTTGATTTTTGAGATTCCTACTATTCCTTTGGGACGTAAAGTTCCCTTTACAAACGCGCCGATGCCGTGTTCGCACTAACAGTACCGGACAGTGTGCATAAATTCGTGCCTAAAGTGATTTTAGCACGCTTTTCCAAGAGATAAATCTGAATGAAAAAAAAATGTAACGCATCAAAATATTTGTTTACGCAACTGAGAAATGTTCGAAGCTACATTTTACAAAGCAGTTCTTAATATTTGCTTTAACAATCAAACATAGACAGAAAATGCACCTTCACCTACCGGCAAAAACTGTGTAAACTGGATTTTGGAACAGAAAATCTAACAGGATTTCTTGCTGGAAATCTGAAATCCAGTTCGATTTTCTGTTTCATAATCTAGTTTATACTGTTTTTTTTTCGGTAGGGAGGTTTTCCCACAAAAATTTACTACCGGAAGTAAATGTTAGAACGGTTGCCGTTTGATTTACTTTGAAACCGCACACTTGCGTCAGCTGGACTTCAGTGTATATTATAGTAACTCTATGAGAAATACAGCCATATATTTTTCATTTTGAAATATTTCTAAACGTGTTTTCAACAAAAATTTAAGAAAAATACGGTACAGAATTGATATTAACCGGTTACCGTTAATTCTTTTTTTCCCTTTAAGTTCCGGTTAAGTTCCAAGATGACGGTGACGATTTTGGTTTGTTTCAGTTCTGGTTCGGCTAGATATAACGTTCGGGTTTCGGTTTGACGATGAGTGCAGTAGATAAGCAGGTTTGAGCTGTTGATTCCGTTCACAGTTTACGCTAATGAGAGACACTTTCATTACGATGGAGGGTGATTTTATTGCTGGGGAGCCTAAATCAGAGCGGGCTTAAAATTTGATGCCTCAAGATGGCACAGGTAAAGTGCCATCTCCAGGTTGCCTGACTTGCAGCTGTGGTTGCTTAGCGTCGGCATAATAAAAAAAAATCCAGCTGTCTTAGTATGAAGGGCGCTGGTTGAGATTTTCAGCGCTGAAGGTTCTCTCCGTAGACGAGCACGCGACGTGCGGCAAGGAAAATTGGCTTGCGAAACAGGCGCTAAACGGAGAAATCGACGTCGCGAGTGCACCTCGTTATCAGTTTTTGTTTGGAAGGTGTGTACAAAAAGAACATTTCTCGCCCCGTATCTCCCGCTGCAACTCTTGAATCCTAAACGATACGTCACGTCTATACTATAGTGGGGTAAAGCGATAAGTCAAATATATAACATGATTGAAATGTATGTATATAATTATTATCTATCTAATTAACAAATGTGGCCTCTTTTCTCAAGGCCAAATATGCTAGGAACGTAGCATCATGCTCCCCCCCTCCTAAAAAAAAAAAAAAAAAAAAAAACTGTAACAAACCCAGTTTTTAAAAAGTTTGTTCCGTCTACACACTAAAAGTTTCAACACCCATGTTCGTGTTAAAAGGGCGTTTTTCTGAGCTCACACCCTTCCTACACCATTTTTCCCTGATTTTTGAATATTCAAGGGTGTACGGAGAGGCCTACACCCTTCGTACATCCTTTTTATACCCGGCGGCTACCGAAATCGTGTTAAGAGGGTGTTGCGGTAGTACACCCATGATTTCCGAGTCGTCGAACTCGGAAACCACCGAATTGCAGACATACGCGCCGACAGCAGAACTAAAGAAGCAGTCCGGTCAATTTCAGCGGATTTCGTGAAGTTCAAGTAAGCACAATGGGCAGCTGACATCCAAGCTAAGCCAACGCTCAAGTTCTTTTCAAGCCAGATGAATGCCGGCATTATGCACAAGCTCCTTGGTGGTTTACGTGCTAGCGACCACGAAAATAGCATCGGTTACTCACGCACTTCTGCTCAAAATGGTGAGTCCACATCGCTTCTATTATGATACATTCCGTCTCTACTTGAGATGTACTAAAGCGAAGGCTAGACGTACGAGACGGTTCGGGCTCACAGCTTTACCAGCTTTACTGTGAGCCTGTACCGTAAAGGTCGGTTCAGACGCTTCCGTTTGAGTGCGTTTGTCTGCGTTGCGTTTAGGACCGAAAGCGAGTCACCGGCACATCTGTGCTTCGTATGAAGCGTGGATTCCAATTCAAGAAATCACACTGGCACGCGATATAAGCAGCAGGGATGTCCTGGTTTCTCGCAGCCGCAATGCGGTCAAACGCAGTCAAATGCAACTGTCTGAACCAGGCTTTGCGTGGTCGTCCTGTGCTTGTCCTTCGCGTTTTATTCTTTCAATTTTAAGTATTCATTTTTAACTCGCTCGCTTTTACCAGTACTAGTAGATACTCAAGCTGCACGAGGGGTCGTGCAGCGTGACCATCTAGCGATGCTATGAGCTCGTGCTCGAGCCTTGGCTTTAGTGCATCTTAGTGGGGAAGGCAATCATCGGGAATATATGACACGCGATGATGCCAAGTCTGTTCACGGCGGGCTCTCGTGCTGTTTTGATTGGAGGAGATGGGGCATGTAAAAAATTGGCAAATGGAACATGGTTAGCGACAGCGCAAATATATGTTGGGAAAAGTTCAGAACGTTGAAGTGCAGCAGCCCGAAACTTTGGAGTTGAGCAATTAGAGAATCATTTCAAGACATCTTTAGAGGTTCAGCCTCCTCTCCCCCCACACCAGTATCGAAGGCTGCTAGGATATTGGTTCAGGCTAAGCCCTCTGTCTTTCAGTCAGCGAACTCGGGCAGTTCCACCAGACCTTGTTATTTCATAACTGATGGGTTAAAAAATGGAATGCAGATTTTCTTTACACGGCCAAAACATGAAGTGTTATCAAATAATACCTGCCATATTCATATTCTATGTTTTCAGACCGGGGTTGCCCCACCTGTGGAGGGTGAAGATACGAGCAGCCTCGAAGCCCAACAGTGGCTCTGTGCTGAGAGCGAAAGCTGGTGCCTGACGAAGGCCAGATTGATCTTCGAATGGATGCGACTGCCTGCAAACGGCTACATGCGTTAACATTGATGGGCATATAGACTGCACAGAATGCTTATCCCTACCTGATGGATGCTAGGAGGGTATGCATTCCATATTTTTTTACTGATCTCTACGACAATTGCTAAATTGCGCTTCCCCGCTCCGTGATTGCGGCTACGACGGCCATCTTGGGACAAAGAAAATCAACCTTTTGGAGCGTTGCAGAGGCTGGCCGGCAGCGTGCTGAAGACATGTTTTCTGCTCGTTTGTCGTCATTGGGCGCGTTAAAGGGGCCCTGCAATAACGTTTCGACTGGTTTTTAATTTCGACCGAACCTGAGCGCACTGAACGAAGTAACTTAAAGAAACTTTTCTTTTCTAAAATTTCGCTTTATTTTAAAAGTTATGGGCAAATTAGAATTACAAAAACAAGCAAAAAATAACCTCCTTTATGACGTCGTAAGTCCTGGCTTGAGTGGCCGTGAAGTAGTAAGCTCATCGAGCGCTCACGGCTGCCGCACTCGGTGTCGACGGCTCGAGAGGGCGCCACTAAAGCACGTGTTGACTAGGCTGTTTGAAGTGGGCGGCCAGGGTGACTTGCATTGCATTTGCCGCGCGATTAAAGACTTATTTGGCATAACACTTCATTGGCCACAAACGACATCCAACACAGGGCAAAGATCAGTACAGAACAGGAGCCACTTCGCGCTGCCATAACGCCAAATGGCCAAATCGCCAGCCAAGCTCGCGTCGAAAGCCTTCGGAACGCTCGGAACTGGTCGGATCCTCGAACCGGTATACGACCGCTGCGGCGCCGCGTACATCCGGGACCTTTCTACGCCTGCCGTTCGTCGGAGCCTCATCCCACTAGGCCTTTCTAGTATGCGCCGTTTTTTCCGCCGCTTGGTGGCGGGTTTGTCGACGGGTCTTTTCTTGTTTCCGTACTTTATAAACTGCATTTGTTTCTTTTCTGATCTAAAATACTGAACAAAAACTACTTTCATACATAATTGAAACGGTTCGCGACACTTCTATTTTGTATCTCGACTAAAAAAAAAAATCTTCTAGCGGCTCTGACCAGTAGTAAGTCCAGGACCAAAGACGTCACATATTGCGCGCTTTCGCCAACGCGGGTCGCCCTCGTAGGTGGACGAGGTTTGCGCGTCGTCCAATTAAAATATGACTCACTGATATTTAGTTATTCTCTCCGTGCCCGCTGGCTTGCCCGAACCCCAAGAGACGTGGAAACCGCAAAAGAGGTAGAGGCTTAAATATGATTGCAGGGCCCCTTTAAGTCCACGCTTCTTTACTCCTACTCCGACACTCCGAGTTTCATACTCCAGGCACAGCAACTAAACGGCGCATGGCGTACAGGAGCGCGACACACCGAATCTATCGACGAGCCGCACAAGCTCCTTCCGACCGCACGGTTATGACGAACCTGGCATCCCGTGGATACGGGTGGGAGAAGCCAAAATTATTTCGGTGCTAAATTAATTAAAGCCAGTGTAGAGCGGCAGGGTACAAAGTAAAAGAGACGGCGACGTTATAAAGTTTCTACGAACGTTTAAATATTCCTGAGAGGTTTGGAGACTCGCTTCGAGCACATACGGGGAAAGGTACCTTGGCCGATCTGTTTATTGACCTCGCAAGCTGTTCATATTTAAATTAAAGACAACATTCTTCACCCGCTTGTCGACGCACGAAACCCTTAAACTTGCCAGATATTTCGTGGTTCCGTATTGCAGCGAGACGGAGTTGGACGGAAGCTGTTGATGGTGGTATGCCGATACCGGAACACCGTCGTTCAATAGATAGCACGTCAATTCGTTTCAGGCGAGACATGAACATGATATTTCGGCTTTCCATTCGGATTATCGTGATTCTCTGGGCAAAGCATCCTAGAAAGGGCAGCGGTCCGACTGTCTTCTCATCTCAACAACTTTTCTGTCGCTGTGCTGTCGCTAACCTACCGTTCAATAGATGAATTCGTTTTCAGGCGAGATGCATGAACAAGCCTTTCCCGCAATGCTAACTGATGCTTCGACTTTCCAATCTAACTATCTTTATTCGCTGCAGGTGGCCTAAGCATGTTAAAAAAAGCAGCCGTCCCACTGTCTTCTCGGCAACTTTTCTTTCGCCGAGCTATCAGCACACTCGTTCGATAGATCACTTTGTTTTCAGGCAAGACGCATGAACAAACCCTTTCGTCAACGCTAACTGATGTTTCGGCTTTCCCATCGAAGTATTTTATTCGCTGGGCTCAGCATTATAAAAGCGGCAGCAGTCCGAATGTGTCCTCATCTCAACAACTTTTCTGTCGTTCTGCTATCAGCACGCTACCGTTTGATGGATGAATTCGTTTTCAGGCGAGATGAACAAACAAACTTTTTCCGGAATGCTAATTGCTGTCTTGGCTTTCAAATCAGATTGTTTTTACCTGCTGAATTAAGCACTAATTGACTGGAAAGAAGCAGCTTTCCGGCTACGCCTTTCGTTTCAACGATCTCAACAATAGCACAGCCATCTTGTTTGTGGACGTGACATCACGGAGCGCGAAGAAGTCACTTGTGCTCCAAGAAATACTCGGAGCACGAAGAGCGCGCTCGAGTGTCAGTCTTCGGCGGCACTCCCGTCTGTTTAGTGAAAGGGTGCCAAACGCTCGCAATGTGTAAACAATAAGAATTTCCTTTAAAAACACATGAAATTTTGTGCAAAAGTGCAGCACCGCAGGAAAAAGGCACAACTTGTCGAACGCAAGTCTCGCCGGTCTTGCGGCCTGATCAAAGCTTTCTTGGCCTGCCGAAGTGCTGCGTCTCTGTGCCTTTTCACGCTTGGATACTTATCAAGAATCGATGCCATGGCAGAGCTTGGAAGGTATGTCGCACGTAGACGTCTTCTCTATCACCCAGCTGTTCCAGCGAGTTGCTATCAATAGGAAACGAAATCGGTGGTTGCTATTATGTATTAACCATGGCTATGTTCCAAATCTAGTCAAATCGATCACATGACAGCACAAATAGAGCAATGCTTTGGAGGAAGGTAGGTTTTCGAAGGCAAAAGTATGAAGCAGCGAGATCGAAAGTTTTTCAAACGCGGCCCGTCCATACGGTTGTGTGCAATCTGTCGCCGTCGCCATAGCCTCCTACCCCTCCTTTGTCGCCACTGGATCATGCCCGTTTCTGGACTGCAAGTGCCGCAAGTTACAAATACAGTCTTAAGAATAAAGTAAAATGCTGCTCCAGAGGCACATGAATCTTCATGCACGTTGCACTCACGAAACAAATCCACACGGCGTTAATTCTTGCTCGGTATTCAAGCGAACGAAGACAGAGATACAGCACTTTGGCATGCCAAGGAAGCTTTGATCATGCCGCCAGAACGGCGAGACTTGCATTAGACGAGTTGCTTCTTTTTCTTGCGGTGCTGAGCTTTCGTATAAATTTCCACGTGTTCTCAAACGCAATTCTCACCGTTCGGGGTTTTAACAAACTTCTTCGGTAAATGACAACGAACGAGCAGAAAACATGTCTTCAGCTCGCTGCCGCCCAGCCTCCGCAATGCTCCAAAAGGTTGACTGATAATCTGTGTCCCAAGGTGGCCATCCGGTGGCCGCACCTGAGCTCAACGACCAAGCGGAGGCGCGCGATACAGCAAACTGTCGTGGAGATCAATGGTATTGCTTGCACGGCGTACTATTAGTCTTCAGAGCAAACACAAGTGTCACTGCGGTCGCCACGTCTTGATTGGGTGAGGTGTACCGTGACGTCTGGTGACGGACTCCGCTTCGGGCTCTGGCATCTGGCTCGCTTCCCTGCGCCTGTTCCCTCACGATCGGAGGTTTGTGATCATGCTGACCTACTGTTCAGCGCTGCAATGCAATTTCCAAAAAGAAACCGGTATCATATTTTACCGCCCGAAAACTTCGAGATTAAAGAAAGCATGGACAGTCAGACTAAGGATGGGAAAGGCACCGTCACCATCGGCCGTTGTGTGCTGTAAGCACGTTGAGAAGCGGGGCTTCGTTTACCCAGTGTGCAAGGCGCCTGGGTGAGGCTTATACCGACAGAATTTTTATAGCTGTTCCAACCGTGTTTGTCACGTTCACCTTTATAATTGAGTTATAAGTATGGAAAGCTATCGGTGGAGGCCATTCCGTCGATGAACCCCCCCGCCCCCTCCACACCATATAGCGCGATTGTGCAAGGGGTTGTGGAAGCGGCGGTGTAAGTGTTTTAGAAACTGAAATTCTGTTCTTTGCAGGTTCATGAGTTAGGAGAACATCAGACCCCGCTTTGCGGGCATACAAATGGCATTAAGTCAAAGGCCTTTGGGTGGTCTCACTTGTGATTTTCTCTTCATGGCCCAGAATATATTTAACATGGTGCTCGAGCAGAGTGCAGCTTTTTCGCTGAGACGTTTTTGTTTAGAAACAAAGATGAAAAAACCTCTTACTTTATTCAAATCATCAGCAGTGTTGATTGCGCAAGATTTAAATATATTGCAATGCTACTGCAAGTGTGGTGGCATTTCTTCCTTTTCATATACCAGCTGTGATTCATGCGCTGTCTGCCCTGGAAACCATGCTCGGAATGTTGGTTGAAGTTTCGCCTGTAGCTACAGACCATACCACAATAAGGCCGCATATAATAATTCACATTTGCTATGTAAAACGCGCACAAAAAAAAAAAAAAAAAAAAAAAAAAAAAAACAGAAATTAGTATGCTGACAGCTAACGCCGTTTCAGTCTTTGAAGGGCGAGTGAGGGGATAAATTTTGTCCTCAGCATGACGTCACCCCGACTCGCCGTAAGGGGTCGCCACCCAAACTTCTGGGTACAAATACTCTCACCATACAATGCACCTGGTATTTGTTTAGCCCCTGGCCATGAAATCATTCTCAGTTTGCCATTACATCTCACCGGGAGCCCGATTTTGGTCATTGAGGTCTCAACCGCCTTGCACTGAAGAAGCTAATAACGAGTTCGTTTCATGGCACTCGTGCCCACGCGTGTCCACTCGCAGTGTGGAGCGGGTTCGTTTCAGCCGGCACTCCACGAGTGGTTGCACTCTCCGAGTTCGTTTCATTGCTGACACCCCACGCGTGCATGCACTCACTGCACCGAGAAAATCGAGAGTGTGCCAATATGCAATCCCGTCATGCCTCGCTCCGGCGAGGCCGGCGAGGAGCGGGAGCAGACGACGAAAGTTCGTCTGCTACGATGTGTCGTGGAACTGAAAGGAAAAAAATTAGGTTTTCTGATAGAAATTGCGTCCTGCGGGCAACGGAATCAAACGCGAGCTTGAACTGTGAGCGTCTCCTATTTCATGAAGGAAGCAGCTGACAAACCGTGCTTTATTTGGAGGTTTTAAGGCGCTCTGTTGCAGTAAAAACGCTAAAATATACCAGTGTGTAAAGAAATTCTCAGAACAAAGGCATCAGCGGCCGCCGAGATGTTTATCACCAACGTGTGCGGGTGGAAAATTGAACATTTGTCGACAAAACTCCCCCAGCAGAAACCTTTGACTGCCCAATAAGCATTAGAGAAAGCTAAACATAGTGATTTTACCCGAGGCTTCGGCAACATCATCATGTTTAACATTTACCTACGTCAGCTAACTTGCCCCGTCGCATTTTGTTCGAGAAAGCTCTCGTTCTCGACGCCCTCACCAAGGCTAATATCTGATCCACCTGTAATGACGATCGAAATCGAAAGTCCCACGAAAGGTTTTGCTGGATATTCCAGCAGATTAGTTTTAAGCCGTACCCTTTCAGTGGTCCACGCATAATGCCATGCTCAAACGGATCAAGCATCTGCTCGGACAGCATCATCAGTTTTCTTCAGTGTAAACGGTTATGAGAATTGAAGGATCGCAACCAGCTGCTTTGTGGACAGCTGGTTGCGGAAATTTACGCCGTCTGTAACTATCTCTATGACAGCCGAGTTGCTTGAAGTCATCGCAACTATAAACTACAGGCTGCAGCAACCAACGTTTGTAGATAAACGTTGGTAGCGACTGCACTCTCGCATTCCCACCCATCACTCCGAACAGCAAATCGCCAGTTTCGGTTTGAGGTTGGTATTCTTTCTACAACATAAATGGCGGCAGCATCAGTCTTCCGCAGTTGGTGCATTTGGCGAATACGTTTGAGTCCAGTTCTGCGTGCAACACTCTGTGAGTGCGATGCATTCTGGGAGAGAACTCGAACGGCGCCAGTGCGTGTGAAACGAACTTGCTATCAGGGGTGGAAGCGCTGCGCCAATTGCGCCACCCTGCGCCAATTCACTTCCCTGCGCCAGCCTGCTCCTAAACGCCAATTTCAACTTTTTTTTTTTTTTGTGTTTTTTCTAAATTTTGCGGAAAACGGTTGGCCACGGGCCACCATGAGGTGTGTACTTTTGCTTAGGTGTCACTGCGGGTGACTCGTACCAACTCGACTGGGGCTCCGAACCATGTCTAACCTCAGGGCGAGGCGTCGATTTTAGTTCATCGAGAGTGCGATGTCGTTTTTTACTACAAAGAGTTTATATACAAACACATCGGTTTGGTTTCGGGCATAGTTGGTTGGCGCGGTTGGAGCGCGCATGCAGTTGCCCGTGGTCCCGATTTGCCGTGATCGTGGGAGTTGGTGCCTCGGCACCGGTGGGCTACCTTGGCCATTAACATGAGCAGAAGTAAGTGGTCTTTACTAGCTTTACCTGTTATTTGGTCGCCTACCATATTTGGACGCTTAGCCGTGAAGAATCGCGAGCACAGGCACATGCGTTCTCGAGCTCAATTTGTCTTGTCAAAACGAAACCAAAACCATCATTGTGTGCGCGAATGTGCACGCTGTCGTGTGTTGTCTACCGCCGTCAAACCACTGGCGAAAACAATACCCGCGATCTTAAGCGAGTTGGTTAATTGGCAGTGCTACATACTTTTTTGTTTCTTTCCTTTAGCGTGGAGGAGTGGGGGTTACATCAGAAATGCCGTACAACACTCCCGCGCTGCCGATTCCTGTCAAGAACGCACCTTAACTTGCTATAGCCACTCTACTCGTATAAGTTTCTGGTTGGGGGGGGGGGGGGGGGGGTTGGGTAGGGTAGAGAGAAGTTGGTGGGCTTTTTGTTACGTAAGAAGGGAGCCTGCCCCGCAGTGATCAGCGCCTGATCAGCTACATCTCATTTTCAGTCTCGTTCAAACTGTCTTCTCTTAAAGCACTTCTACTGAGTGCACAAGAACTCATAAGGAAGGGTGAGGCAGTTAAGGACATGGACAAGGTGGGGAGTGGACACCTCCTGCTAAGAGATGTGAACTCTAAACTGCCCAAAGTACTCGAGCGCATAAAAGAAATTGACTCTGCTCTTCAAACTGTGAAAAAAAAGGTGAACTTCAGTTGTATCTAAATTACACAGATTCAGCTTAGTCACAACCCTTTTTTTTGAACATGGAGCCTGTGGGCTCTTCTAGTCAGTGTTTATGCTGCAAATGTATTAGTGGCTGTGATATTTTTAAGACAATATATTTTTCCATCCAAAGTAATTAGATATAGCTTTGTATGTTAACTTGGGTGTAGGGATTACTGTATTTTATGAACAGGGATTAAGAACATTTGTATTTAATGAAAACAGGTCAGCAAGGACTGCTTTATTCTGAAACATGTTGTGGTACCTTAGTTTTTTTTATGGAGACACGCAATGCACAGCATTTTATGGAGTACATAAGGTTGCGTTGCTCTTCTAGTCGATGCTTAAAGCTGCATATGTACGAGTGACTGTGGTAGTCTAAAGATATAAAATACATATTTTATTTTGCATCTGAATTTTTGTCAAATGTCAGTAGCCTTGTATTTTGTTACTAAACTTGATATAGGGCTCTTTAAGTAGTGATTGAACATCTGTATTCTTTATTAAACAAAAACTGTAGTCAGCGAAGGTAGTTTATCTGACACCTTGCAGTGGTTTAGTTTTCTGTATACATGTTTACAATTGGTCTATTAAGTAGACGGTTTTGTACTGGCGTGGCTCAAGTTAGGCTTTTATTGTCGGGGCCTCCCATATAAAGTCTATCCTGACTCTGCCTGCTGCCGGAATGGTTCTCAAAGCCTTTCCTTTGCATAAATTGCCAATATTCCATATTTCAATACAATAGAAATAGAAAAATGTGTATGTATGTTGCTTGAAAATTATTCTGGGATGTGCATGCATATATTTTTGCTACATTTTCACATTTAGAAACAACAGATCACTTTTCGACATTTGTTTCACCTCCGTGACCTGCTCCAAAACCTACTTCTACGGCTACAAAACTTATTTTTGCTGCTCCCGAGCTGCTCTAAAGCGAGCGTTTTACTGCTCCAAAACTGCTCCAAAGTGGGACTTTTGCTGCTCCCAGCCCTGATACAAAAGGCTCTAGCCCGCTTCCACCCCTGTGCTATAAAATACCGCTACCAGACGCATCGTCTGCTAACATGGGGGAATAATAATGAGTTTGTTTGCTACTAGGTATCATTCTCTGACAGAAACAAAACGACGAACAGACTGGCAAGTCATCTGCGAACAGAGCCAAAAAGGGACAATTGTCTGCTACGAATTGTGTGCCGCGCAGAGTGAGATCAAAAACTAATTGAAATATGGAACATCGGCTATTTTACGGATGCAATTGTTGTCCTGTGCTTCGTTTTGCTATGCTGATTTGTTTTCTGGCCGTGTGTAACTTGACGCCCACTGGTGCTAAAACAAGAGCTTGAGACAAGCACCACCTTACCACGATATCGATCTCACTATCCAAAAGAAGGTGACAGGTTCTCACCAAAAAATTGCCTCGTCGACAGCAAAAAGAATTCTTATTGGTCAAGAGCGCTCGTCTGTGGCACTGTGTCCAATCACAGTGCGGACTTAGTGAGATATTGATCACGATCTCAACGATGACCAAAATCGGGCCCCAAGAACATTTTCTTCTTTCGGTTTTGGCGCTAGTTCTCTGTGTCTGTGAAAGTGCCTATATATTTGCAAATATATATAGATTTAAAATAGAAAGATGAAGCTAATTTTTTTAATTATTTATTGTGGGCTGGAATTAGGAGAAGTATTCTTAGAAATTTGGTTCTGTCATGTTTCACTTCTGTGACAGTCATGCAAATGTGTATGCATGCTCTACTTTCAGTTCCGAAAAGACTAAACGCGCCAGACAAAGATCGAGCTAATGAAGGTAATGCCGGAAGGAGTGGCATCCATCATCAGTCTTGCCTCCAGGAAGATTTTGAGATGCAACAAGGAGCTGCTGGAGCACATCACCATGATCTCAGTGGAAGGTGCCAACTGCAAGCTCATGAAGCGTAAGCTCCAAGTATTGGATGTAATTGCTGAGTGCCTTTTCCATTGACAAGAAGGCCCCAACATTTTCTAAGAACTCCAGAAGGGTTTTGTTGTTGCATCTTTATACTCGCAACTCATTCACGTTGCCAAGTTCGTTTTTCTAGCCTGGCTCAGCTGGCAAGCTGAGCAGTGAGTCTGAAACTGTACCATTGTTTCCAGTCAGACTGTCCATTATTATTTATTGTCCTTCCCTGCTATTGTGATATGTCTCCACTGTAGTCATGACAGGTGCTTAAATGGTGGCTCCTACTTTCTACACATGGGTCCTAGGAAACAGTTTGTAGGTGATGAGGTGCCCACAATCATGGGCGTCAGCAAAGTGGCGGAAAAGGGGGGGGGGGGGGGGTTTACCTTTCAACCCTATAACTTTGAAAGAAAACGAGGCCGGCAATAATTATTGCCGGCAAAACTCTGCGGGCAATAATTTTTTTGTTTTGTTTAATATGATTTGGGGCATTGAATTGAGCCCAGTCCGGCCATGGCGCATTCACAGCTCCGGGAGAAAAAGGAATCTACAGAAGAAAACCTCTTTTCACTCTTCCCCCTTTTTATTCTTGGTAAACGTTTGCAGTCCACCCCCCCCCCTTCCCCTTTTTTTACGCTGCCTGGCGTCTCCCATCACTTCCGCCAGTCCAAAAAGGGTTTGCTTGCCACAATTGGCGGTTTCCTTCTTTTCTCTATAGCATCCTTTATGCTAAAGTAGAAAGAGTGTAGACGGAGCTTCTTCCCCTCACCGTACCGTCTTAACCTGCAACATACTTTACTCTCGGGAAGAAGATAATAGTTTTGTATCTTTTCTGCCGCCACAAATGCTGTGCAGGCAGTAGCTTAGCATGTTTGTGGCAGAGGCTTTTGCTGCCACCACACACCACGCTAAGTTGAGTGCCACGGTGTGTGCATGCCACATGTCGCATAAAGCAGGGCACTTTCAAGCTGCGTGGATGCAATGACGGCAGAAAAAGCACCAGCGGAGCGGACATTACAGAGCATGTTATTAACAGCACTGGTTAATTCCCAATAAATCACAATCTGAATCATTACTGTAAAACCATTTATTTTCGCAAATCGGTCACAGAGGACATAACCGCGGCCACTAAATTTTGCGAATTCCAGTCGCCTGCATTGAAACTCTTAGAGATCATGAAAGCAATTTCGAAATTTTATTTGATGACTGAAATGGGCGTCGGGCTCGTCTCAGACACTGTTGACCAAGTTCCAGCCCGAACAGAAATTTGTGTGCCGCACCAATCAATTAAACAGTTGTGGGGACGATGCCTGAGACCTCCCCCCCCCCCCCCCCCCATAGACGGCGGCAGAAAGGTGAACTAAAGCGCGCCGTCAAAGCGTGACGACAACGGGCTCCTCGTCAGGCGATTGCTTCAAACGGTTGAAACGAATGATGCGCTCTTGGTTTAGAATTTGGTGGTGAGATGTCATACAAAAAAGTAATTTGCATGTTGGATAATTTTTTTTTAAAGTTGTAGTTTGGAATTAATAGGTTTCATAGCGTGTATATGAATAGGTTCCATAGCACGTGTAGCGTGTAGGATGACAAGGAAGAAGAGTTGTGGAAACAAATGACAGCTGTATGCTGTGCTAATTTTGAGACGGTGGTGTGTATGTTCCTTTTTGTTTCCTTGTTTCAAAGAAACAAAATTTTGACAGCAAATTTTGAACCCTGCTAGTGCACACCTTTGTGATCCAAAACTGACTTCGAGACCCAGTAGGTTTCAAGGCCGGTTTCAAATAAGAAAACCAACGCCAAAGTCAACTTCGAAACCTGGGATGTTTTGAAGTGGTTTTTGGTGTTAGTTCCCGAAAAGATACGTTATCAGTTTGGTGGCCGGGAGCTAAAAGCATTTCATGCTTAAAATCATACTCATCAGTGCGGCCTTTATTATTCTCTGACTGAAACAATTCTGCTTTTATATGCAGGAGGGAACCATCCCAACAGCACCCTGCGTTGTCTTCTCGGGGTACGATGTGGAGGCAGCGAAGAGCATGAACATACACGCTAATACAGTTTGGCTTTTCGAACTGCAAGATGTGGAGGATGGCTTTACTGTGGTCATGGTGGCCTACTGGGTTTTCGGCTTAACCCATGGGCAGAAGACGTACAATACGAGCTGCCTTCTTGAGAGGCTTTGTCTTATTCCAATCTACTCACACCTACGGCCAGTTGCAATCAAAGTGTTTAATACAATCAAGAAAACACCTGTAGCCTGACTGTTGATCACATAGTGCGATCGCCAAAGTCTGTGAAACTCCTGCCAGGATTGTTTCGATTTTCGAAATCACTAAAGGCTTTGTTTGCTTTTCTTGAGATGGCAACTGCAAGTTGTGTGGCTCACGTACCTAAGTATGCTTCAATACATGACCAGCTTTATTCGTTTATATTCTTCACATTTCTCTAGTCCTCTGTGTAGTTTCCTAGTCGTCAAACTATTAGGCACCTGTATGGAGTAGTTACATCTTGTTTTTACGTTTTTATCAAAACGGTTTGTGTCACCATGTCTGGAACTCAGCGCCCTTGCTATGAAATGTCAAATTAATCTTATGTTGAGATACTTTCTAAAAGTGGAGATGAGCGTGCACTGCTGCATTTTCAAAGTTTCAGAAATGCTCTTTTTTAGAAAAAAATAAAAGCCAGGCATTGTTGTGGTATATTCATAACATTGTGGCTTTCTTGAAGAATGCGAGCATTCTGAAGGTGTTGCCTCAGGCTTGCCAGGGTGACAGCGCGGTCGAAGGCGACAAGTGCGAGCTAGTACACGCTCTATCGCAAGCTCTTGTTCTGCGAAAGCACTTCGCAAAGTCGCTCTTACATGCCTGTAGCCTTTGCTGCCCTACAGTGGTAATGGTAGGCAACTCCGGCTGACACAAGAAATCATCCCATCACTGCCACACTCCGTTTCCCTTTAAAGGGATGGTGAACCGAAATTTGGATTTCAGAAAACGATGCAGAAGCCGTAGGCGGGACGCTACAATCCCTACAACACTACTAGTAGTCATAAGGCGATATCCCGAATAAACGGCTGTATTTTTGGAAAAAGAGGGTGAGATTGAACGAGGCCGATGAGGCGCGTGACGTCAAAATATCCCGTTTCCTCCTCTCTCCGCTTCGCCCCCTCAAGGCGGCGAGGCGGAGAAGACGCGAGGTCGTTCCCTCTCCTCAAAGAAACAAGACAAACAAATCTGTCAAATGCGCCTCCTTTTTTTAAAAAATAAGGTCATCCGTTCGAGATATCGCTGTATGAGTGATGTTTTGGCGTTTGTAGCATCTTGTTACACGCTTTTGCCGCCGTGTTTTGTGGAATCCAGATTTCGGTTCAACATCCCTTTAAGTGCAAGTGAAACCGAAATGCCAAGAACGAGCACGTTGTCCTGAACGACAGTTGCACTGCACAAGCGCTCATGCTTAGCACCGTTCAAAGCATGAAGCTTGCTCTTAAAGCCTCTGCATCGGGCTTCCTGTTGCAGCTCGTGTTACCGAAGCAAGCTTTTGAGCAGACATTTTTTTATAAGTAGAAACTTCACCTGCACCGCAGTGCTCGCACCGGTACTCGAAGTACCTTGTTGCGGGATTTTAGATAAAACGGAAGGGCACTGAGCAGTGCAAACTTCGATTATGGTCAGTTGAGAAGTATTCAGTTGCAGTAGTTGTTTTGCTTTACATACAAAAAGGCTGGAGTGTGCTTAAATGCTGGGCTAGCAACAAATTGCTACCAGGGGCCCTATGCTACACGACGGGACCAAGCGGAATCAAGGGACAGGAGCCACCCAGCGACCTGGATGCAGGGATGGGTTCAGCTTCCACGGGATTGGTGCCTCCTGGATCTTGTCCCAAAGGGCCAGCACCAGCTGGATAGCCTCACATTGCGATGCGGGGATGGGGATGCCGAGCGAGCTTGGGACGTGCCGCTCATTCAGTCTGAGGGCCAGGTGCTCCCACTGACTGGCTAGGTGCATGTTGATGAGTTCCAGGAAAATGTTGTTTACACCCAGCCGCCGGACCTTGGCGCTCGACGCGTACGGCGGCACCCCCAGTGCCAGCTAGTACGCCTTGCGAATAATCACGTCCATCTTGCCCTTACCTCTCGACAGCAGGTTGAGATACGAATTTGCGTAGGTGATGCGGCTCGCGACGAGTGCTTGGGTCAACGGATCAGGTCCGACTCCTTGAGCCCGTGTCTGTGACTCGTTATCCTGCTCACCATGCGCATGACTTGCGTGGTTGTCTCGACGAGTCGGTCGACCGTGTACTTGGCTCCGCCGTCCCGCTGGAGGTGAAGGTCCCAGGATCTGAACCCGCTTCACCACCGGCACGGGGGTACCATCCTTTAACGTGAGGCGGATGTCCGCCTTTTTGTTCTTCGGGAATCGGCTTGCCCGCGCGGACGAGTAACAGCTGAGACTTATCGGGGGTACGCTGGAGGTTGCCAGCCTCGAGGTAGTTCTGCATCGTCTCGATGACTTCTTCGAGGAAGTCTTGCCTCCCGCTGTCCGATCCCGACATAGCCCAAAGCGCCAGATCGTCCGCATAGAGTGGCATAGAGTGTATGCTTCATCCGGGGAATCCGTTCCAGTAGAGGAGGCGGCTTTCACATCGCCAGGTAACAAGGTGGGTGACAGGACCGAGCCTTGCCGGGTGCCCTTGCTCGGGATCGGGATGGTGCTTGTGCGTATGGACTCGACTCCGATGGTGGCCCTCCAGTTGCTCAGGAAGTCCCGCACATAATCATATATCCGGGGCCCGCACCCAGTCGAGGCCAGGTTCTCGAACTCCAGCGTGTGACTGACAAGGTCGAGGCGCCCTTTATATCCAGGCCCAGGACCGCCCTCGTCGTCGTACAGGAGATTCTGTCAAGGATATTCCCCTTGATCTGGAGCAGGACATCCTGCGTGGAGGTGTGACCAGAGCCCAAAAATGGTGTTCAGGTTGGCATTGAGTTGAATATTAGAAAAATTGTAACGGGTAATTTTGTAATCAATTACAGCAAAAAAAGTAATTCAATTACAAGGATCATTACTCCTTAAAGGAAGTAATTGAAGCGTTACAAAATTACAGTAATGATCATTGTCCTCGAGCCCTCGGGACAATGATCATCACGTCCGGGTCACCACTTGATGTGACTCAATTTTATAGATATCACAATTTAATCGTGGAGACGGCAGTGGGCGTTGTAGTCATTCTAACCCGTGTTTCCTCGTGATGATCATTGTCCCGAGGGCTCGAGGAAGACGTTTTCTTCTTCTTCCGCAGCCACCACAAATGTAATCGATTACAAGTAATCCATTACCTGTAACGCGTTACATACAGGATGGTCCCCTCAAATATCGCTGTAAACACCTCATCAGGGCATGAACAGTTAAAAAACTGGAATGGAGTGTCCAGGTCTGTGACGCTCGGCGGTGTCTCTATATACCTGATGACCTCTATTTCTTTTGGATCCTTTTCAAGGGAGTATATTTTCCCCTTCGGGGCACTTTTCTTGTTTCTGGCGCTTACTACTGCAGGAACTGTTTCACCCTCACTTTCTTCTCTGCTTTCACAGCACTCATTTGATGTTAATGTGGAAGGGAATTGGCCGGATTTCACTCTTCGTTCCACCGTAAAATGTGCTGGCTTCCAATACCTGCCGTAAAAAAGGGTACTTAAGTGCACACTGCATTTCACAGCGCGCTAAACTCTGCCGGAAAAATCGGCGCCTGCACGCAAAGGGGCGTCGTTTCCTCAGAGGTGTATTTTACCTTGAAATTTTGAGGCGCACCTTTCTTTTGCAGCTAGAACATCCTTAAAAATACTAAAAATGCGTTCGCCACGGACGACTGAGTCTTCCGTCGGCAAACGCTGTCGTTTGCATACGCTACGCCTCGAAATTTTCACCCCTGGTCGATCAGGCGCCGATTTTTCCGGTTGCTTTCCCATACCTTGAGCCACCCAGACACACCGCGCGCAACCCGTAAATTAAAAAATAAAAAAGAAAAAGAATGGAACGGGATTGAGTGTTTTGTTTATTTACCGACTTTGTGCGTGGACCGCGCCACGTAGTGCTGCTTGACGCACGCGCGTTTTGTAACTAATTCAGTTGACAGTTCCCTCCGAAGATGAAGCCACTGAAGCCACGGCGGTAATCGGACTGATAGGCTGTTCCCTTTCGAACGGGCGGAAGAAGACTATAGAGAATTCGGCAGCGAACGGGCGGAAAATCGATTACGTACAGCTTCAGTAGTCGACGCTTTGTTTTCTCGATTGCGTTCGCGGCGTTCACCGTGGACTCGCGCACTCGGCCGTAGCCGAACCAGCTGGACGGCTGCCGGCGTGCGTACCGACAGCGTCGCCATAGCAACCACGCCGCGAGTGTGGTTGCCAGACAGAATTCACACGATTTTTGTTTTTCTCGTCACTCACGTTGAGTTACTAGAAGTTAGGCGCGTATCATTATAATACATTATGCTGTAAGAAGTTATTGAGGGATATGTGTACCTATCTAAGACAAATGCAGGAAAAATAATGTTGAAAAATACAATTGGCGTAATCTTTTTATATCTTGATTAAGACTAGCGTGGTCACTGGGCTAACCGATGCGCGAAATACGAGGGCATATATACCGCGCGGGGCAATTCTCGGTTTGTATGTGTAGGATGTATGTACTCTTTTTTTGTGGGTTGTGTAATTGTTCAGTGCTTGAATGTGCGTGTGTGAGCAGTGGTGTGTATCTGTCCATGTCGTGAATCAATGCAGCAGAAAAAAAATTGCTGTTTTTTTTTTCTTAAAATATTTATCACTTTTTTTGTCGCTAGATGGGGGTTGTCGCCGCCCAATTTGAAAAGTGTGGCGGTTGGTGATCTATAACTATAAGAGGGCTAGATTCCATTAGTCCATCCGTTGTGTTCATCGCTCCGATTTATTCCCGCTGGTAGCTGTGTCGCCGTGTTATGCTGCCTGATTGCAACAAAACGAGGTTAGGCGGCTTCCCCAGCGCGTATTCTAGGTGTTGAATGCCGCTGCTCACGCACAAACGTTCATGAGTGGGTAACGCACGTAACAGAGGTGAGCACGGGCAATAGTTAATCGAGAGCCACACGGAGCGCGAGTGCGATACCTCCTAGCCGCTGTCGACAGAGGGGGTCGGAGCGATTCGTTGTCAACTTGTCGTCCACGGCAAGTGGGCGTTCTTTTCAATAAAGCCAGCCTGTCAGTGTTTGTAAAACTATCCCTTCTTTATAAACGCTTCTGATGTGATGAAAATGCGACCGGCATTGAGCAGCCCGAGCGAGACTTCGGCGACAATCTCGGCTGTTCAGCCTCCAGCGGTTTCGGCTTTACTCCTATTACTTGCGGTGTTGGCGCTTTGACATGGAGATGTTTGGAAAGTGTTTTGCGCCCACAGATGGCACCAAACGAGCGTGCGAGCCGTATGCTCTTGCTCCGGCGAGAAGCCGGGTACGGCTCGCCAAGCCTTTTAATCGTATCGCCTGTCGCATACTGGCCGCCATATTGTTTTGAGGGTGTTAGCAGTTACACGATTTTCTTCACCTCCGGCGGTTAACACACACGAATAAAGGCGTTAGCCAGAGGACGAGCCATTTACACGAATAAGGGTGTTAAAATTTTAAGTGTGTAAGGTAACAAACATGCGGGCGGATGTGGGTGAGGCGGCAGCTGTTGTGTCTGCTGGAGTCTTGACCCACCAGCGAGAAAGTCCAGGTGGGAAGGGGTCGGAGGAGTGCCCATCTCCATCGCCTATTCCACATTTCCATAGAACTTTCCGGCCTGTACACCAGAGATGGCAGCAAGGATATTACTGTAATGGAATTAGGGTAATAGATTACTTTTTGAAGGAATGAGTAATGTAATGCATTACTTCATTAGGCTAGTGATTTAGTAATGTAATGAATTGCTTTCAGGCAGTAATTTCGAGAAAATTACTCATTACTTTTAAAATTACTTTTGTCCCAAATCAGAAAGTTTGTTGCAAGCTTTAAAAGAGAAAATAAAATTTATTTTGCGTGGTGAAATGTTGTGAAAAAGCGTTAGAGAAAATAATTGACGGCCACCTGAGCGCAAAGCATTGTTGAAGAGCTGGACAGACGTACAAAGGAGGCAGGAAAGGCGAAGAAGAAAAGCTTACGTGTAGACATCGCTGGAAGGCAATGGCTTACGAACTACAAACACGACAGATTCACGGCGTCGCGTCATCACGACGATACTATATTTCGCTCATCCCTAAGCTGACAGTGCAGTGGGAGGTGCAAGCTAACCAAACCAACCAAACACCTTCTTTTTTTCACCTGTCCCGTCCCTTTCTCCGCTTGTGGGTATGAACGAGAGCGTGGTTACGTGGCGAACGATAGACGTGTGACTGCTCCAAGAAACACGTAGCTTCCACCGTTCATCCCTAAGCTGACACTGCGTCAGCTTAGGGATGAACCGCTCATAGGCTACAAGGGGACGGGCACATCACCAGTGAGTTAAATGCAATTTAAAACTTGAGAGGACAAGGAAAACACGTCCTCAGTCTTGTACTTTCGTCAAGCAAGGTCAAACCATAAGCTTCGCCCGTTTTGAACAACAAACGACCGGCTTAAATAGTTAATTCCAAATGCCTTGCCAAAGCCCGAGAACTTTTCGTGCGTGCTCGAGCAAAGCAGGTGCAGCTCGCGGTATGCCACGTTGCCTTCCCTTGGGAAGATTATTTCGGAATAAGCCTACATGCAGATATCACCCCTCGCTTGTTGGGGAAGCGCACAATTTAGGAAGCTCCCGCCATTCCTCAACTGACGACGCGTCTGCTCAGCCATTATCCAACCCCTTGGTGTGACAATGCGCAATAACTATGGGTCTTCGGGTTTTCGTGAAAAATGCTCCTTGTAAGGAATGACCGAGAATAGGTCACCTATACACGCCGACAACTTTTCTTGGCAATGCAATGGAAAGTACAGACACGCGTTCCCTCTCCCATTTTGAGCGCTGAATAAAGTTGTGCGCGGGATCTCCTCGTCTATACTGCATTTCCAAAAAGTTGTCGCCAGGTATAGTTCTCTTAAAAAAATAGAATTAGATTGCGTCCTAGGCGGAATGGAAACGTTTCATGTGACGACTCCTTGTCAGAATGAGCTGCCATTGCCCGACTTAAAGGGGCCCTTCGGAGCGTTCTGCGATTGTCTATTTATGGCAGTAACTCAATCCACAGGCCCTAAAGATCCTAAAGATCATAAAATCACGGTCATGCGCGGCGGATTTCTTCATTAAAATTGCTATCAAATTCCCCGGCACGCCCCCCTTTCTGAGATGACCCCGGAAAACGGGAGGGGCATCTCTTTACGCGTCAGCCAATAGCGAGCGCAGAGTTCCGGCGTCACTGCGCGTCACCAACACGGCCGACCGCCGACCCGCGGAGGAATCTCTCCGGACTTTGTGCTCGGCAGTCGTCGTTCGTCGCACCGCACCTTCGCGCTGCTAGTGCAATACGCAGTCGCATTCCACAGATGACAAGGAAAAGTTTGACTCGTTGACGTGGAAGGATCGCAAAGCTGGCTTCGGAGTCGGGATCTACGGGAAGAAGGAACATGTGTCCCGCAAACGCACGCCTGCAGACGCCCCGGGAAGCAGGCGAGCCGACGCGCCGACGCATCACCCCCTAGCAACAAGCTTCCGGGGAGAAAACATAGTTCGCTGGTTTTGGAGCGATAATTGCGGACTATGTTTCCCGCACCACAATCAGTTTACGTTTTTTTTAAACTCTAATTTACAACAAGCTTAGAAAGTGTTGCAATAATAACGTTCGCATTCACCGCAAGATGCAGCATTTCCATTGGTCAAGTTTTAGCGATGGGCAGGGAAGGGGGGATTGTCTCCCAAGAGAAAATAGTCCCGATATATTTCTTCTGCCATCTACTTAATAAACGGTTTTTGTAATCTAGAACTTTGAACGCATATTAACTTGCACCTACTACGCAATATAACAACATAAACAGACGATCGCAGAAAGCTCCAGAGGGCCCCTTTAACAAACTGACACGGACTGCAACTTCTAAATCAGGAAAACGCAAACATATCACTTGTTTAGTAAGAACCTGCACCGTTGAATGAACAGCGAAACCGGTGAGTCGTCTGGCTTTCTGAGTCACATCTAAAGAAGCTAATCATCATGTTTAACACTTATGTCGTGTGCGCCAGCAAAACCACTTTTCAGCATGGTTCACTTTGAGGAACATAAGGTTGTTGTGGTGTAAACAGAAAGATCTGAGTTTTGGTACATATAGACAAACTCAGCTCTTTGACGTCACATCACTGCGGTGGCGCTGCTGTCCGCATTGGGCATGCGCAGCTCCTTGCTTCTCCCGGATCTGGTTCCTGCGCACGCGCTCTGTGGGCAAACGAGGCTTGTTTTGTAAACAGTGTTGGTGTATACAGTAATTAAAGTGAGCGAGAATTACTGCCTCAAGGTATTCAAAATTACTGTCAAAGTAATTACAAAGTAATTTCATTACTTTTAGAAAGTAATTGTAGTGTAATGTCATTACCCTCTCTTGGGCGTAATTTGTAATGTAATCTAATTTTTGAAAGTAATTTTTCCATCTCTGCTGTACACAATGAAGCATAAACACAGTAAAATGACCAATTATTATTATGTTCTTAATTATATTAGCGTCTCGAGGAGCATATGGCAAAAAAAAAAAAAACTACAGGAGCACGCGTAGCATGATAAAAAAGGCAACAGTTGGACTGAAAAAAAACTGAAAAAAAAAACGCTCGAAGGGGCGAAACATATAAACAAAAACAAGAACGTGAGGTTACATAGCATTTTTTTTCCAATAGTTTTTGTATTCACTAAATACCACCTAGCTTACCAATAATAAACATCGTCTAATTAAAAAAAAAATCGTTTTGCCCCTGAATTCAATCATTTTCTTAGTTTGAAAACTGATCATGGTGTTACTGAAAGAATGTGGAATGCATAACGCGGGCCTTGTGCTTAGCCTAAATTCATGTATTTCTATTGTTACAAAGCAAAATTTTAACTGAATTTATATTTAGAGGGAGTTATATATCATCGAAGTGCTTTATGTGCCCCCGATACAGCATTATCTTAGCAAGTGCAGTGATAATCCTACATGGCTCTCTTCATGTAAACAAACAAGCTCCCTTGATTGCTTGAATCTAATGGAGTTAATCTCCTCCTGTCACACTACTCACGGAAAGAGGATTTCAACTCTATACCACCTGGTATGCACAACAGATATTAACTCCATATAATTAATGCTTGGGCGAGTTGGATATTCATGTTGTAGGAGAAGCACTAAAGTAGACTCGCTCACCCTCACACTCACACTCACACTCACTACAGAAAAACGGTCACTCACGTCGCGCTGACTTTCAACTCAAATTGTATTTTCGTCTTCTTTCACTTTTTGTTTTACCCGTATTAAATGTCATCTCACTTCGTTCTCTTCTGTACAAAACCATTAGCAATGTCTATCGCACAATTACCTTCGAGAATCAAGATATAACAATTCTTTTTCCGTAAGCGTTATGGACGGACTACTAACACAGGTGTCACTCCTTTTTATGATGTTAGCTGCCTGTATTATCTCACGTGTTAACTGATGATAGTTCTTTCCCATTATGGTGCTATTTTTGAAGTCCGCGGCGCACCCACAGTCACGGCAGTGAATGCCCAAAAGTCCTGAGTTTGCTAATCGGGTGTTGTTGCTGTGTTCCCTTAATCTGTCATTAATACATCTTCCAGTTTGTCCTATGTACTGTTTGCCGCATGATAGGGGAAAGGAAGGAAAGGAAAGGAAAGGAATCACTCAGAAGAAGTGATTTATTCCTTTCCCCTATCATGCGGCAAACAGTACATAGGACAAACTGGAAGATGTATTAATGACAGATTAAGGGAACACAGCAACAACACCCGATAAGCAAACTCAGGACGTTTGGGCATTCACTGCCGTGACTGTGGGTGCGCCGCGGACTTCAAGAATAACACCATAATCGGAAATAACTATCATCATATAACACGTGAGATAATACAGGCAGCTAACATCACAAAAAGGAGTGACACCTGTGTTAGTAGTCCATCCATAACGCTTACGGAAAAAGAATTGTTATATCTTGATTCTCGAAGGTAATTGTGCAATAGATATTGCTAATGGTTTTGTACAGAAGAGAACGAAGTGAGATGACATTTAATACGGGTAAAAGAAAAACGAAAGAAGACGAAAATACAATTTGAGTTGAAAGTCAGCGCGACGTGAGGGACCGCTTTTCTGGTGTGAGTGTGAGTGTGACTGTGAGGGTGAGCGAGTCTACTTTAGCACTTGTCCTACAACATAACTCCATATGTTTCTCAAATAAAATGCTTTTTTTATTAAAGATCTGCCTTTTTAAATTAACCAGCAAATCAGATAAACGCTGGCCGGCAAATATATATTTTTAAACTGTAAGAAATAGGGAAATGGCGCTATCCTATGTAGCCGTAAAAATATCCGACAAAACACTGAACATTCCGATATTTTGAGAGCCGAGACTCCCATCCTGAAACAAGGCTACTTTAGTGTATTGTATAACATAACACAATTGACAGTGCTATTATATAATCACCGTTTATTCGTGACAACGGGTGAGTGCTGCGGTGTTCCTGGATCACCAAATAATCTAATATGGTGACATGATTGTGCTATTTCGAGATAGTGTTTAGGCTCCGGAAGGGGTGGAGTCTCCAAACACAATATTACTCGACGTTACGGAAGCTGGCTCTTCCCAGGATCTTCAAAATTGGAAATCCCTTTTGACAACCTATGCCGCTAAAATGTTTGACTGATACCATGTGGGGAACGTATGGCAAGTTTTCGAAAAAATAAACGACCTTTTTTTAATTTGTGGTTCTGACAAATCTACCATACACAGCTTCACGAGTTTGAGAAATTATTGTATTTTAATGCGCGTCTTCTTTGTGACACTGCTTATCCAGATTAAAACAACAAAATTATTTTAAACATCCTATCCTCTGGAACCAAGTCCCACATTTTATTCTGAGTATTGCTTGTCCCACTGTTTGCACTAGGAGATAGAAAGGGCACCGAAGTGTATTTTGTACGTTTTGTATTTTTATATTTCATGATGTCCCAACGTCAGAGGTTAATGTACTTAAGAGGTTTTTCTCCTCACTGACGATGCGTGGCGGCTCGCACGCAGTGCCTCCGGGTTCGTCTTTTTTCCTGCGATGCCGTCCCGGTGAGCGTGCGACACTCGCAGAGAGTCGGCCATGTTTACTCGACGGCGCACTTCTGTTGACTCGGCTCGCAGTAATGCCTTCCGAGTCCCGTGTTGATCGTGTGCCCCGGGAATCTATTTGCAGTGCCGACGACATCTGCTTGCTTTGTCCCCGACCAAGAGTTTGGGAGGTTCCATTCTGAGTGACTTGAACCGCCGTAAACACCACACGCGTGTGGAAAAGAATTTCCGCTTCTCCGGAGTCGTCGATGTCTCGGGATCGACTCAATGTTGTTCAAACAGGCCGGCTTGTTGGGTAAACACGACGAGAGATAAAACACCTCGTTGAACCGTAACGAAAAACGTTGTTAAATTCCGCACCACGGCTCACAGAGCGGCGTTCGTGATAAACTATTCGTGTTTACTAGGAACGAATCGCAGTTTGTTATTTCGTATTTTGTGAAGCAAGAACATTTCCGATTCTTTTATATGTCAACCTGCCCGCATAAATAATCGACTCCCCGATTGTACTACGATTTCAGAAAGTTGACAATTTATATAAGGACGCTCGGGTCATTAACGAATGCCGCTTACTAGTCGACGATGCATACGACTATCACTTACTTGTGGATAATCTACATATTCGAGCTCGCCTTTTGTGCAACAGAGGTGGCGCTTTGCATGATCCTCAGTACTGAACAAACAGTAGGAAAACTTAAATATTCCACATTAAAACTTTGGTTTTGGGCTAGTTGGTTCATGATAGGTTTAATGTTTAAAAACACCAACTGAGAGGGACAATAGGAAGTAACACAAACGACTGGGACGGGCGCTATTGTTATTTCTAGAGCCCTGCGCGGATAACAGTTTGAGTATCCGCATCCAATCCGCATCCGCAGACTTTGTATCCGCATCCGAACCGCATCCGCCAACTTTTTACATTACTGTATCCGTATCCGATCTGCATCTGCAGACTTTGTATCCGCATCCGAACCGCATCCGAAAACTTTTTACATTGTTGTATCCGTATCCGATCTGCATCCGCAGACTTTGTATCCTCATCCGAACCGCATCCGCAAACTTTTTACATTATTGTATCCGTATCCGATCTGCATCCTCAGATTTTGTATCCGCATCCGAACCGCATCCGCAAACTTTTTACATTACTGTATCCGTATCCGATCTGCATCCGCAGACTTTGTATCCGCATCCGAACCGCATCCGCAAACTTTTTACATTATTGTATCCGTATCCGATCTGCATCCGCAGACTTTGTATCCGCATCCGAACCGCATCCGCAAACTTTTTACATTATTGTATCGGTGTCCGATCTGCATCCGCAGACTTTGTATCCGCATCCGAACCGCATCCGCAAACTTTTTACATTATTGTATCCGTATCCGATCTGCAACCGCAGACTTTGTATCCGCATCCGAACCGCATCCGCAAACTTTTTACATTATTGTATCCGTATCCGATCGGCATCCGCAGACTTTGTATCCGCATCCGAACCGCATCCGCAAACGTTTTACATTATTGTATCCGTGTCCGATCCGCATCCGCAGACTTTGTATCCGCATCCGAACCGCATCCGCAAACTTTTTACATTATTGTATCCGTATCCGATCTGCTTCCGCAGACTTTGTATCCGCATCCGAACCGCATCCGCAAACTTTTTACATTAGTGTATCCGTATCCGATCTGCATCCGCCGACTTTGTATCCGCATCCGAACCGCATCCGCAAACTTTTTACATTATTGTATCCGTACCCGATCTGCATCCGCAGACTTTGTATCCGTATCCGAACCGCATCCGCAAACTTTTTACATTATTGTATCCGTGTCCGATCTGCATCCGCAGACTTTGTATCCGCATCCGAACCGCATCCGCAAACGTTTTACATTATTGTATCCCTATCCGATCTGAATCCGCAGACTTTGTATCCGCATCTGAACCGCATCCGCAAACTTTTTACATTATTGTATCCGTATCCGTTCTGCATCCGCAGACTTTGTATCCGCATCCGAACCGCATCCGCAAACTTTTTACGTTATTATATCCGTATCCGATCTGCATCCGCAGACTTCGTATCCGCATCCGAACCGCATCCGCAAACGTTTTACATTCTTGTATCCGTGTCCGATCTGCATCCGCAGACTTTGTATCCGCATCCGAACCGCATCCGCAAACTTTTTACATTATTGTATCCGTATCCGATCTGCATCCGCAGACTTTGTATCCGCATCCGAACCGCATCCGCAAACTTTTTACATTAGTGTATCCGTATCCGATCTGCATCCGCCGACTTTGTATCCGCATCCGAACCGCATCCGCAAACTTTTTACATTATTGTATCCGTATCCGATCTGCATCCGCAGACTTTGTATCCGTATCCGAACCGCATCCGCAAACTTTTTACATTATTGTATCCGTGTCCGATCTGCATCCGCAGACTTTGTATCCGCATCCGAACCGCATCCGCAAACTTTTTACATTATTGTATCCCTATCCGATCTGCATCCGCAGACTTTGTATCCGCATCCGAACCGCATCCGCAAACTTTTTACATTATTGTATCCGTATCCGATCTGCATCTGCAGACTTTGTATCCGCATCCGAACCGCATCCGCACACTTTTTACACTATTGTATCCGTATCCGATCTGCATCCGCAGACTTTGTATCCGCATCCGAACCGCATCCGCAAACTTTTTACATTATTGTATCCGTATCCGATCTGCATCCGCAGACTTTGTATCCGCATCCGAACCGCATCCGCAAACTTTTTACATTATTGTATCCGTATCCGATCTGCATCCGCAGACTCTGTATCCGCATCCGAACCGCATCCGCAAACTGTTTACGTTATTCTATCCGTATCCGATCTGCATCCGCAGACTTTGTATCCGCATCCGAACCGCATCCGCAAACTTTTTACGTTATTGTATCCGTATCCGATCCGCATCCGCAGACTTTGTATCCGCATCCGAACCGCATCCGCAAACTTTTTACATTATTGTATCCGTATTCGATCCGCATCCGCATACTTTGTATCCGTATCCGAACCGCATCCGCAAACTTTTTACGTTATTGTATCCGTATTCGATCTGCATCCGCAGACTTTGTATCCGCATCCGAACCGCATCCGCAAACTTTTTACATTATTGTATCCGTATCCGATCTGCATCCGCAGACTTTGTATCCGCATCCGAACCGCATCCGCAAACTTTTTACATTATTGTATCCGTATCCGATCTGCATCCGCAGACTTTGTATCCACATCCGAACCGCATCCGCAAACTTTTTACATTATTGTATCCGTATCCGATCTGCATCCGCAGACTTTGTATCCGCATCCGAACCGCATCCGCAAAATTTTTACATTATTGTATCCGTATCCGATCGGCATCCGCAGACTTTGTATCCGCATCCGAACCGCATCCGCAAACTTTTTACATTATTGTATCCGTATCCGTTCTGCATCCGCAGACTTTGTATCCGCATCCGAACCGCATCCGCAAACTTTTTACGTTATTCTATCCGTATCCGATCTGCATCCGCAGACTTTGTATCCGCATCCGAACCGCATCCGCAAACTTTTTACATTATTGTATCCGTATCCGATCTGCATCCGCAGACTTTGTATCCGCATCCGAACCGCATCCGCAAACTTTTTACATTATTGTATCCGTATCCGATCTGCATCCGCAGACTTTGTATCCGCATCCGAACCGCATCCGCAAAATGTGGAACCATGTCGATAATCCTGCTAACCACCTGAGGTTACGATTACATTTAGACTAGCAACATCAGCGGAAATAATGCCGACCGCGTTCTTCCCCGTCCCACGCAGAATCGGAAACTTTCACCTGTGCCCCCTTAACTCTCCCCTGTAGTCTGAACGCCTAAAAAAAAGAAATCAGAAAAAAAAGTTCCGAAAGAGATGAGAAGCAGCGGCAGGAAGACAAAATCCTTTCTGTGATGTTACCGAGCGTATGCGGCCGCCTCGAGTCTCATGGTGATTCGTGTCTGCCAGCGGGCAGATGCGCCGCTAAGTCGGAGTCCAAGGCCTGATCGGATCGACTAACGTGTTGTTCGAGAAAGATCGCGGCCTGCAGGCGCCCAAATATATATATATATTGAAAGAAAATTTTTTTTTTTTTTTGCTCGGGGTGGCTACGGAGGTTGCGTGCGGCAGCCGCTGGCTTTGTTGGCGCCCTGGCGTCGTAACCGGACGAATATGAACTACCAGACTTCTTGGCTAGAACCCTAAGCATATAAAAGAGAAACACGCAATTTACGGGCTACCAATGTGCGTACGCCGCTGATTTCGAATCTTTGCAAACCGTGGCGCCACAGGGTCTCGCTAGCTGTCGAAGCACTACTTTTGTTTTTGGTATCATGACTACACCACTCTCTGCAGAGAGGGGGAGGTTTCTTCTACTTTCTTGTGACTTGTTCGTTTGAGGTTTTCTTTGCCCGGAGAAAGTTTTCCCCTCTTTCCCTGCGAAAGAGCTAGCTTTCTTGGGACGATTCATGCCCTGCATCCTGAACTTTTTCTTTTTCTATAGATAGAATTTTTGACGCGATTACATGCACTAACTGAAGCGATCTTCAGTAAGAATCAGATCTTTGTTGGGATCCCTATCGTTTCTTCGAAACGCGTTTTGTGAAAATACGTTTTGTGTGCAACGTTTCATGGACATACATTTCATGGACACACGGTTCCTCGACGCTTTACGTTTTATGGGCACATGCCCCTGCGACGTTTTGTCGAAAACGCATTTCTTCATTAAGCCGCTAAAAGCTAGCGCGCGATTCACAAGGGCGTGCTTAAGCAAACCATGTCCCCCTCCCCCTTGTAATCCAGGCGAGACGCAAAACGTTTGTTGCGAAAGTAGCAGGGTTGTGTGCGACAAAACGTCTCAGGTTTTTCGATGGAACGAACACGGGAAGCCTTTCTATCCAACGTCGCATGTCGATAAAATGATATCAAGATGAAACGTCAGTCGACGGACTAAATGCCACCGGGCAGAAATTTAGATCGGGATCCGCGGATATCCGCATCCGCAGCCCCTGACATCCGCATTAGATCTGCTATCCGCCAAAATCCATGTAATTTTTATCCGCATCTGCCAGTTTGCTGCGGATATCTGCGGATATCCGCGGATAAACCGCGGATATGCAGAGCTCTAGACATATTTTTTATTGTCCCTGTCATTTTACGTTTTTAAACCTTATATGTTAAATATTCCTCTTAATATAGCTTCGTGGTTAGACACTCGAGGCAGCCCGGGAACTTCAGCATGACGTCTTAAAGGAAGAGTTACGTGATTAAGATAATTATAATCTGCTTAGAATCTACCAGTTTTCTCTTTGTATCCTTTGAAAAGTGTTCAGGACAGAAATTGGGGAATCTACTTTAAAGTTATAGAAGTAACGGGTCAGATAAAGTGAAAATGTGGAGAATTAACTAATTGCTGCCAAAACGGCTGCGCTGATTTTCGTTCAAATACGACAACATTTTTAGCCGTCTTGTACTGCCTGGACACTGGTTTATTAATTACTGCTCAGGAACGGTGCCATTAATTATAGTAAAAATTTTGTCGACGTCCATTAATTTTTACATTACATCTGGAACCAATTAACGTATTTCTTATCTGGGTGTATAATTCCCGTAGACGACCCTCCAGCGACCGAGGTACCACCGTTGCTGTATGACTAGTCAAGTCAAATATTTTTTTATCGTGATAATTGTAATATGTATATACCCATAATAAGACCCTTGGTTGCTCTAGAAGCCTTTCAGGTCTATTACGTTTAACACATATTTACACGATGTTATCTTCTGCAAACCAACACTGAGTGTTTTGTATATTTTCATACCGGTTGCAATTCGAAATCCCGGCGCCTCCAAATATTTCATTTTTCGGCATCTTTGTATCGTTCATCAACTTCAACTAGTATGATTTATCCACGTGCTTATTGTCGGTTTTTTCTTATTTAGAGGTCACATAGGACGATAAAAGGGTTTGTAATTGAACCACAATATACATATAGATATAACTTGGTACCGGTAGTTGCCATTCGGATGCTAATGTATCATATCAGAGAAGTTGGGGGCGTTACATCCAGCAACATAAGCGGAGTAGATAATCGCCCCGGTCCAACGTGTGAAGTCTCATATACCGCTGAACGCCGATTTGAGGGGCTCTTATCGCTGGACGTACGATATCTTCGCGTTAAAATTGACGGACGGCAGCAGCGTCATGTTAGCCTCCGGAGCACCTCACGTCACTTACGCCAGTGTTTTTGACGTGACGCTGCCGTCACACGACGTCACCAGACTTCACAATGCGAGGTTACACTTTGACGTGAGGGTGAGACGCGACACCATTGCGTGGAGGCATATAATCACGTGACGCTGTGAAATTAACTTTAACATCAAGTTACGCGGTAACGTGCCACAGCCAAGTCAAGTTGTGTGGCCAGGTAACACTGTGGCCTTCTTACGTAGAGGCCGACCGACGCAATCAATCGGATTTACGCGAAGTATCATGGTTATCCACATTTTTAAAAGCATGTGCTGCTGCCATCTGGGTTCGAGTTTGAGTGGTTAGAAAAAAGCGCGTTCGTAAGGCTTGTCCGACATATTTGACCACGGTACTTTTATTTATTCTTCATTGCAAAGTCCTTCCCCCCTCCTGTCCCCAATCGCTTGAGGCGATTAAGCAGGGGGGTAAAGTGCCGAAAAACGAAGTCTGAGGACACCTGAGCACTTCTGATGAGTTTTCAACGCGAAAGCATGCCGCCTGCAGCGTGTTGCTTCCGCCTCGCGTTGTCGAAGGGCCTCGTCCTCTTGCCGCCTGAGACGTTTTGAATCACGATCCGCTTGAGCCTCACGCTTCCGAAAGGCTTTGTTCTGTCTCCTAGCGCGTTAGGGTTCTGCTCGTTCCGCCCGCTGTGTATTCGCAGACTTGACAACGATGGTGAATTTCACTGTTATTGCGCTTCCTTAGTTCGTCTGCGGTGTACTTGAGTGGACGGGCAGGTCTCGTTACTGCCGAGGTTGCGGCCGCCGACGATGTAGATGCTTGAGGCACCGACATGTTTGTCCGCGTCGAGAGGAGTAGATGCGGCCGAGCGCGTTCCATCATGTCATTTTATTGTCGCGCTGCCGGGGCGGGGCCCGCAGCGCCATGGAGTGGCGTTCCTTGAAACTATGACGCGCGCCGGCCAATGGGAGCCTCGTTTCCTGAAACTTTGACGCGCGCCAGCCAATGGGAGCCTATCCATCGAATTGCTGCTTCAAACGACAGATTTCGGTCTAATGGTACGGTTGGCTCCGTGGGACAGTTAATGCTATCGCATCAAAAAAGAGTCATCATAAGCTCAACACACGAGGTATTATGACAGTCCATTCCACTCTGGAATGGTATTGACAAAGAATGAATTTGCATACAATTTTGTTTAAATGCGGTACTCCCGGATTTTGAATGCACAAACAGTGCGACTAAAACATAATATTGTTGTGGCATTATGTTACGTTATTGATACCAGTCATAATGCTATAAAGAACAAATAAATATTTCAATATCAACTTTTTCGTCGAGATGAAAGCAATTCCCAATTCAGTTTGCGTTTCAGTTCAATGCAGCTTTCTCCCGCGACCCGGGACAAACCTGGCTGCTGTATTTAGATATTTTTCCAGCTGATCAATAGAGGTTGTTTTTTCAAGATTTCAGAGTATGCAGGTATGTTCGAACAATTTGTACTCTACGCGTTAATTATAAGCGTTCTTTAATTAATTTTTTAACAATTTAGATTTCGTTGAATAAAATTGAGCGCTCTGCCAGCTTTCGCAATCATATTGCCGCGCGCAGGGGTCACGGACTTCTAGAACTTTCTCGTTTATTCTTGCTCCGGACATAACTTCTATCGTTTATCCCCGCTTATGTTGTTCTAGAAAGTGCGTGTTCATTCTCGCCCCGAGCGCGCTACGCTCGAACCTTCTCCGCCGAATCTTCGAGATAGTGACTTACTCTAGATAAGACGCCGCTCGCGACCTTGTTGAGTCAGTCTCGCCCCAGCGCTCGATTCTGCTGACACGCCGACTTCGACGCCCGCGACGCTCTGCTTTCTTCTGTTTCCTTCTTTATTTTTGGCACAAGTTCGCCACATTAAACGTTTATTTATTTCTGTTTATTTCTTGTTTATTGGTCACGACTCACCACCCGTGACATTCTGGTGGAGGTGCGGGGTACCGCATGTCCGTGCAGCGCAGCCCTCCGAGTTCCCGCAGTACAAGTCCAAACCCCAGCTCCGGAGGACCCGACGAAGACCAGATCGAGACCCGGTCAAGTCGCCGCATCCGAGGTCTACCCCCGGAACACGGACTTCTGCCACCCACGACCAAGCCGAAGACGACGATGGCCAACCAGGCGCAGACCCCGGCCGCTTCTGCCGTTGTGTACCTGCCGATCGCACCCAGGACTCCAACGCCTTTCCACGGAGACGTCCACGAGGACGTTGAAGACTGGCTACAACACTACGAACGTGTAGCCCGCCACAACGGATGGACGACTGAACAATACCTTCACAATCTCTACTTCGCGCTTGAAGGAACTGCGAGGCATTGGTTTGAAAACCACGAAGCGTCCTTCACTACGTGGGAGTCCTGCGCCGCGGAGTTGAAGCGAACGTTCATCAACCACCACCGTCGGCAGCGAGCGGAGGACCTTCTCCAAACAAGGGTGCAGGGCCCCAACGAAAGCGTGACCAGCTTCGTAGAGGATGTCATGCGCCTATGTGCCCGAGCCGATCCGGAGGCAGCCGATGAGAAGAAGCTCCGCGTCCTCATGCGTGGCGTGAAGGCTGAAATTTTTGGGGGCCTTGTCCGCCATCCCCCGACAACCGTCGACGGTTTTGTGGCTGAAGCCACTAACATCGAGCGAGCGCTGTCGGCCCGAGCAAGCCATTACCATCGACTCGCCGGCGTGCCTGCTCCTCGAACCGCCGCATCTTGCCGACTAGACCTGAACGCCACCGGTGTCGACGGCCTTCGGGAAATCGTCCGCGACATCGTCCGGGAGGAGCTCCGCAAGCTGCTGCCTGCTGCCAACCAGCCGGCTGAGCTGTCGATCGCCGAAGTGGTGCGCGAAGAAGTCCAGCGGGCAATTCAACCGGAGGCTCCTGCCTGCGTAGCACCACCCGAAGAGCCCGCCCTGACCTACGCCGCAGTGGCCCGACGGCCACCGCCTCCTCGCCGCACCTATGTCACGCCGCCCCGACGTCAGTCTCCTGCGCCGCAGCACGACCACCGCCGCGACGACCAGGTCCAGTACGCCTACCCGGAGCCTCGCGCACCCCGCAAGACTGACCTGTGGCGAACGCCCGACCGACGCCCTCTGTGCTTCCATTGCGGGGAAGCGGACCACACCTACCGCCGATGCCCATACCGACGACTCGGGCTACGCGGGTTCCACCCGAACGACCCGCGCCCCCGTCATGGTGAACGCCCTATCGAGATCGACGAGTACCTGCGACGACCTCAGTCCCCCGAGCCTGCGTCCCGCCGAGAGTTCCGGTCGCCGTCACCGCGACGTCCAGCTTCGCCGATGCACCGACCGCGACGTGAAAGCCTGTCCCCCCTCGCTCCTCGCCGGGGAAACTAGGCGCGGCAACCCCTGGAGGTGGAGTTGCCGAAGACGACCGACGCCAAGATCCTCCACGAACGTCGGGGGGCCCCCACTCGAACGCCACCAGAGACCAAAACGACGCCGCTGCAGTGGTGTCCAATACCCTAAACGTCGTCATCGACGGCCACGACGCATCCGCACTCGTGGACACCGGAGCAGACTACTCAGTCTTGAGTGGGAGGCTCTCCCGCCGCCTTCGAAAAGTCATGACGCCGTGGGATGGACCACAAATAAGAACCGCCGGAGGACACCTCATTACACCAGTCGGGAGATGCACCGCTCGCGTCGAGATTCACGGCGAAACATGCCCTGTGAAGTTCGTCGTTCTGCAAGACTGTTCGAGGGACGTCATTCTCGGAATGGACTTCCTGTGTGAATACGGCGCCATCATCGACCTTGCGGAGAACAAACTGACGCTTCGGAAGCCTGCCCCATCGGTGGAAAATACCAAACCGACGTTAGCTGCAGTGCGAGTCCTCGCCAGCCACGTAAACCTGCCGCCGCTGTCGAGTGTCTTTGTGCCCGTCGGGACCGAAGGAGCCACCTGCGGTGTAGCACTGCTGAAAGGAAGCGTCCAACTTCTCCTCGGACGAGGGATTGGCATAGCAAGAGCCGTAACCGAGCTCCAGGACGGGCGTACAGTAGCCCTTGTCACCAATTTCCGGCAAGAGTCGCAGCACCTTACAAAGGGTACAACTGTGGGCTACGTCGAGGAAATTGAAGACTCAGCCGCGATCGCCGTGATCTCAGAAGACGCCTCTCCGACGCAGAACAAGACAATCACGTCCTCAGAGCTCGACATCGACCCATCCCTCCCAGCCCCACAACGACGACAACTTCGTGACCTTCTCGCCGAGTTCAGTGAGTGCTTCTCCACGTCGTCGAAAGTGCGCCAAACGACGGTTGCGAAACATCGGATAATTACTGATGACGACGCACTCCCTGTGCATCGGCCGCCGTACAGGGTCTCCGTGAACGAAAGGGAAGCCATCCAGCAGCAGGTACAAGAAATGCTTGACGACGACATTATCCAGCCCTCAAGCAGTCCGTGGGCTTCACCGGTAGTCCTGGTGAAAAAGAAAGACGGGACTCTTCGGTTCTGCGTGGACTATCGCCGACTGAACGCCGTAACAAAAAAGGACGTCTACCCACTGCCACGCATCGACGACACCCTGGACCGACTACGCCACGCCCGATACTTTTCGTCGATGGACTTGAAGAGCGGGTACTGGCAGATTGAGGTCGACGAACGAGATCGTGAGAAGACGGCCTTCGTCACGCCGGACGGACTGTATGAGTTTAAAGTAATGCCATTCGGGCTGTGCACAGCGCCGGCAACCTTCCAGCGCGTTATGGACACCGTCCTTGCCGGCTTGAAATGGCAAAGCTGTCTCGTCTACCTCGACGATGTTGTGGTCTTCGCAAGTGAATTCGACGAGCACCTGAGACGACTGCGAGCCGTTCTACAGGCCTTCAAAGCTGCTGGGCTGACCCTCAAGCCTTCCAAGTGTCGGTTCGCCTATGGGGAGCTCAAATTCTTGGGCCACGTCGTGAGTGCTCAGGGTGTAAGCCCTGATCCCGCCAAGACGTCCGCTGTCGCCGAGTTCCCGAAGCCATCGGACAAGAAGACCGTTCGAAGATTCCTTGGGCTGTGCGCCTATTACAGACGTTTCGTTCGTGATTTTGCGCAAATTTCTGCACCGCTGACGCATCTGACGAAAGACGACGTGCAGTTCCAGTGGGGAGAGGAGCAAGAGCAAGCGTTCGACGAACTCAAGCGAAGGCTCCAGTCGCCCCCTATCCTCGGACATTTTGACCAGTCGGCGGAGACTGAAATCCACACGGACGCCAGCAATACCGGTCTCGGTGCGGTACTCGTTCAGCGACAAGAAGGGGCAGAGAGAGTAATCGCTTACGCAAGCCGGGCGCTGTCTAAGGCAGAACAAAATTATTCAACGACCGACAAAGAATGTCTTGCTGTCGTCTGGGCGATAACCAAGTTCCGCCCGTACTTGTACGGGATCCCGTTTCGCGTGGTCACAGACCACCACGCCCTCTGCTGGCTCGCAAACCTCAAGGATCCGTCCGGACGCCTCGCCCGCTGGAGCCTTCGACTGCAGGAATTCGACGTAACCATTGTGCATAAGTCCGGCCGCAAGCATAATGACGCTGACTGTTTGTCTAGGGCTCCAGTCGAACCTCCAATCTCCGGCGCGGACGACGATGACGACGCCCGTTTTCTAGGCGCAGTTGACGCTACCGACATGAGGGCACTGCAACGCGACGACGCGGAACTTAGCTCCGTGATCGACAGCCTCGAAGGTCGAGGAGGCTCTGTCCCACGGGTCTTTTCTCGGGACCTACCGAGCTTTGTCCTGCGGCGAGGCGTGCTCTTCAGAAAGAATTTCGGAACCAGCGAAACCCCCTGGCTACTGGTTGTCCCCGCCAGCCTCCGAGAAGAAATTTTTCAAGCGTGCCACGACGACCCAACGGCCGGACATCTCGGCTACAGCAGGACCCTTGCCCGGATTCGTGACAAGTACTACTGGCCAAAGCTTCCGAAGACCGTCCATCTCTACACACGATCGTGCCATGAGTGCCAGCGACGCAAGAAACCACCGTCAAAGCCAGCAGGTCTCCTACAGCCGATTACCCCGCCAACCAAGCCCTTCCAGCAAATTGGAATGGATTTGCTGGGTCCTTTTCCACCGTCGACGATGGGGAACCGCTGGATAATCGTCGCCACCGATTATCTTACTCGTTACGCCGAGACGAAAGCCCTTCCTTCGGGGACTGCTGTCGAAGTCGCCAAGTTCTTCATCGAGTCCATCGTCCTCCGCCATGGCGCCCCCGAAGTACTGATCACAGACCGAGGGTCATCGTTTATGGCACAGTTGACCCAAGAGATCCTGCGTCTAAGCCACACGGAACACCGTCGAACAACGGCATACCATCCGCAGACCAACGGGTTGACGGAGCGGCTCAACAAAACAATCGCCGACATGGTCTCTATGTACGTCGACGTGGAGCACAAGACCTGGGACGAAGTGCTGCCCTACGTCACGTTCGCATACAACACAGCAGTGCAAGAGACCACAGGAGTGACGCCCTTCCAGCTGGTGTATGGCCGGGCGGTGACGACTATGCTAGACTCTATGTTGCCGCACGAGTCAGTCAACGACGGGAGCGATGACGCCCAGGTGGTTGCTCAACGGGCAGAAGAGGTCCGCCAGCTAGTCAGACTACGAATTCAAGACCAGCAACATGTCGACGCTCGCCGGTATAATCTTCGTCGCCGCGACGTCCACTTCCAGCCCGGAGACAGAGTTTGGGTGTGGACGCCGATTCGTCGTCGCGGTCTCAGCGAAAAACTCCTGAAGCGCTACTTTGGGCCCTACAAGATCATCCGACGCCTCGGCGATCTGAACTACGAAGTTCTACCCGACGGAACGCGCCCATCTGCAAGACGTCAGCCGCGACCCGAGGTGGTGCATGTCGTCCGGCTGAAGCCGTATTACGAACGATAGGACTCTCCACTCTCGTCGACGAGTGAACTGTGGACTGTGAACTCCGGCTAGCAATTCTGCTGTCCTTTTGTTTTTTTGTTTTCCGTTTTTGTGCTGCATCGGGACGATGCACTTTTAAAGGGGGGGATAATGCCGCGCGCAGGGGTCACGGACTTCTAGAACTTTCTCGTTTATTCTTGCTCCGGACATAACTTCTATCGTTTATCCCCGCTTATGTTGTTCTAGAAAGTGCGTGTTCATTCTCGCCCCGAGCGCGCTACGCTCGAACCTTCTCCGCCGAATCTTCGAGATAGTGACTTACTCTAGATAAGACGCCGCTCGCGACCTTGTTGAGTCAGTCTCGCCCCAGCGCTCGATTCTGCTGACACGCCGACTTCGACGCCCGCGACGCTCTGCTTTCTTCTGTTTCCTTCTTTATTTTTGGCACAAGTTCGCCACATTAAACGTTTATTTATTTCTGTTTATTTCTTGTTTATTGGTCACGACTCACCACCCGTGACAATATCATGCACCTGAGCATCCCACAAAATGTCGGCTGATGTTGGAACACCTAGGTACTTGTTTACGCGAGTAAATTCCCAGGGAAATATTAATCATAAAAATTAAAAAGAAAATCGGTCCCTGTGGAGAACAGCGTGGGATTCTTTACGTCACATTAACATACCTTAAGCTTTTACCGCTCAATGGAACACACTGGTGACGTGGAGGTAAATCATTTTCAATACATCGGTGCACATTTGACTCTACCTATCACATCTTGAGCTTACAACATTCGGTGGCAGGTTAAGAGTAAAGTGGAAGCTCCTCCCACCTCTTTCCACTTTAGCAAAAGAAAAGCTGCAGAGGAGGTCGCCTCCTCTGCAGCGTTTGCTCTGTTTACGTGGGAAGAGGTGGGAGGAGCATCCACTTTACTCTTAACCTGTCAACGACTATAAGCAGGAATGAATCCAGCATCGTATCGAATGTCTTTCGAAACTCAAAGAAACCAGATTTGTTTGCCTACCCTCGTCAACGTCAAATGCCAATGCATGATACAATTCGACGAGTTGGGTCGTGTAAAGCATGCCTATACGGAACCCATTTTGTTCTTTGATAATTAATTTTGTTTCATTATATTTCTTTCTTATCTGCCTATATAAAATGCGCTCAATTATTTTTGCAAGAGAAGGCTGTAAGTGACATAATTCTATAATTGTAAACACCATTTTTATATCCCCTTTATGAATATGCACAAACGAAGCGATTATCCCATCGCCTGTTAAGACACCCTGATACAATGACTTTTCTTACATTAAATAAAAATACAAGGAGATAGGTTCAGCACTGCGTTTTAAGATTTGGGAAGAGATACCATCTGGCTTATTTTCTTTGGTTTCATCGATATCTTGAAAAGTTCCTAAATATCCCTTACGCTTAGTTGAACTGCTTCGATTAACGGAATGGTACTTGCGTGCTGTGTGGGGCTGAGTTACACTTAGGTTAGAGGACAGAGTGAAAATAAGCGTTCAAGCACGTTGCCTTTTCCGTATCGTCGACGATAACTTTGTGATTGTCCTTAAGTTTTGTTATTTCTACAAATATATTTTTTATGCCCTTTTATTTTTGATGAACAATTTGAGGCTAGCTTTCATTTTGTCGTCGAGTCTCATGAATCATTCTTTCTTCACACCTTTTATACTAAGTTTATTCTCATGCGCAATTTCAAATAATATGCGCAAGTGAATGTTACCTTTAGTTTTCTTATAGCTAACGAATAACCTCCTCATTTTTTATGAACCTGGGACTACATAAAGTTACAAAAGGTTCCTTCTGTTTCTTGAGTATGGCAGAATCTGTACTTGGAACATATTTATTCACGAGTTCGAGCAGTTTATTTTTGAATACCACCAATATTTCATGGATATTATAGATCTCTGCCAGATATTAATAATAATAATAATAATACTCATAATAATAATAATAATCGTTTATTTCACCATAAGATTTTTATGGTGGCGATCAGGGACAAAAAGCTGTAGAAAGCACCTTGACGAGGTCCCCGACCGCCTACAAGCAGCAGAGCAGCGTGATACTCACAGTATAAAATACATACAGAGCACAAGCTATAGAAAGGATATCAGAAAAGACCTTCGTCATCACACACTTTGTTAAGGCTGATTCACAGGATTGTTAACTTTTTGTCACTTTCTAGTTTTTGAAAAAAAGAAAAAAAGAAACGTGATATGATCGCGACTTAACTAATAAAAAACAGGAGAAAAGGATTTATGCACACGATCGACATCAAACAGAAGGGTCCGAATATCCTTGACAGATAATTTCTCCCAATCGAAGTTTTGTTAGGGAAATAAATTTAATAATTTCGGAATAGTGTATCGGAGCATTTGTGTTCCGTAGTTCGTTCTGGGAGTGACCACCTCCCAACAGCTCGCAGAACGAGTGGGATAAGGATGAACATATTGGGAAAGGCGTCCAAGGCTCACTAGAAAGCTAGTATTTCTAATTTCGTCCACTTTTAGAGTAGTGGAAAGTCTTTAGTCGTAGAGAGAATATATACTAATAACGTTGAACTTATTGAATAGATTGGCTGTAGGATGATCAAAATCTACATTCGCGATTGCCCTCATGGCTTTTTTTTTTTGCAAAAAATTTATTTTATCAAGATTTGTTAATGTCGTCTCACCCCCGACTAGGTGGCCGTAAATTAAATGGGAATAGAACAAGGAGTTATATATTAATAATTTAACATTTGTTGGCAGTACATAGCGGTTGCGGTTTAGGATACCGACTATCTTTGATAACTTCGAGGTAACATAATTGATGTGATCGTCCCAAGACATATTCTCGAAAAAAGTGACACCAAGCAGTTTAAAAGCATTGACGATCTCAATCCTGGTTGAGTTTATTACGATATGTTTGGTGCTATTTACAAGTTTGCTCTTGGGACGAAAAAGCACGGCTTTTGTCTTTGCCACGTTTATTTGTAGCGAATTGATGCGGCTCCAGACGTTCAACTTAGAAAGCGCCAGGTTTGCCGATTCGAACAGCAGATCAACGTTTTCCGCAGTGAAAAGTAAAGTGGTGTCGTCGGCGTAGTTTACAAACTTTGCTTCGGAAGTAATGTTAACAATATCATTTACAAATATATTAAAAAGAAAAGGACCCAATATACTACCTTGTGGGACACCAGAAATGATCGGTTTTGTAGTTGAGGAGTGCCCTTCAATACAATGCATTCGGTGTGCCAGGTAAGATTTTATTAACTTCAGTGAGTTCCCTCGAATACCGTAGGTGTCTAGATTTTGAATTAAAATTTTATGACTTAGGCAATCAAATGCCTTTGTGAAGTCTACGAAGATACCAAGAACCATCTTCTTTTCCTTGAAGCTTTGAAGTATGTGTTCTTTCTGAACAAGCAGAGCAGATTCCGTTGACTTTTGTTTTATGAAACCAAACTGTGAGGCTGTTATTAAGTTATACTTATTAGAAAAGTTAATTAGTATTATATGAAGCAGTTTCTCGAGTATCTTCGAAAACACAGGTAGTATTGAAATTGGCCTATAGTTTTCCATATCGTTAACACTCCCTTTTTTATGTAGGTTGGACTCCTTTGCTATCTGCATACGTTTAGGAAATACACCTGTGGTAATACAAAGATTAAATAGATGGGTTAGTACCGGCGCCAACGCATGAACAACATGCTTCACTTATTTTATCTGTATGCCATCCGCATCACAACTACCACTATTTTTAAGCTGCAAAACTACAGAAATTGATTCGGCGTCAACGACTGGCTCTAAAAATATTGAGTTATTATTTCTGGTGTCACGAAACAAAGACGAATTTACGGTGTTAGTTTTATCTGCAATACTTATGAAATGTTTATTAAAGGCGTTCGCTAACGCATGCCCAGTTAGTTCAGCACCGTCTTTGACAATCTGAACAATAGAGCCGCGGGAGCAATTTCGACCTAAGAGGGCGTTCAGTTCTTTCCATATGACATCGGCATGACCCTGCGCTGCTTTGAACACGTTAAAATGATAGCTTTGTCTAGCTCGCCGCAACTCTTTTGTCAAGCTGTTGCGATATGTTTTGAAGACTCTTAGATCGTTTTGATCTCTGGACTTCGCAAATCTGGCATATAACGCATTTTTCGTACGAATTTTACAATGGAGTTCGGGCGTAACCCACTGTTTTTTAATGCGTTTAGAAGTTTTCATAGATTTGAAGGGAACGTGTGCCAAATATTGCTCAGAAAACAATTCCATAAAAATATTGTAGGCCTCTTCGGCGGTATCCTGGTTGAGTACGCTATCCCAATTTATATCTGATAGAGCGGTTAAAAAATGGTCTAGTCCATCAAGTGTTATTTTTGGAACGTTGTACACTGCTTCTTATTTGCCTCACGTTTCATATATTTGTCAGAAATAAATATTGGGAGCTAAGATCGCAACATACAACACCAGCTTTTATATGCTCTGTCGAACGATTTGATATGAACAAGTCTATTAGTGTTTTGGATTGTCAGGTAACTCGCGTGGGGCTGCTGATAACGTTTCTGCATCCGCCAGTATTAATTAAAGTCGTAAATGTGCGTTTAACAATAGTGTCCGCACACATATCAATGTTAAAGTCTCCACCACAGGTAACATTATACTTTCCTTCATTGACGAATATTAAGAAGGATTAAAAGAACTCAAAGAAGGTTTCAAGACTGCCACTAGGGGGTCGGTATATAACAGCAAAAATATTATCTTTACTACGAACACAAAGCATCTCGTAATCCTGTGTGGCGCAGCTGAAATAAATCACAGCGAGAGTCTTTAGTCAGGATGGCCACACCGCCTCCACGCTTCTCTGAGCGATTGACGTAAAAAGAACGATACGACGGCACTTTCAAAACATCAGCTTCATCCGTGTACCAAGTTTTGGTAAGCATTATAACATCAAAATAAAAACCAAATTGATCGAAAAGCAACTCAAAGTCAACAGCTTTGTTTTTGGCTGACTGAGTATTTAAATGAAAACACGTCACGCATGACATTAAATCTTCACCGAGATAGCTTTTCACGTTTTGCGGTAGAAAAAAGGCGCTTTCGGTCATTCACCCCAAAAAGGACAAAGAGGAAAAAATAGTAAAAGATATTCACAGAATCCTATCAAGGTCGGCAGCATCCGAGATTTTAAGCGCCCTCTCGCCGTCTTGTTTCCTGATAAACACCTTATCATTCCGGTGCCAGACGTATTGATAGTTATTTTCGCTTTGCCCATTCTTTAGCCGCCCACAAAAGGGCCTTACTCTGTCTCGTCAAGTTTTCTTGGAAGAAAACGTTGCTTCTACTACGCCTGAGTTCTTTTTTGTCAAGCCACCGGTCGCGAGTGGTCTGCTGTGCGAAACGCACAATTACGCCTGGATTTCTATCTTGCTTTGCCGGGAGCCTGTGTATATTTACGACATCGCCGTCAGTCAGTTCTTGAAGGTTTAGTTTTGCTCCAATTTCATTAACATGAACCAAGAGGTTCTCTTCTTTAGCTACAGGAATCCCATAGATTTCGAGGTTGGGTCGCCTACTGCGCCATTCCATATCGCTCAGATCGCTTTTTAACTGTTCAATTTCGTCGCCGGTTTTTAGTCGTTCAAGAGCTTCAAGACGCTTTTTCACTGCCTTTGTTTCATTTTCCTGATGGTTAATATGCTCGAGAATCATATCGTACTTATCAGATAGCATCTGCATTGACGTTTCGATTCCGGTCAAGGTTTCTTTTAGACTCATTAGACTGTCTAGTTTGGTGTTGATGGTTACCAATAGTGTAGGCATGTCGACCACTTCTCCCTTTCTACCGGATGGGCCTCCTCTTTGTTTTACTCTTTGGCAAGTAGAACATTGCCAACTTCTCCACGCGCTTGCGTTTTTAGACTTGAAGGCTACGGCTGTGACACCTGAGCACGCACCAAGATGGTAAAAAGAGTCACATTCAGAGCACGCAATAGAAACTTCTACGTCGGATAACACCTCTTTACATACAATGCAGATCGAATCTAGAGGCATTCTAGCACATCAACAAATCAAAGAAGTTGGCTTGGCAGCAGCAGCGGCGTAAATAAACAATAATTGGCCCAGATCCCACACTAACCTGTAAAGGTCAGATGAAATCGTAAGCGGTGTGCCACGAGCCGCTGCCGCTGCCAAATGGTCCTGCAGAGTCGCTGGTCTTGCTTTTATAGCTGCTAGTCCTTGTGGCCTGGCAACTCGTGCAGCGTGTTTGCAGCTCCTCCTGGTACGTAGGCTTGATGACTCGGCGAAGCCGCCTCGACGATGAGCTGTTTGTAGCACAGTCACTGTAAAGGTCAGATGAAATCGTAAGCGGTGTGCCACGAGCCGCTGCCGCTGCCAAATATTCCTGCAGAGTCGCTGATCTTGCTTTTATAGCTGCTAGTCCTTGTGGTCTGGCAACTCGTGCAGCGTGTCTGCAGCTCCTTCTGGTACGTAGGCTTGATGACTAGGCGAAACAGCCTCGACGACGAGCTGTTTGTAGCACAGTCACTGTAAAGGTCAGATGAAATCGTAAGCGGTGTGACACGAGCCGCTGCCGCTGCCAAATGGTCCTGCAGAGTCGCTGGTCTTGCTTTTATAGCTGCTAGTCCTTGTGGTCTGGCAACTCGTGCAGCGTGTTTGCAGCTCCTCCTGGTACGTAGGCTTGATGACTCGGCGAAACCGCCTCGACGACGAGCTGTTTGTAGAACAGTCACTGTAAAGGTCAGATGAAATCGTAAGCGGTGTGCCACGAGCCGCTGCCGCTGCCAAATGGTCCTGCAGAGTCGCTGGTCTTGCTTTTATAGCTGCTAGTCCTTGTGGTCTGGCAACTCGTGCAGCGTGTCTGCAGCTCCTCCTGGTACGTAGGCTTGATGACTCGGCGAAGCCGCCTCGACGACGAGCTGTTTGTAGCACAGTCACTGTAAAGGTCAGATGAAATTGTAAGCGGTGTGCCACGAGCCGCTGCCGCTGCCAAATGGTCCTGCAGAGTCGCTGGTCTTGCTTTTATAGCTGCTAGTCCTTGTGGTCTGGCAACTCGTGCAGCGTGTTTGCAGCTCCTCCTGGTACGTAGGCTTGATGACTCGGCGAAGCCGCCTCGACGACGAGCTGTTTGTAGCACAGTCACTGTAAAGGTCAGATGAAATCGTAAGCGGTGTGCCACGAGCCGCTGCCGCTGCCAAAATGATCAGGCAAATCTAATTCGCTCTTGGAATATATTAGAATAGTCACCTTTCTCGGGGAAAGAACTTCTGTTGATACGCATCTCAGTCAAAGAAATCCATCAGGCTGGTTGGTGTGTTCCGGTGTTTTCTAGTGTAAGCAAAGCTGGACGTCAATTAAAAATTTTAACCCGATTAATCGCCACCTTTTATCCGAATAATTAGTCGATTAAAAGACTTTGTTCATTCCCATGCAAAATGGTTTAAAAAGCTAAAATAATTGTTTTTTCTGCCTCTGCTGAATATGTAATCGGCGCAATGTAGAATTTGGAGTTATAAGTCAACCTTGATGTGCAGCCTAAAGCAGTCAAAAGGTACCCATAACCATAAATGATTACTTCAGCCGCCAAGGCAAAAAATTTATTTTTTGTTTATTGATATATATATTATTTTGACAGAAGTGTCAAGGTTCGTTTATATTCTCCGTTAATATTGAGTCTTTTGATTGTTCGCAATAGTCTCGGCTGCGTAAAACGGACACTCCCTCGGCGTCAAAGTGGCTGGGACCTGTTTGGAGTTACACATCTCCTCCTACAGTTCACTTTAGGTCACAATTTTACTTGAAGTTTGCCTTCGTACAGGGGTACTCGTCTTCGTCTGCGTTACTGTTTTGTTTGTCTAGTTATAAGCGACTAAACTCTTAAAAACGTTAATCGCAATTAAAAAATTAATCGATTAATCAGTAGGTGAATCTATCATGTGCTCAGCCCTGTAAACACTAGTCTTCAATAAAGCGCGCCCTATAGTACATGAAACGTCTTAGTGTGTTTCGGTGTGCAAACTAAACCAGGCGGCAGTAGAGCAAAGCGCGGCCTCATTAGATCGTTTGAGCCAATCTTTAGTTTTAGAGCGCAGCGCTTAGGCGCCCGTTTCCGGCTCGAGCGGCGTCGGCGCCGGCGTCGGCGTCGCTGTCGGCGTCCATTTAACCGCGCGTTGCATTATGGGACATTTCCCATAATGACGTTACGAGGAAGGGAGGGGAGAGGAGGAGGGAGGAGAAGGGAAAGACGAGGAGGAAGGAGGCAGGGAGGAGGAGGAGGAGGACAGGAGGAGGAGAGGAGGAGACGGGGAGGAGATGGAAGGAGGGTTAGAGGAGGATAAGGAGAGACGAGGAGGGATGCAGAGGAGGATAGGCGGAGGAGGAGAAGAGGAGGAGGTGGAGAGGGGGAGGAAAGGAGGACGAGGAAGAGAAGGAGGGGAGATAACAGCTACCCATTGTGCAGGCAAGTCATATCACCATTCACAAATCACAGGGAGGCACGTATGAAAACGTGGTGTACTCGTTATCCAAGTGGACAACTACATGGGTACCGGCCTGTGCTGTACCCATCAAACTCTGTGGCACGTCAGACGAAGTTGGTAAATTGGACGAAGCTGATTCATCTTGGTTTTAAAATAAAGATGAAGTTGGTAAATTGTGTGCTGCCAAGGTCGACAACGGCTTGCTCGTGGTAGTTCTGCATCTCTCGCCTACAGCACTCACCAAATATTTAGTGCAAGACAAAACAGAACTTCATACCAGCCATGCAGGATAACATCCCACTGGCCCCGAGGGACTCGCTGTTCTGCTGTGCCATTTCGGGGGGAGCAGGCTCATGACTAATGCTGAGGAAATCAAAAACGCCGAGCAGCCTTCGACAGAGCCGAGAGGACGACATTGAGATTATCACGTGCTTCATCAAAGTTTTGATTTTAAGTCTGTCTTGTTCTCCCGCCTTGCTCCTGCTGTCCTGTTCCTGGCACCGGCAAAGCTTAGACAGAGTGGAGCTTCCAAATCTGAGAACTATATTTCCTGTCTCCGGACAAGCGGTGAACGAGAATACCAGAATAGAAATATGGGCACTTTCATTTGGATTCAGGCAACGAGGGGCACTGGTATTTTTTATTTTGCTTCAAGTTTTTATATTTCGTGGTGCATATTCCAAGAAGAACAATCCTTTTTTATTTTATCGTCCTGACATGTTTAGTTTCTGAGAAAAGAAATCTCAAAAAAGCGGGAAAGGAGGACGAGGTTTTGGCGATTGTCGTGTGTCGCGTTTTTTAATCACTCTCAGTCTCAAAGTATTCAAAAACGAACGCCTGTATTTTTTTTGTGTGATATATATGCAAGTAGGTAAGACGAAATTATAACTACTATTTATTATTCGTCGCTCTAATCTCTGTAAAAATCCCCAAACATGCCTCCGCGAACAGTGACCTAAATTGAGGATTTGTTTCTGAATCGACTATGTTTCGTATCGCTTTTAAAATAATACCCCGTGTAGAACCCTTCATTGCCTTCCAAGTTAAGCAAATTTTGTGCTTTTATCTGGTTCGAGTACTGATAAATGAATTATTGAATAGAAAGGGTTGTCACTTTTCGTTCAATTTCAGCACACTGTATAAAAAAAAAACAAAAAAAAAACATTTTTATTTATTTTACTTTTTTTCGCGTTGCGTTCTCTTCACACCCTTCTTTTAGCCCGAATATATTCCGTTAGAGGTATTTGCCTATGTTTTGAGTTTTAAGCCTCTAAATATGCTAAAAAAGAGCAAATGCCGATGGTGGGTTTTTACGATTGTCACGTGTGGCGTGTTTGAGCCACTCTCATTCTCAAAGTATTCAGAAGAGAGCTGCTATATTTTATTATTGCGATATACATGCAAGTCGGTAAAACGACATTACAACTACTTTTTATAATTAGGCGATCCAATCTTTGCAAAAATCACCAAACATGCCTCCGCGAACAACTGTGACCTGAACTGCGGATTTTTTTTTTAGTCGACTATGTTTTGTTATGTTTTTAAAATATTACCACGTGTAGAATTTTTTATTGCCTTCCACATTATCTAAAGTTTGCGTCTTATTCTCGTACGAGTACTGAGAAATATATTATAAAACAGAGAATGTTTTCACTTTTCGTTCAATTTCAGCACATTGGACCAAAAAGCATTTTTAATTTATTTTCTTGTTTTTTTGCGTCGCGATTTCTTCACACCCTTCTTTTACCCAGAATACAGTACGTTAGAGGTATATGCACTGGTTTTGAGTATTAAGCCTCTAAATATGCTTAAAAATGATCCTGTTCTGTTATCAACATGAACTTCGCATTAAAAATATAAAATTTCGCATTTAAAAATCTAGGTTTCCAATAGGAAGTGTATTTTACACTAATGTTTTACAATATTATTCTTCGATATTTCTAACGTAGTATAGATTATATGGAGCATAGGGTTTAGGCCTGAGGCCTCTCCAATGATGGCACCGGCGGATCTGTCTGAAAACCCGCTTTCGGTAGTGGCGACTTATGTTTAGACGTTTGGAATTACAAACTTGTTATTATACGCCTCACGACATTAATGTCGTTTATATGAGCATTTATTCAACCTCCCTTAGATTATTATAATAAAGAATAAAATATACAGCTGAAACCCATAAACCCACCATCAGCATTTTTTTAGCATATTTAGAGGCTTAAAACTAAAAACTAGTGCATATACCTCTAACGGAATGTATACTGGATAAAAGAAAATTGTGAAAAAAAAACCAACGCAAAAATATTTTAAGAAAAGCTTTTTTTTTTTTTTTACAGTATGTTGAAACTGAACAAAAGGTGAAAACCTTTTTGTTTTATAATTTATTTCTCAGTACTCGTACGTGAATAAGACACAAGCTTTACATAATGTGGAAGGCAATGAAAGGTTCTACACGTGGTATTATTTTAAAAACAAAACTAAACATTGTCGACTAAAAAAAATCCGCAGTCTAGGTCACAGTTGTTTGCGGAGGCATGTTTGGGAATTTTTACAAAGATTGGATCAACGAATAATAAATTGTAGTTGAAATGTCGTTTTACTAACTTGCATATATATATATAGAATCACAATAATAAAATATAGAAGCTCTCGTTTCAATACTTTGAGATTGAGTGTGGTTCAAAAACGCCACACATGAAAATCGTCAAAACCCACCATGGAATTTGCTTATTTTTAGCATATTTAGAGGCTTAAAACTCAAAACCAAGGCAAATACCTCTAACGGAATGTATTCCGGCTAAATGAAAAGTCTAAAAAAAACGCGACGCAAAAGAAGAAAATTAAAAATGTTTATTTTTTATACAGCGTTTTAAAGTTTAACGAAAAGTGAAAACCCTCTCTGTTTCATAAATTATTGCTTAGTACGCGTGCATGATAAAAACACAAACTTGCCTTCATTTGGAAGGCAATGAAAGGTTCTACACGTGGTTAATACTGTAAAAGCGATACTAAACATACTCGACTCAAAACAAATATTCGCAATTTAGGTCACAGTTGTTCGCGGAGGCATGTTTGGGAATTGTTATAAAGATTGGAGCGACGAAAAATAAATAGTAGTTATGATGTCACCTTACCTACTTGCATATATATCACACTAAAGATATAGACGCTCTCTTTTGAATGCTTAGAGATTGAGAGTGATTTAACAACGCCACACACGACAATCGTCAAAATCTCGTCGTTTTTTCGAGCTTTTGAACTTTTTTTTCCCAGAAACTAAACATGTCAGGATATATATATATATACATATATATGTGAAGTAAGGAAAATATAAAAACAAGGGACCGGAAAAAGTTAATAAGTCAAAGATGCGTACTGTTGGAGTTACTAATTCGAAGTTTATTACGAGGTTTCGAGCGGGGACCGCTCTTCATCAGGTAACGAGTTTCACGGGCTGTACACTCGTTACCTGATGAAGACCGGTCCCCGCTCGAAACGTCGTAATAAACTTCGAATTAGTAACTCCGACAGTACGCATCTCTGACTTATATATATATACATATCAGTGTTGCGGAGTTGCCACTCCGGAGTTGGAATTATTCCGGAATCATTCCGCATTTTCGCGACCCCAGAATGGAATGCGAATGAAGTGGCGGCAACGTTCAGGGGAATGGAATGGGAATGGAATTAGATGCCTTTTGCCAGGAATGGAATGGGAATGGAATGGGCCAGGTTCTTTATATATATATATATATATATATATATTTTTTTTACGTTCAGCTATACCGAGCCAGTCAGGGAGTCGGTTGTTCAGAAATAAAGTGAGCTGGAAGCTGCGAACCCACGTAAGGCCCTAACAGATTTATATGCAAAAAACAATGCAATACAAAAACAAGCGTCAAAGCAAAGAACAGAGGGGAGGGGGGCGGCGGTGGCGCCTTTCACCAGTGAAGTTCACCACATATCCGAATGCGTCTGCTCCGGTAATATTGCACGGCTCAAGGGTACGTCATCAGCCGACGTGAGCGTGACCCGCTGCTCTGGTGATCCGAAACCCAGGAAGGAAGCCAGACGTGGCCTCGCTGTGCGGACCCAGACTTCGTACACCTGCGACTCGTCTCGAGCGCGCTGTTTCTTGGAGAGCTCGCACCTGTGCCGGACATCTCAGGTCGCAATCCACGAGGTATCTGTTTGAATAATGCTAGGCGAAACTTGAGGACTGCCATTCATGCGTTGGAGGCGGAGAGTCGGCAGGAAGGACCGTCACAACAGGGATGCCACCGTATCGATTTTTCAACCGTAACAGAAGATAAGACATGTGCTTCAGGATGCTTCAGGTGGTCCACTTTTCTCGAAAATTCCAAATGCAACTGCCTGCATGGTCTTCAACGAGGTCACCTACAACGAAAGTACGTATTGTCCTTTCATACAGCAGCGTGGGTAAAGTTTCATGTTCAAAGCAACACCTACAGATTCAAGAATACTAGTTCATCCCACCGTGACGCCATATGATCAGTGCTGACAGGGGCGCCCTCATTGGACAGGGAAGCATTGATGTTTTGATGGAATTTATTTAGAGGTCGAAGTCTTTTCGCATCACTGGTCAGCCAGACAGAATGCCAGGGAAGGGATCGCTGTCAATCCTTGATGGAACGTTTTTTTGAACCCATTGAAGACTCTTCTCCGTTCGGAACGACTACTTTCAAGGCGAACTGCCAAGCCTGCGGGAAAGTAATTTCGGGACCAAAAAAAAAAAACTTCCACTTCAAAATTAAAGCTTCATCTCAGTTGGCGTCTCAAAGAAATTCGAAAACTGTATTGCATTATCAGTATTTATATTTCTGCCCTCCCTAAAATGTATTATTGTCTTTGTATTTCCAAAGACTTTTTGTCTCTTTTTAAGATGAATTTCCGATACGTATCGCGATACATTTTTAGAGATATATTTGAGACTTGAGTATCAGTATCTTAAGAACTATTTTCATCTATCCCAGTATTTTTATTTCCAAATGCATTTTTGAATATTTCTGCCCAACCCTGCAACGTAATGCAGCCGTCAAGTGACACTTTTAACGTTTAGGAATTAGAGGAATGGAATGGAACGATTCAGCCATTCCAGGAGTGGGAATGGGCTCAGTGTCCCCATTCCTAGAAGTTGAAAGGAACGGAATTATCGAAAACTCTAATTCACCGGAATGGAATTGGAATAGAATGGGGGTGCCCATTCCGCAACACTGATACATATATGTATATTGTTTACCATGGGATGTTGTAAAATCGAAGTACCTCAGAGAGGAGCAGAAGGAGGAGGAAAGGAGGGGAAGGGGAGGAGGAGGGGATACGGAATAGGAGGAGGGGCCTACCCTCCCCTTCTCCTTTTCAAGAGGGGTGCTCTAATTCGGTGTTACAAGGAGTTGTAAAAGTCTTTCATTTTCTTCTTTTCTTTAGTGCATACGTTTTAAAACACATTGGAGCAGTTTAGCGAGGGATCTGGTAGCTGATATAGAAATATCAAACAGTAGCTTTCTTTCAGTCCTCATTTAAATTGTATGTTCATGGCGATTTCTCGAGTATCATCAGCGAATTTATCATTAGTCTTTTAGAGCACAGCTCTTAGGCGCCCGTTTCCAGTTTGAGCGGCCTCGCCGTCGGCGTAACTAAGGTCACCCCAAGGTCACGTGACCCCCGAGGTCACGTGACCACCCAAGGTCATGTGACCCCTCCCAAGGTCACCTCAATGTCACGTGACTTCCGTGACCCCACGTGATGCCCAAGGTCACGTGACCCTGCCAGGTCACGTGACCCCCTCCCCGAGGTCACGTGACCCCCCTTCCCCCTTTCTGAAGTCACGTGACACCCCCCCTCCAAGGTCACGTGACCCCCTCCCCCCGAAGGTCAGGTGACCCCCCAGAGCATATTAAAGAATGAGGGGAGGAGGAGGAGGAGGGGTCTACCCTCCCTTCAGTACCCTTCCCTCCTCCTCCTCAAGAGCTGCGCTCCAATTCGGCGTTACAGGGAGTTGTAAACGGCTTTCACTTTTTTAGAGCGCAGCTCTTAGGGGCCCATTCCCGGCTTGAGCGGTGTCGCCGTCGCCGTCGGTGTAACCAAGGTCACCCCAAGGTCACGTGACCCCACAAGGTCATCCAAAGGTCACGTGACTCCCCCCCCCGAGGGCACGTGACCCCTCCCCAGGGTCATGTGACCCCCAAGGTCCCGTGACACCCAAAGTCAAGTGACTCCCCAAGTCAAGTGACTCCCCAGTCACGTGACCCCCCGAGGTCATGTGACCCTCCCCCTAGAGGTCACGTGACCCCCCCCCGATGTCACGTGACCACGCCTAGGTCACGTGACCACTCCAAGGTCACGCGACCCCCCTCCCCCGAGGTCACGTGACCCCCCTCCCCCCGAGGTCACGTGACCCCCCCTCAGTACCCTTCCCTACTCATCCTCAAGAGGTGCGCTCCAAATCGGAGTTACAGGGATTTGTAAACGGCTTTCATTTTTTCTTTTGAAGTTTTATCGTGGTAATGTTCAGTGGTGACATGATAACCGGGGGATCTTCTGTTTTGTGCTTCTGAATGTGCGCGGTTATACAAATTGTGAACTTAAAAAAAAGTTGCACAACAATCTGGACGAATAACGCGATGTGCTGGCCATTCTTTTAATGGATGAAATTGCTATTTGGATATCAATATTTAGAAGATTTTGGCGGATTTGGAGCCCCATTTCGAGGCCGAGCAGCGAATTTCTATTCGGAGTGTAGTACTAATCGTTCAGCAGAGTTCCTTTAATAAAAAAAATTAAAAAAGATTCATTAAGAAAACAAGTAAAGACAAGCTATATTTTTACAGTGTCAGCTGTATTGAGCATGTACTGGATGAGTGTCGTGTTGCCGAAAACATGCGGAGCATGCGCACGTTGGTTTTGGCACCGAAAGCGGGTTCCACGTTCTCTTTCTCGGCTTAGGTCGCCCGTTCGCTCGGCTCTCGGATTGACCCAGGGTGTGAGGATGGAACGCCTTCGACGTCAAGATCATGCTCTGCGGGAACGTGAAGCGGCACGTAGAAGAGAACGTTACCTAGCTGAGAATGGGCACGCTTGTGCTACCAAGAAAATTGTGAACGCGTCCGCGAGAACGTGTTTGGTACTAGATGTTCTGTGTGTGATCGGTTGTGATTACACGAGACCTAGTGTCTTTGCCTGACACTTGCCACAAGGTTCATCAGTCTTCGCACGGGGACAGTGACCTGACTACCTTCAAAGTGTGTGATACGCGCTTACGCATTATTCGCGCTGGCAAGATCCCAAATCTCATCACGGACTCCTGGTACGCATACCCGCCGATGTCAGAGCTGCCTCTATTGGATATCATTGGCGAGCGTTTGATATACGCTTGGCGCTCTACGCCTTTCGCGCAAGGATGGGTCTGCCGAAGCATAAGCTGGGGTAATAAGAGGCTTCTCCACGGCGTAAATGCGCCCGGAGAGGGAAGATTGTCCGATGTTTAGACACCAGATGACGCTGTCCATCACGTCACTTGATCATCCGTGTCCTTTTTTTAATTAGAAACAATATGAAGTCTTGCACGCAAACATTAAGCGTAGTGTCCCAGGCCAGAAACTATGAAGCTATCTGGTTCACCTTGCTGAATTTCTACGTCCTGAACTAGAGATTGCATTTGAATTAAAGTGGTTATCCATATCTCTTCTCATGATTTTGTTTTATTCTAGAGGGGCCAGGTACTCATATCTAAAAATTCACTTGCACTATTTATTCAAAGAGGTTTATGTTTATTCTACATGATGCAACCTTTTCTCACTTCTTCCACTGTGGCCATGACTGCTGTGTACACAGCTTCAGACCAGGTTGCCCAAATGTTAATCATGTTCGTCCATTTCCCCCACGGGGGGGTTAAGTGCAATCAGCCGCACTGGCACAAAATATACGGTACGAGGATAGGAACGCAGTATGTGATAAGGACACCCATTCAGTGACCATGTCTTCTTGAATTCGTGTGTTGCATCATTCTGCCTGGCGGGCAGCAGCAAGGAAAATACAATAAGCTATCGACAAATCATCCCTGTTGGGAACTTTAGTTGCTTGGAATTTACTTAATATATGATGTGTTTCTTTCCTTAATATAAACTATAGCGTAGTCTGAATATTTGTGCTAGGTGCCGCCTTGGCCAGGCTGCAGCTGATATGAATGGAAATGATCCTATGGTGAGTTAACTGAAATTACAGCTTTTGTGACTACTGTACCTTTGTTCGTGCTTTTTGACAGTCGTACAATAGCAGTTATCTGAAGAAACTTGCCTTGACTTCAAGTGGGCTGACGGAAGGTTGCCTTATATGCTAGCAATGTTATGAGAACTATTATTTATTTTCATTAATTCTTTTGGTGATATTGTCAGCTCGTAGCCCAGCGCAAGGAGTGACTTTGTAAAGCAAGCCCGTCTAAGAGATTTACCATCTTTGCTGCTCAGCTTTCTGTTGGAGGATATGTCTATTGCCTTGCATTGCAAATCTCTCACTTTTAATAATACTTCAATTATATTTAGCAGCTAGCAACTTGGTGTCAGCTTTTGTCATCAACCTGTGGCACTTGTGTGCTATACACACTACAAAATTTAAATAAAATGGCTTATTTATTCTGTTTAGTTTCATCATTGCTAAGGATACAGGATTCCCGTCAATTACATTCCCCAAATATATAAAAAAAATTTCATGTTTTATTACTTTAACAATTTTGTGAACCTTCACATTATTCTCATTATTCAAGTGATTGCATTGTTGTCCACTATACACCAGTTACAAGTTTGCCATTGGCACAGTCCTAACCGGCACTTCATTTTGAGTGTGATAGCATGTAAAGAAGAGTAAATATACAACACTTTTTATAGCAAACTTACGTTTCCGACTCTATTACATATTTATATATAAGCATGTAGTTATATAAGAAAGTGCTGAACCTGAGAGCCGCACCACTGGATGTGCAGTTGAGTCTTACTTGTACGCATGTTCTCAGAAAAAAGAAAGGATCGATTCAAAACGGGTGAACCATTTCTTTTGTTCTCTGTTTTGGCTTCCTTCAGATGAACGTGAAGCTCATGTGTTAATGGCTAGAGTCAAAGGGACAATTCCCGCAAGGCTGGCTGGCCTGACTCAGCTTTTCTGGTAGCTTGCAACTAATGGAATTCTGAGGACTGCACAAGAGCATGTGATCTGCTCCCTGCACTTTCTTAAGGATGGGGTCATGGAGAAGTGGAATCTGTCCCTAAAGGGAATGCAGTGACAGGCAGGTCATAAGAGTGAACCCGTAGTACAAATAATATTAAACACAAATTAATTAAAAATGCATTACTATAAACAAAATGAACTTAACATGGACAAAGAGAAAGAAATAATCACACCACATCACTATGGTGTGTTCGCGCCTTCTCTTCCTGTGTCCTTCGCATTGTTTACTTTTATCAAAGGTTTATAAACTACTTGAAATTTAATCAAGAACATTGAACATGCTCCTACCAGAAGTGCAACTCGTACAGTAATTTATGAAGAAACAAAAATTGAAGGGTAAGCTAGTTTGTGCTCGCTAAACAATGTGAATTTACCCGTGACTATAGTTCGCTTTGGGATTACACAAACTCCCAGAAATCTGAAGCACAGCCGAATTTCAATGAAAAGAAAAGCATAAATAGGCAACCCGAGATAGAAAACAGAGAGGGGGGAGGGGAGGGGGCACGAAGAGACTCTTAAGAGCGATCGCTCTTCCTTTTAAAACCCCTCTACGTAGGTGATTCGTTCCCGGACCTTACATTCTTTTTACTGCACACAACCCCTAACATACCAATTAGAGGAAACACAAAGGAGCGACCTACTCAGCTCTGGGTGAATGTGATAAAAGAAAACGAAAACAAATAATGCTATTGAGCTCTCAACCTAGCAAATACAGAAATACCATACACTACGTGAAACTTTAAAAAAAAGACATACATCAAACATGACTAAAAATATGTAGGTCAAGAAACTTTTCCCACTCGGAGTCAAAAACATCGGGAAGGCCTTATCAAGACGTTTCCAAGCTTTATTATTGCTAAAGGTGCTTTCAGTATACGCCTGTGGTCATACCCTTTGGTCGAAACTATTTCAGTAGAGTTTCGTAATGGCGCATAGTTATTACATTTGAACAAATGTTTTGACACATCTAATAACCAATCATCATTCTTCTGAAAAGTTTATACTCATTCAGTCAGTCGTTAATGCATGACTTTCTCCTAATCATTGCTTAAAATAGAAATCCGTATTTGGAAGTGTAAAACCCTTGATGGTATTATTGTGCACCTTCATGGGCGTGTACTGAATTAATCTTGACCAAAGGGAGGTGCGACAAGTTCATACTGAAATATTCAATAATAAAAATGAAGCATGAAAATATGTTATATAAGCCTTCCTTCCATATTGATTCAAACTGGAAGATGCTTCTTGACATATATTTTTTCTTTAGAACTATGTATATGATTTCCGCCAGTTCTTGGAAGCTTGAGGCTGGATGCGTTTTTGTATTTCCTAGGTTAAAATGTCAAGGTCACTCCGTGTCTTCGAGCGCAGCTCTTAGGGGCCCGTTTCCGGCTTGAGTGGCGTCGCCGTCGGCGTCGCCCTTGGCGTAACCGCGCGGTGCATTACGGAAAACGTCCCTTAATGCAACGCGCGGGTCTTACACGTGACCCGCGCGTTGCATTATATGACGTTTCCCATAATGACGTCACACGAGACGGCACGAGTGACGTCACGAGTGTTACGAGGGATGTAACGAGGGCCCCGTGCGTTGCATTATGGGAAACATCCCATGATACAACGCGCGGGCCTCACTCGTGACTCGCGCGTTACATTATGGGACTTCACTTGTGACGTCCCATAATGCAACGCCTTTCATGAGTGATATCACGAGGGTGACGAGCGACGTCATAAGGGTTGTTACATTGCGTTGCATTATCCCTACCGAAAAATCCGGTATAACTTTCCCTATCCGGAATATGGAACCGGAAATTTGTTACTGGAAACCCGAAATCCAGATTGAGAACAAAGGAATAATTTCTGAAAACCTAAATTCCAGATAGAGTCCAGATAGAATCCAGATAGATTTCCGGTTCCATAATCCGGATAGCGAAAAGTTATACCGGATTTTTCGGTAGGGATGGGACGTTTCCTATAATGACGTCACACATTACGTCACCCAGCTACCCGTTGAGCAGGCAAGTTTTATGACCACTCATAAATCAAAGAGAGGCACGTATGAAAACGTGGTGTACTCGTTATCCAAATGGCCATCTACATGGGTACGGGTCTGTGCTGTACCCATCGATCTTTGTGACACGTCAGACGAAGTTGGTAAATTCTGTGCCACCAAGGTTGACAACGGCTTGATCTTGGTAGTGCGGTATCTCTCTCTTACGGTACTCACTGAATATTTCGTGCAAGACAAAGAAGAACTTCATACCAGTCATGCAGGAAAACATCCCATTGGCCCCGAGGGACGTGCACTCGCTGTTCGCTGTGCCATCTCGGGGAAGCACACTCAAGACTAATGCTGAGGAAATCAAAAACGACAAACAGTCTTCGATGGAGCCGACAGAAAGTAGGATGACATCGAGAGTATCACGTGCATCGTCAAAGTGTTGCTTTAACGCTGTATTGTTCTCCCGCCTTGATCATGCTGTAATGTTTCCTGACATCGGCAGAACTTAGAGTGGAGCTTCCAGATGTGAGAGCTACATTTCTTTTCTCCGGTCAAGCGGTGAGCGAGAATACCTGAATAAATATATACAGGGTGTTTTTTTTTTGTTAGTCTAGTAGATTTGTTTTTTTAAGAAAAGTCATGAAAGATACACTTATACGGTTTGTGCGAGTGAGTTATACGCCCACGAGGACATTATATGGGTGGCTGATCTTTGCGATAAGTCGGCTAATTAATTAAAAATCACTAATTCACTTTTTAATTCGTGACAATGGACATATGGTTCCAATCAGAAAATTGCTGAGCGTCGTCCAAAACCCCTAAATCAGTCATATTCCGAAAAACTTTCAGCGCGTGAGACGCGTAGAAGTGCAGTAAAGTTATCACTCGCGGAGCAGGTACAAGGCTAGCAGTTTCGATAAGGCTCCCGCGCAATTTTTCCGTCTCTTATCTAGCCTCAGCCTTGTACCTGCTCCACGAGTGGTAACTTGAGCGCACTACTGCGCTTCTCACGCGCTCAAAGTCTTTCTAAAAATGACTGATTTAGGGGTTTCGGACGGCGCTCAGCAAATTTCTAATTGGAACCATATGTCTATTTTCACTAATTCAAAAGTTAATTAGTAAATTTTGCTTAATTAGCCGACTATTCCAAAGATGACCCACCCAGATATTGCTTCTGGGCGTATAACTCACTCGCACAAACCGCATAAGTGAAGCTTTTACGGCTTTTTTTAAAACAAATCTAGAATAATAAATAAAAACTCCCGGTATATATGTATATATATATACGGCAAAAAACTCACTTGAGACGGTTGTTGGAGTTTTTACAACATATTATTCGTCAAGTTCTTCGACGTTTCGGCCTGAGACAGACCTTTTTCGAGGATATATATATATATATATATATATATATATATATATATATATATATATATATATATATATATATATATATATATATATATATATGTATATATATATCTGAGATTGTTTACCTCAAGAGAGGAGCGGGAGGGCAGGAGGAGGAGCAGAGGACGAGCGGAGAAGTACGGGAGGAGGAGAGGAGAGATGAGGAAGAGGGGTATACCCTTCCCTCAGTGCCCTCCCCTCCTCGTCCTCGAGAGCTGCGCTTTAATTCGGCGTTACAGGAAGTTGTAAACGTCTTTAATCTTTTTTTATCACATTTACATAAAATAAATTAGGTTGCTTCTTTTTATCCTCTGTCCTTGAGTATGCTTAGGGTCGTTTTGAACGGAGGGCAGTACAAGCTGAAACGACCAAGCGACGACCGAAAGATACTGGTTGCCACGCCACGAAGCGAGAAGCTGATCTAGCAATCAACAATGGTATGGGGATGAGAGTATCGTGGCCACTGCTATGCAGACATGTATAAGATACTAAGAAATGTAGTTAAGCTAAGGTACTGAGTATCGGCCTCTAAAGTACTTTGAGTAGAGTAGAAATTAGTCATATGGAAAGTATTTGAGTAAACTACTATCTACCGTAAAAAAATTGCGAATTATTTTTGAAGTTACTTTATATTTTTATGGAGTTTTGATACGTTATCAAAATTCTTGTAGCCAAAAATAAAGCGGCTTGGGTTTTAACAGAAATGATTTATTAGCTTGTCTGCTCCTGCATGCCTCGTTGCTTTGTAAATTTTTTGTTGCTCAAATTATGTGTTGTGGATGTATCATATCTGCTTTATGTTTAGCAGTGCCTCAGCTTGATTTTTTAAACAGTGTTTGCTTGTGTGCAGTGTTGCGTAAAGTACGTCTAAAAAGTACTTGAAGTAAAGTACAACGTAAATAAGAGGTAAGAGATTATGTACTTCAAGCAAAGTAGTAAGTACACCGGGGGTAATGCACCCCCTTGAATTAAAGTAGTATAAATACAATGTACTTCCAACGCGAGGCACAAGTCCTTTTGAACACAATCTGCCATGATGCCCTTTCATCCCCTATGCAGTTTTTTAAACTAGTATGGAATGGTCAAGGCGTAATCGGAGGTGCATTAGTTTTTTCGGCAATGGTGGCAAATATTAGAATAAAACCAGTCGCCACAGAGTAGTGGCTTTACTCTCGCTGACAAAATATCTAACGCAATAAACTTATAAGGAACGTATTTGCATCGGTCTTGTAGCCGCTATTTCTTCACTCAGAGAAATTACTAGATGAATGAGTAATGAAAGAAGATGGCGCGTTTAGCCAAGATGATACGCCATTTTTGTTTTCAAGTTTGGGGAATGTACTTCAAAGTTTGAAGTCGGGAGTTGTACGTTCTTTAAAATGTACCAGATAAAATACTTTAGTAAAGTACATGTACATGCTCAGAGAATGTACAAATTTAATTATTATTATTTTGGGGGGTTTACTGGCGCAAGAGCTACGAGGCCATCTGCGCCAAACGATAATAACAATCAGCATGGTTTGGTGAGAGGTTTACCAAAGTGCAACCTAGGATTTGGTAAAGCTATATTTGATATAAAATGCCAATGCTAGTAAGAAAGTCTATTACCCTGCTAAAAGGGACTATGGGATTCTCCTACAGCAGGAGGGCTGGATGAAACGGGATCTGTTGTTGAAACAACTCAGGAAAATAAACACGATGTTTGGGCTCCAGAGCGGGACAGGACCACAAGATATGTGAGATTGTAAGAGTATCACCACACTGATCACAAATAGGAGGATCTTCCCCCCAACGTAGGTACTTATGAGTGATAAAAGAATGCCCAATTCTCAGACGGCACAGCAAGGTTTCAAAAAAACGACTCTTGCATGAAGAGCTTTCCCAGGCTCCAAGAACAGGCTTTATAACGTGGAGCTTGTTTTCACACTCCCTGTCCCATTCCAACTGCCAACAACGAAAAAGTGATGACTTTACAAAAGGCTTTATATCCTGATATGGTAAACAGAAAGACGATTGGACAAGGTTTCCCACAGACCCTGCAAGCCTGTCGGCCTTCTCGTTGCCCTCTATGCCAACGTGACTAGGTACCCAACAAAATATTATGCTTTGACCGCCATGTAGAGCAGCGTTGAGTTTACTCTGAATTTGTTGTACAAGCATGTGTTTAGTGTCTTGAACAGAGCAAACTGCAACAATCACACTCTGAGAATCAACGAACAGAACAGTCCTAGTTATTTTCTTATGTAGAATGTGGTCTATTGCCATTGATACTGCATAGAGTTCTGCAGTAAAATGCTGGCAAATGAATTAAGTCGCTTAACTTTAGAGAACTGTTCTCAATACACAGAGCAGCCAACAAAAGAAGAAGTCTTGGCGCCATCTGTGTAAACATGATGATAACCATCATACTTGAGTTGTAATTCACAAAACTCTTGCAGTATTACAGCATGGGAAATGCCATGTTAAATTTTGTGAGCGACCAGTCACAGGCAACTGGCAGTGTCTTCCAGGGTGGAATACAGTCGTCGACATTTCGAATGAGGCCGACCTGGTCCAAATGAAAGATGCAGTGAAGTGCAAAGTTCTTCAATGCGGGAGCTTAATGGTGCCACAATGCTTGGCTTGTTGTTAAAGAGACGGGAAAACCTCGACCTTGTAAGGGAAAAATAAGTGGGATGTTGAGGGTCAGCCAGAATCTTAAAAGCATACGTTAGGCTAAGATAGGTACGTCGTTTGTTCAGTGATAGCTCATTAGCTTCTGCATATAAACTGGAGACAGGGGATGTTCGGAAAGCACCAGTTGCTAGTCACAACACCAGGTGGTGAACTGGGTCCAACATTCTGAGGGAAGATGGCCGGGCCGATCCATACACTGCCGCACCATAGTCAAGACGAGATCTTACAAGAGCATTGTACAACCGTAGAATACATTTTCTGTCAGAACCCCATGAGTTATGAGATAGAACTTTCAAAATATTCATAGACTGAAGACATTTAGTTTTTAAAGCTTTCAGGTGTGAAATGAAATTAAGCTTTTTATCAAATATCACACCAAGAAATCTGTGCTCTTTCCTGACAGGTACAGGGTTTCCATTGAGTTCCAGTGATGGGTCCAATGACAGCCCACGACGCAAAGAAAAGGGCACACAGGCTGTTTTGGATGCAGAGAACCGAAACCCGTTCTCGTCAGCCCACTTGGAAAGTTTGTTTATGGCTATCTGCAACTGGCGCTCACAGCTGGTAAGGTTACAAGAGGAAGACGAGATCTGTATATCATCAGCGTAAAAAGAATATGAAACAGAAGGAGGTAGCAGTCGCGCAATTGAATTCATTTTTAGCACAAATAAAGTTACGCTCAAGACTCCTCCTTGAGGGACTCCATTTTCTTGGACGTAGGAATCAGATAGGTTGGAGCCAAGACGAACTTGAAAAGTCCTGTTTGTTAGATATTCCCATATGCATTGCAGCATACGGCCACGGATATTACATGCATACATATCTTGAAGAATCCCATGTCTCCACGCTGTATCATATGCCTTCTCCAAATCGAAAAAAACTGCGACACAGTGCTGCCGGTTTAAAAATGCCTCACGTATAACAGTTTCCAAGCGTACCAAGTGATCGAGAGTAGAACGACCTCGGCGGAATCCACACTGGTTGTTATCAAAGGCCCTCTGTTGTTCCAATACATAAACCAGTCGCCTGTTTATCAGCCTTTCAAATGTTTTTCCGAGGCAGCTCGTTAGTGCGATTGGGCGGTAACTTGATGGCTGTGAAGGATCTTTATTAGGTTTTAGAAGGGGAATAATATATGCATGCCTCCAAGTCCGAGGAAAACAAGCCTTTTCCTATAAGGAATTAAAAAAAAGAAGAAGGTTTTTAAGGGATTCCGTGGACAGGTTACGAAGCATTTCATAGTGAAGCTCATCGGGCCCAGGAGCAGATAGCTTTTTTACATTAAGGGCCATCTCAAGTTCATATCGCGTAAATGGCCGATTATAAGAGGCTGCCTTTCCTCCAGTTACGACTAGCTTTTGTTGCTCCGCACGGGCTTTAAACTGTGCGAAGTTAGCACTGTAGTTGGCTGAGCTGGATGAATTATAAAAATGTTCTCCGAGGACGTTAGCTATGTCTTTTAATGACGAACAAGGAGCATTAAACGTTGGGATGGCAAAGCACCTATAATCCCCATTTACTTTCCTATATCTGTCCCAGGCCTCTTTGGCAGGGACAAAACTAGTTAGAGAAGACAGGTACTTCATCCAAGACTTCCATTTTGCCCGCTTCCTAGTCCAACGAGCCTTGGCTTTTCGGCGTTTAAACTCCACAAGGTTGTGCGTAGTAGGATATCTACGAAATCTTTCCCAGGCCTTGTCTTGGTCTGCCAGGGTTGTGGCACGCTCCTTGTTCCACCAAGGTTTACATTTTTTTGGCACATTACCAGAAGTTCGTGGAATAGAGCGCTGAGCAGCCCTTAGTATCTGCTCAGTAACATGAAGTGTAGCGTTCTCGGGTGACAAAGAAGAAAGGATCGAAGGATCTAAAGTGGAGTGAAGATTAAAAGTGTCCAGTCAGCCTTGTCTAATTTCCACCTAGGGCGACGCTTTAAAAGATTAGACAATGGAACAGTACTTTCTAAAACAATAGGATAGTGATCACTTCCGAAGGGTTATGGAGAACCTTCCATGAAAAGCAAGGAAGTAATGAAGGTGAAGCGATAGAAAGATCAATAGATGTGAATGAGTTGTGTGCTGCACTAAAAAAAGTTGGTTCTTTCCCGTTAAGAAGACACAGCCCAGAAGACAATAAAAGACGTTCAATAACACCACCCCGGGAGTCTTGACGGGTACTGCCCCACATGGGATGATGAGCGTTAAAATCACCCAAAATTAAAAACGGTTGAGGAAGCTGTCCTACAAGTCCCTGTAGCTCTTGGAGATTGAAAGGAATATTTGGTGGTAAGTATAAAGAAACAAGCGTTACAAGGCGGTCCACGAAGAGACGCACTGCAACAGCCTCCAGAGGTGTGCGGAGTGGAACTTGAGAGCAAGCGACTCCACTCTGCACAACTACTGCAACGCCACCAGAAGGACTGGAAGCGGGACGGTCTTTCCTAAAACCTGATGACGTCTTAAAATGTTAAAAGAATCAGAATGAAGATGGGTTTCTTGCAAGGCAAGAGCGATGGGTCGAAGCTCATCCATAAAATGATTGACATCATCAATATTTCTTAAAATACCGCGACAGTTCCATTGCATAAAATGTAACTTTGTCATCTATTAAAAAAGTGTGTAAATATGTAAATATAAGGAGATAAAACCTAGCAAAATAAATATAACTATGGAGAGCCAACTCGAGCTAGGTGGAAGATGTGATCACAATGCAACAGCTATCGGGGCTATCACTTGGGCGCTACTACAGGTTGCTTCTTTTTAGATTTACGAGAAGCTGTCACGACACAACCATGCCGAATCTAACGCAGTTCATACCACAGGTGCTGCTGCTCGTCATCGCTGCACCAACAGCTTCACCGATTGCCTTTGGCGCGGACGTCACCCACGTGATTGGTCTCGCTGGAACTACCCGGGAGGAATCCACGGCTGCGTCATCTGTGACGTGGTACAACATCGATGACTTCCGCACGGGGGCGCACCGGGGAACGCTTCCGTTTCCGTCGACTGGCTGTTGTCTACAAAAGGATCTACCACCCTTGCAAGCATCGGGGCACGACACAACCATGCCGAATCTAACGCAGTTCATACCACAGGTGCTGCTGCTCGTCATCGCTGCACCAACAGCTTCACCGATTGCCTTTGGCGCGGACGTCACCCACGTGATTGGTCTCGCTGGAACTACCCGGGAGGAATCCACGGCTGCGTCATCTGTGACGTGGTACAACATCGATGACTTCCGCACGGGGGCGCACCGGGGAACGCTTCCGTTTCCGTCGACTGGCTGTTGTCTACAAAAGGATCTACCACCCTTGCAAGCATCGGGGCACGACACAACCATGCCGAATCTAACGCAGTTCATACCACAGGTTTGTTACTTGAAATACGCGAAATGTTATCGTTCCAATAACATACTGCTCTTAGAGGTGTCGTGCCCCATCGACCTAAAGCGTCTACTAACCCTTTGTTGCAGCGCTGTAACCTTTGTGTTCAATTGTTTACTTTCGTTACCCCATGATGGCTGCCTTCTTTTCCTTGACGCGTTATTGCTGCTTTGCGGAGACGTCGAGCTCAACCCTGGCCCTACTGATATGGAAAAATTGAGCAAACTAATTGAAAACCTGACGTCGACCAATGACAAGTATCAAAACGAAACACGCGAAAGACTGAGCGGCATCAGTTCAGGGATCGACGAACTAAAGCAGAAGGTAGCTACTCTCGAGAAGCAAATGCAGGAAATAAACGGAATTAAGGAAAGGCTTGCCGTGGTCGAATCTTCCGTGCACGAAGTTCAAAGAGAAGTCTGTCACTCGCATGATAAAATAGACGCCCTTGACGCTGGTATCGACGACCTCAACAACAGAATGAGGCGGAACAACTTGTTATTTAGGGGCATCCCAGAGAAACAAAAGGAGACGTGGGAAGAAACGGCTTGCCTCATAAAAGAATTCGTTAATAACCATCTGGGTATAGAGACTGGGGAGATAGAACGTGCACATCGCGTCGGCCAAAAGCGCGGGGTAACTGCTCGACCGATTGTAGTGCGCTTCTTAGACTACAGGAATAGACAAAACGTGCTGAATAACGCCAGTAAACTGAAGCATTTAACTTCATTGAAGGTGTCTATCTCGGAGGACTTTACTGCTAGGGTTTGCTTCCACCGGAGCAAATTGTGGCACTTTAGTAAGCAGTTCAGAGAAAAAAACATTAAAGTGAAACTCGTGTACGACAAACTTTATGCTGATGGCAAGCAATATTCATACTGTTCCGACAGTGACGAGATTATTTTGCTTAACAACTTCCAAACCACAAATTTGGTGACTACTTGACAACCTGATAAAACATCTAGACATGAGTGTGTTGATCTCGGAGTGCTCGTGGCGAATTTTCGTAGTTTTTTACCTAAACAAGATATTTTTTTGTCAACTGTGAATGACACGGACGCAAAAATTGTTATCGGGACAGAAACGTGGCTATATCCGGAGATAAACGATGGCGAATTATTTCTTAATCAATCATTTCATCTATTTCGAAAAGACCGCACACATTCCCGTGGTGGCGGCATTCTTATCGCTATCAGCAAAATGATGGATGCTTCCCTTATATCTTTAGATAGTGAACTAGAAATTTTGTGGGTACGCTTGAGTCACCCTTCGTTGCCCATCATCGTTGGCGCCTGCTATCGCCCTCCAGGCCGAGATAGTACTTTTGTTACGAAGCTGCACGCTTGCATGGAGCAAATTTTTTCTTTATTTCCCAGTAGTACTGTTATTTTTGGCGGCGATTTTAATTACCCCGGGGTCAACTGGAAAGAGGAAGAAATAAACTCTTGGGTGGCCCATTCAGAAGTGTCCAGTTTTGTTGACTTGATGAATAGCTACGGTTTAACTCAAACTGTATTGGAACCCACAAGAAATAATTCTGTTTTGGATCTTGTTTTTACCTCGAGTGCAGAAAATGTAAAATCGGTTCGTATTCTTGAGAAAATCAGCGACCATAACACAGTCCTAGTAGAAATGTCTCTGCCAGTAATAGGTAAAAAAATAACCCCTAAAACCATAAACGTCTACAGTAGAGTTAATGAAAACGCTCTAAACGAGTCCTTTGAGCTGTTTGCTTCGGAATACGAGCTGCATTTTAGCGAAAGAACAGTCGAGCGCAACTGGGAAATGCTCAAAAATGAATTTAGGCGTATAAAGTCTGATTTTGTACCTCAGATGGTTTTAAGGACGAGTGCTGATCAACCATGGTCTACAAATATCCTTAGGAAAATAAATAACAAAAAGAAACGTCTTTATGTCAAAGCAAAAATTACAAACCTTGCGTCTGACTTCACTAAGTATAATGACTGCTGTAAAGAGTTTAAAAGTAACATCAAGAAGGCAAAGGATAAATATTACAAGCAAGACCTACTTAACTTATTAATAAACAATCCCCAAAAATTTTGGAAAAGTATATGTCCGAGAAAAGATGATTCGCTTCCTAAATTGTGCAACGAACACAACGAAGTGCTAACGAACCTTGAATCAGCTACCGTCTTTAATAACTACTTCGCATCCGTATTTACCTTAGAACAATTACCTGTACCCAGTGATCAAATATGTAAACCAATTAACGTCTACTGTGAACCTATCACTTTTAACCCCTATGGCATTTTGAGTGTGATAGAAAGGCTCTCCCGAAGTTCAGGTCCTGGTGATGACGAAATCTGTCCTAAACTTCTCAAATTAACAAAGAACATATCCTGTCGCCTTTTGTGTCGCTTGTTCCAACAATCGCTCGACTTAACTTCCCTTCCCGCAGACTGGAGATTCGGGAGAGTTTTACCCATTTTTAAGACCGGCAATAAAAACGACTCATCAAATTATAGACCCATATCACTAACTAGTGTGCCTTGCAAGATTATGGAACATGTCATCTACTCCCACATTATGAACTATATGTCAGAACATCAATTAATATGTAATAGTCAGCATGGCTTCAGGAAGGGATATTCATGCGAAACCCAACTTTTTGAGTTCGTTACTGATCTACATAACAACTTCCACTCGTCTCACCCTACTGACGCCATCTTCATTGATTTCTCAAAAGCATTCGACACGGTTCCTCACCAACGTCTCCTATATAAACTTTCAAAACTAAACATTCACCCTTCTATTATCCACTGGATCGCTCAATTCTTAAGTAACCGTAACCAGGCTGTCCACCTGGGGCAGGACAAATCACCTAGCCTTCCCGTAATATCAGGTGTTCCGCAGGGCAGCGTTTTGGGTCCGCTTTTATTTCTTATCTATATTAATGACCTTCCTCTCCATATAACATCTTCCATAAGGCTTTTCGCAGATGATTGTGTTATTTATCGTCGTATTACTAAACCTGAAGAGTCTAATATTGCAGCAGGATTTAAATATGTTTTCACTATGGTGTAACACATGGCAGATGAAAGTTAATGTCACCAAGAGTAAACTATTAACATTCACTGGCCAACGAACGCCTGCAATACGAAATTATACATTACAAACTCTGCCTCTCGAAAAAGTGTCCAGCTACAAATATTTAGGTGTAACATTTTCAGACGACCTAACCTGGAATACCCACATTAACACTGTAGTTTCTAGTGCTTGTAAATCTCTAGGATATATCAAACGTAACCTTCACAGTACCCCGCATTGTGTTAAACTAACAGCCTATAAATCCTTTGTGAGGGCTAAATTGGACTATGCCAACTTTATTTGGTGGCCGCATCAAGCTTACCTTATTAACAAACTTGAATCAGTTCAGAATAAAGCATCACGCTTCATATCTCATGACTACTCACGGACATCAAGCGTAACCGCACTTAAAACAAATCTAGACCTTTGCCCACTGGCCGAAAGAACTAAACTTGCTCGTCTTGTCATGTTTCACAAAATCTACTATTCCTCTTCGTCATTCCGAAACCATTACTGCCAACCTCCATCTCACATCTCCTTACGTCGTGACCACAGCCAGAAAATAAACCCTCTATTTGCGAGAACTAATAAATTTCAAAATTCCCCGCTCTCTCTAGCCATCAATAACTGGAATTCTCTTCCTGAGGCTATTGCTCTCGAAAATAATCCAGCTAAATTCCGCGATCTTTGCAAGGCACACCTCAAAAGTGTTTTTCGTTAGTCTAAATGTTTATGTCGGTAGCTAGTCATTAGTTTTTTTTTTACCATGATATGCATCCTGATGCGATTTAACCCTAGCCATTTTTCGGCAAATATTACTATTTGTATTTGTTTGTGAATCTACTTTTGCTTTTGTTTGTTTTTATGTGAGTTCGTATTCTTATCCCCCCTCATGTAATGCGCTTCGGTAGAAGTGCCTTTGAGGTATAATAAAATGAAATGAAATGAATTCCATACCATCCTGGTCGGACCCAGGAATAGACTGACTGTCAGCATCAGTTGGTATCTCCATGTCCTGGGAAGTGTCTGGTGGATGGAGCATGACAGAGCTAGTCCGGCCTGGCACGCGTGGGGGAAAACCCCGGCCACGACCGGATGGCGGAGTGGCGGACGAACTGGGCGAGGGGTCACCCAAGCTTGTCTTCACACCTCCTTTCACAGGAGCTGCATGGGTACCATGCTGCTTCTTCGGTAGGGGGACCCTCTCCAAAGAGCAGGAGCGAGAAGCTCGCTCCTCTCTAGGAGGGGACCTAGGAGAGGGGACAGGCGCGGCAGCTGCTGGCCTGTCCTCGGATGGAGGGGCAGCACGCGTGCTACCACCAGGGACTGGGGGAAGCTGCTGCTGCTCCTGTCGGGGAGCTGGGGCCCTGAGGTCGGCCGCCAAGATCTCGGGAGGGACCTGGGTGGCCCTTGACTCCGAGCGCGGTGCAGGGCCCCTCCGCACCGCCTCAGCATAACTACCCTTTGACAAAAAGGAAAAACGCTTTTTTGCTTCCACGTATGTAATATTTTCTTTGACTTTCAGGGCAAGAATATCTTTTTCTTGCTGAAAGAAAGCACAGCTGCGGTAGTAAGCGGGGTGTGGTCCACCGCAGTTAGCGCAATGGGCCACGGCCTCGCAAAGGTCGGAGACGTGGCCTTGACTTCCACACTTTGCACATGTCTCCCTTCCGCGACCGCTGCGTGACCCGTGGCCAAAACGCTGACAACGGAAGCACCGCTGTGGGTTGGGGACAGAAGGGCGGATCCGGCAATTAAGGTACCCTGCTTTGATTGTCTCTGGTAGTGTGTGTCTCTCGAAAGTCAAAATAACATGCTTTGAGGGAATGTCTTCACCATTCTTTTTAAACATTATTCGTTTGACGGCGATGACACCAGAGCCTTCGAGGCCCTCAAGAAGTTCATCCTCACTGGTATGAAGGAAGTCATCCTCAGAGAGGACACCACGAATGGTGCTAAGTGTAGGGTGAGGGCTCACCGACAGTTGTAAGTCAACAATGTTGGTCATCTTAGAGAGTGCTTCCCTTTGTTTTTTTTTCTTTCTACCTCCACAAGGAGGTCTCCATAGTGGAGCTTCTTAGCCTTATAGGAGAACTCTACAAGGTGGTCAAGAACTTTAGCTACAATAAAGGGTGAGAGCTTTGAAACTGGTTTCTGTTCATCCAGCGAATGAACGACAAAAAACTTTGTGAAGGTTTCTTCCTTAGATTCTTTTTCAATGGTTTTGTGTTCAAGGCAGCGCCTTTTAAAGGCTTGCCCTGAACGGGGTTTGGAGGGGTGGGGCGCCATAGGAGGGCAAAGAGTGTTCGGTATCCGCGGTGCACCGCCCACCACCGAGCCCAACAAGGGGTTAGGTAACGCACCATAACAAGAAGGGCTCGGCTGGGGACGTTACGCTAACAGTGCTGCCGGAAAACTATACCCAAGTGTGGGTCAAGACAGAGGTCCATTGCAACCCAAGGTTAGCCCTTGCCGCCAAAGAGGGTTGAAAACGGAGTAAGATAAGTGAGAGAGAAGTAAAGGAAGCAGGAAAGGTAAAAGTGAAAGATCGGAGGGGATAGTAGAAGAAATGGCGACTAGACTGAATCATCCTGGCCGGGCCTTACCAGGACTCCCGTCTATGAGAAGCGGGGGCCGAAGTGGTGAATTGCCTCACCCGGGGGGCCCCGAAGGGTCCAAACCTGCCCCGGGCTCGGCTCAACCATTAGGATGCCCTTTTCCCCGGACACGGGAAAGCCACGCACAGCCATACATGGGCGGGCGAACCCGCATGGCTAGGGGTCCACGGAGACGCAACTCTCCAAACAACTGCTTTCACAGGTGCCCCCTGCGAGGTGTACAAATTTAATCAGCCACACCAAAGAAATATGAACGTAAAGGAAATCGAACAAAAAGTAACAAATGACGGAATTAAATAAGAGAGGCCTCTAGAAGCACAATCAGCTTGGTGCCCTCTCAAGGTCTAATCGGGGCCCAAGGTTCGCTCACAGTTCCTGAGTAATGATGAATTCGAAGCCGACCCCTTTTCGCTTGTGTCGGAGCCACGGTTTCCAGGGTGAAATTATTGAGCCTGGCAAGCTTGGGATGGACAAACGGCGATTGGCCGTTCTTTGGGCTTGATTGTCTTGTCTTTCTTGGCGCTAGGCGAGGGTTTCTGAAGAGTGCGGCTAGGGATGATGGTCAGAGATCGGATGCCACTCCGGTTCGACGGTGTTGCCGTTCCTGGGACGGGGCCAGGATCTCTCTGGAGAGCGGGAGCGCTGTCGGATGTCACTCCGGCTCGACGGTGTTGCCTTCCCTGGGACGAGGCCAAGGTTTATTCAGGAGCGTAGCCTGGGCTGCCGAGAGCGCTGTCCGCCACAGTCGTTCGCTTTCCCGCTCGAGACACACGCACCTCGTGACCTCCGCTCGTCTTCAGCTCGCCGTTCTCCTTTTCCTCTTCTTCACACCGTTGTCACTCCAAGAACGTGACAAAGCTACAAGTTTTCTAAACCTACCTGAAGCAGCACTTAAAGTACCGCGTACTTAAAGGAATTCCCAACACTGCTTGTTTTTTGTTTTTTTTTTATGTAGAAATGTTGGGGGAATTACTAAGGTTTCTTGAATGATCTTCGAATCTTGGAAGAGCTGCATATTTTGAGTTTAGAGAGGAAAGGTAACGCAAAGAGGTTACCTTTGCATCCCTTTAGCGCTCAATTCAAGTACGGCACAAATTACGGGAGCACCAGGTGAGCTTCAAAGTTGGAGCTGAATTTTTTTGCCACCTTTGAGTGAGGATGCAGTGTGTAAAACGTTTGTAGTGGGCGAGAGCTCTTACGTTAGGAAGAAGTGGGGAGAAGTCATTTCTTCAAGTGCGTCGTCTCCTTGGGCTTCGGGACACAAAGAAGCGCGTCTTCAGTGCTAATCCCGCAGTTACTCGGCCTCGCGTGCTACGTATGTGTCAGCTCACCGCGCCTCGTGGCACGGTTGTTGCAGCAATGGGCTTGTAAAAATTTTAGGGGGTTTCGAACGCTCCAAATTACACCCCCCCCCCTCCCCTGTGCATACGCCACATTCTTCCCCCTCTTTTCTAACATGAGCTGATCTTCCAGGGTCTTATCCCATTTTGTGCAGGAATATTTGTTGATAAGCAAGGTTCTCTTTAAAATTCGAAAGCAATTGGTAATTTGAATAGAAGTTGCTCAGAAAAAGCAAATAAAGTAAACTTCTAATTAGCAAAATAAAACAAATATGATTGAAAGTAACTAGACTACTCAGAAAAGTAGTTAAACCACAGTAACTTGAGAAGGGTAGTTGAACTACGTACAAGTCTGCCACTCTGTGATGTATGCTGTTGCCTCTCCGTGTATATGAGCACTCCGATGTGACTCACATTTACACTTTGTTACCGCCTACACATGATTGTCGTCACCAACTTCTACTCAAAGCCTACTCAAAGCTTGTGGATTTTAAAACATGACATATTGAGGCATGTTTTATGTTTGGCTTCAGGATCATCATCTCCTTGAGCCACAGTATTATTTAGAGAACCGCCGTGATGCAGAAGAACTAAGATTGCCACACACTTGTATTGTTATTATTTTGCAATGGCAGTGCAGTAATCAACTGCCAATTCTAGCGAAGTAGTTGCATGCGTGTTGCAAATTTCACTACGAACAGCGAGAACTAATGAAAAACAGTTCACTGTCGATCCCCCAATGCCCAGTGCCTGACTTCTGTACACATCCCCTTTTTCTCTAGCAACCTCCTCTGTTTAGTGGTCTGGTGCTCAACGTTTTGTCTGGTTGCAACTCAAGTTACTGAATGAATCGTTATACATCGCGTCTGGTATTTTATATATTTGTTGCCTAGGAAAGCTGTTGCTTGCAGTCAATATTTAGGTTCTTGGTGTCAAGAAAAACAGAAGTATCACTTGATGCTTTCCTAAAGTGGTAGCTTTACGGATGACATATTGGTGTAATTTTGGTGTCGGTGTTTGTTGTTTTCTGTCATCACAGCGGAGATAAAAAAAGACTCACCTCCTCTACCCTCACGGCGCGAGGAGAGAGAAGCCGTGGGTTCCCATTGGCCGAGCCGCGCGAACAGAGAAGAGAAAAGGACCCCGACGACACGCCAAATAACAAAGCGACGAAGAGGAAACGTCAGCGGACCGTTTCCCCGTCGACTTCTAACAATGAGTTCATACCAGATGTTTTCAAACATTACTTTCTTTATGCAAAATGTCACTTTGGCAGTATCCAGGTTGCTACGCGTAACGTTGGAGTGTTTTACATAGTTCCACCACTTTTAATCCGATTATAACATCTAACTCTCGAACCCAACTCGAAACGTAAATTATGTTCTGCCGAAAAACGTCGCCTTGGAATCGTGATTCCCGTAAAGCTTTACTTTGTTCATCTGCATGCGTTTCGCTTTCCGTTCATTTCTGAACATCAACATACCGTTTTCCTTCACTGCTCATCAAGACCGGAAAAACATCCGCCTTCACTTGCGTCGTCACTGCCGCAGCTGGCCTCCACGGCCCGCGACCGGCGTCACGCCAGCATTGATCACCAGCGAGGGGCCGCCCGTGCACCCTGTACACGGTGACGTGTTGATTCCGAGGTAGGAGAGCGCAATGCGAAGTCGCGTGCACGGCGACGGAAGGAACCCGAGTCGCATGAACATGCTACAGCTATCGCTTTTACTTCTTCGCGCATTGAGGGCGAAAAAGGCGCCCTTATATATTTCGGAGGAAATATTATTTGATGGAAGCAGCCAACGTAATTTGTAAAAGTTGTGTGATTCAAATGTTTTGTTTTTCCAGGTGCAATAATTTAAAAAAAAAAAGAGGTTCTTGGATGACCACACGACGTTGGTAAAGCATCACACCATTTCGCTCAAACTCGCCTCTGGTGATTATATTGAAGTTTTACTAGCACATGGTGCTTTTTGGAAGCCATACTAGATGATATTTAAACACGGCAATTCTTTTATTTTCTGTTCTTGTGGTTAGGTAAAAATAATTTTGAATTATGACATGACAGGATGAATTATTTAAAATTAAAACCTGTTTTGCTTGGCTTAATCACATGAGTGAATTCTTGGCTTACTTTTTGCAGACATTATACTAAGGCATGGACCATACAGAACTGGAGATAGCCAAGTCATCAAGAAAGATAGGACAGGCTTATTCAGAATCCGTTACAACTAAGGCGCAGGAGGCCAAGGGCATTAGGACGACCGACTGAATAGACAGCTGTACCCATCAAAATTCAAGTGTTGTACCCGCAGATAGTGCTAGGTTTTGCATTCAAAATAATTTGTTTGACATAAAAATTATATATTGCGTGCATGAGTAGGCCGGGGTAGCACTAGGACACACTGGACTGGGGTCACCCCAAGCACACGAAACAGGTTCACGTCGGAGATGGCCACGCCAGGATACATCTGACCTGCGTCTGAATTTACCCTCTGGTGTAACATGGCAAGTACACCAGACGCGGCAACACCGGGACACACCAGTACACAGGACCGGCGTCTGAATTTCTGGTTTGGTATAAAGGCCGAAGATACCAGACCCATTTTGGTGGATCTCTTTGAGTGGGATGCCATTGCTCAATGATTTCTGACTTTACGCTCGTAACGACGACATTATGATCACTTATTCCTTGTATAACATCAACGGAACTAATAAGGTTGCAAGAGCTGTAAAGCAAAATATCTAAAATGTTATTCTTAGATGGGTCATTTTTATTTTGCAGCAATACAAAGGTGTCAGATCTTTTTTTCTAGCTTAATACGACTACCAACTTTGCCTACACAAGTGCCATCACTACGTTCCAACTCTGGCAAGTGAAAGTCTCCCGTGATCTAAGTAAGATGCAGAGAGGGCTCCGAAAGTGAATCGAACAATGTTTGTAACGTTTTAAAATCTGAATCCCGTGGCCTGTAACTACTCCCGCGTGGTAAGAAAAAATATTGGATAAGGTAACTGTGCACCAAACTAATTCAACGCCATCTTGATCGATATTTAGCATAGGTAACTTTAGAGAAGAATAAATTAGCAAAAACACCCCTCTGTGGAGGCAGGCCCTGACCCTTCAATGAACAACAAATTCTTCAGGGAACTTTTCAAAATCGGCGAAAGACGGGTTTAACCACGACACTGAACCATAATAATATCACTTTAAACCAGCATAATTTTCAACTTCGTTTTCTATACTTCTATAATTGGCTACAACAGGAACTAGGTCAAGGCAGAATTTTTTTTCTTACAGGGGTGTCATTATTTTGACACTGGAACAACTTGTTCTTTTTTGTCCCGTGTAAAAGCTTTCCCGTTAATATTAAGCCTGCCAAAAATTGTTTTACACTATTATTGTTTTCCGCTTCTTAAAGTGAGAGCTTTACAGGTGATATTTTGCAGTGATTTGTATTCTATATCACTATACTCCGTTTCAGCTTACGATGGACCGCAGACAGCGCTACAAGCCATCGAAGCCAATCGGTCAGTATCACGTGACCTTCGAGAGGGGCACAGTGACGCGTCGGGCGCGTTGTCGCGTGATACGTTCACACCGCTGGATTGGCTGCGGTGGCTCGTAGCGTTAGACTTCGGTCCATCGCCAGGTGAAACGGAGTATACTTGGGCACAGTTCTGTGGAAGCTACGGGCGACAAAGAGATTAAAGCCTCTTTTGTACGAAATCTGAGTGACAGGCTAATTTCCGAAGGAGTGCAAAGTGGTAGTAGTAGTAGTAACATACGTTTATTAACCAGAAGGCAGAAAAAATGAGTGAAAAGCGATGTGGGGTTCACCAGGGCTCCCCAAAGAGGGACCGGGTAAGAGAGGCCTTCCTGCTTCCCCTCCTTTGTAGCTGCTCGGGTAACGCTCTAGCCTATGTGCCTATGGCAACGCTGCGTGCGATTATGGAAATAATGGATAGGTTTCGGCATCCGTTGTTTGTCGTCGCAGCGGAGATGGAAAAACTCTTCTTATAATAGGTTTTATTTTTTCCAACAAAGGTACGGTGTTGGTGGGGGCTTTGGGAAAAAGCTGTTGATTCAGCTTGACTAGTCCCAAGCCCCCATAACTTCAGGAGCCACAAGCAGCGTGCATGGGAAAAAGGAAATATACTGAGAAGTTGCCTGCCTTCGTGGCGCGAAAAGAAGTCTGGCTTTCGCATTGGCCGCGCCGCGCGGAGAGGGAAGAGAAGAACTGAAAGAACTCCAGGTTAAGGGCCGGCGCTGCTTGGTACTTGGCACGAACAAGGCCGAAGTTCGGCTCAAGCTACACTGGCTACGCAGTGGGGTTCTGAACGACATAGTGCGGAAGGCCTCCTTGGAGCCCTTCGGCATGGTGGAAGGAGTGGAAAGGGAGTCCTGGTGGGAAGGAGGTTTCAGAGGCGTCGAATGAACCACACATAGAGTACCCTATTGAAAAAGGCCAATATGAACTCGGCTTATTGGAAATATTGTATTCCAATGAAGTTGATGAAAACCAATAAAAACTTATTGTTATCCGATTAACCCAATACGCACGATGGGAATTCATATCGGAGCACAATATCCCGATATAGTATGTGGTTATTGGTATACAACAGGATATTGGAGCACAATATCCCGATATAACTTGCGGTTATTGGTAAACAACACGATATCGAAGCACAATATCCCGACAGAACTTACGGTTATTGGAATAGAATACGACACCGCGTGCATATTGGTGACCGACATGGACATACTGCGCGGCCACACGATATATAAATATCGGTCGTCGATCACGGGCCCAAAGGAGAATACAATATCGCGTGGATAAATCTCAGAACGAATTCCAAGTTACCAACATGAATTACGTCGGCATATACCGCGGATTAAGAGGATACGTAACACAGTCTTGATCGCCCGTGAAGCAACATGTGGATATCGGTACGCCCACATATACGACATCGCGTGAATGATATTGTAGAACAGCAGGAGTTACCATACGGCAATACGAGAGAGAACGATAATGGAGGTGGATACACACAGAACACAAACGTTCCGCGTTGCAAACACATTCACACTGATCGAAAGCGCAAGTGTACGTACGGCACACAGTACACACAGCCTCGAGCGCTTGAAATGCTAGACAACCACCAAACCATTCAGAATAACTAGCTGGGACACCCGCGACCTACCTTTCAATGAGAAAGCCCAATAACGACGTGCTCATTGGAGTGATCGTTTTCAAACAAATGTTTATTGCAGTTTTAATGCAACAAAAGTTAGGTTACCGATGTTGGAACCCAAATCGAACGCGATACGTGACAATGTCAGTTCGCACGATAAAATAATGAGGATTAATGGGCTTGACAGGTCACGTGCTTCTTACCCGCACATTTATCGATATTGACCCACCTTTCTGGGTAATCCTACGTCGTACACAAAATCCACAACCACACACGAGCACATTTCACCCACCACTCTTCGTCGCCTGTTTCGCAAGATTCACACACTGTAAAAAACGGCGGGAAAAATACGTGCATTTGCGCCATCAAACGATACGTTACAGACTCGTTTCATGAGAAAAGTCCCCATCGTCAACCCGCGCGCGCGAAAGCTCGAGCGCTCGAGCTTCGGAGGCAGTTCGAATTCCGAAGGGAGGCGAGCCGAGCCAGACAAGCAGCTGAGCGAGCCGCCGAGTGGCCGAATCCGCCGATCCAGCCAAGCCTAGCCAAGCCGCCGAGGACCGCGCCAACCCGGCGAGACAACGGCGATGGCGGGACCGACGGATAACGGCTCGTCAAGTTCGTCGCGCACTTTGCTTGTGGGTTCCAAGTGAAACCAACGCACTTTCAATCGCTTCGAAAGGTACGTATAGACGACTTTATTACTTGCAGCATTGAGTGCTTTGGTATACACAGATCAAAGTGAACACTGAAGGACAGAAGGGATACATGATGTTTTGAAATCGCAGCTTATTTGAACGCATGCGTCCCCTGCTGAAAGCGTCTGGCTGTGCTCTGTTGCAGACGTCATTTCGACTGCGTGTACTCTGATGTAACTTCAGTCAGTGTTTACACTCAGCTAGCTATCACTCGGCTTGTTATCTCATGTGCGAAATAGACGTAGAAACCAGCGCCTCGTCTCTTTCGGATATTCAACCTCCAGCCCCCTGGCTCCCAGCGTGCTTACCGGCGCAAACCGTTCGACGTGTTGGATTATTGGGCTCGTTCGAAGAGGCGTTGTTTAACGCTCACGAGTCGCCGAAGTGTTACCGGAGCTTCTCTTTACGAAAGTCGCGATCGACGCTGGGCTCTGAGCTCGTACTTTTTTTTTTTTTTTTCTGGTAGACTAAGAGTGCCGACCATTCATCTGTGGTGCCGACTGGCGCCGTACGAAGTTGAGAAAAGCTAGCGAGTCTGTCAGATTTTCGTGACGCCGCCCAACTGCTCTGCTACCGGCTGCGCTCAAAAAATAAGGTAAAAAAAAAAAAACGCGTTTTATAATTTTTAAATTGTTTTTTTTTTTTTTTTTTTTGCCATGTTTTATTTCAGTCGCCGCAAAGTAAATCGCGGCCGTACGTCTGTTGACTCCCGATTACTGTCTCTACATCGTAGATTGTCTCACCACAATGGTGCCTCGTTGGTGTGATCTTATTCTGATATCGTTACATCTTGCTTTTTCATCTTGGCACACTTCTAGACGACCTTCTCTACACGTTGCACTCCTTGTCGACATGTCGCTGGTGTCAGAGACAAATCTGAAGTCGCTGTTTGCTCACTCCTTGGTGCACATATTTCATGTTCAACATCAGGTATCTGAAGGAGGCGCCATGAAACCCTGGAGTTTGTTTAGAGGTACCTCAACATACTGCATTCAAGTGTCGTTTTGTGTGTTATAGTTTCCTACAAAACCAAATTGCACTTTGTTCGTAATATACCCTATAACTGTTCACTACAATTAAAATTGCTATGAAACATTGGCCACGAGAGGTGACTCGGCCAACGCAGCCTGAAAATTCCTCGCATATTTTTTTCATGGGTCATTTTGGGAATTGACAAATTTTCTGGTGAATAATGAGTGTTCTGCACATGTGTTCTACTTTTCGTACAGGTACTTCAGTTAGATAAACCCCAGCAAAGGCAGCAAGACAGTCTCTTGGGGTCACACCAAGGATAACTGCATTCCTGCTCGAGTCCCGAGTCTTGTCACCAAACTTCACTGAACATAATGGTACATTCCCTTTCCTTAACCTTTTTTTCTGAAATGTGTTTTTTTTTATTGTTGCTTTTTTCTATTGAAAAAGGGGTAGTACAACATTTAAACACCCAATGTTTTTTTTTTTTTATTTCTGTAAAATGTGTAGTAGATTGTTTAAACACCCAAGCATTCATAAATTGTCTCTGTACCAGACAATAGGGTATCTTATACTCTGTTTCATACTTAGCGTGCAACGCTGTCAAAGGTACTAAAGTGGTGCGCATGAAAAAATAGAAAAAGTGTTACTTCGCGCGTTTCGTGGACGAGTGGTAGAAGGCGCTGCTCTGGCGATATTGACGTCTCAGTGGCCGTATTTTGAAACCGTTTTACGCGCAAAGCTTTTTGGGTTTTTTTTTTTTTTTTTTTTTTTTTTTTTTAGACATACTTTTTGTGCAAGATTGTGCGCATTGACGAAGTGCATATTTCAGTTCCTCCTTCTTGATTTTTATTTATAAGTCGCCGAGAGGCCAGATTTCTACCATCTGGTCTGCCGCTTTGCAAGTCTTATTTGCCTCCAGCACCGAGTTATATTTTTCTTTCGTGCAGCGTGGAATGAGGAATCGCCCTGATAGCGGCCTTGTCCCAAAATTTATAATAAAACGTTAATCGACAATAGTTGTGGCCTGTACAGTTTATTTTGAAATAGCTGTCAAGGGTAGGAATCACCCTCTCGGAGCACTTGCGATGCACCTTCAGGCGAATGGCGTGCTGTGTGAACTCGTCATGCTTGACGGTCCCCGTGCTCAAAACTTTCACGTTGCGAGGTCTTTGCTTCGGGGACGCCACCTTGCCAGATAGGCACTGCGCCTTGCACTTCGCGACAGTACAGGGCACACTCCAGTGTCGTTACTGGCCGTCTCCAGGACTTCACGACCGAATTCTCCGGGGAATGTGTTCTTATACTCCCGTACACATTGGCGATCATCTGCTTGCACTCTTTCAAGATTTTCGCACAACGAATCTTCGAAAACATCCGAGCAGGAAAGGTACTTGAGCTTGCTGCGTAAGACGCCATCTTCTCAAAACCAGCCAGTGCCACACAACCCGAAAACCCACAGCGGCTGCCACACGGATGAACACGAAAACAATTTAAGGTGGTTTACGTTATCTCTTCCTTTTTCTTGAAAAACATTTGTGCTCCATTGAGATCATAACGCCAATATCAGTTACTAGCCCCGAGGAGGCACATTTTCCGACTTTTTAAGATTTTTCTGCAGGGGACCCACTATCTTATGGGGCGAACGTAGGCACGGTCAGCAATGCAAACCGGTGCGCTAGCTTTGACTGCGTTGCACTTTATGTATGAAACAGAGTATAGGATCGCTTCAGACGGGGCAACCTTTCCAGCAATTTTGGGGCTGCTGGCGAGTTGTTCCCTAGTTTTCCCTAGATCAACACGAATTGCTGAGATTGGGTCCGGCTCGAAGCGGACGAGCAACTCTGACTACTCGGAGATGTTTGAAGCGGCAGCAGCCAATCAGGAATGCATTATTTTCACGTGACACCCATGTGGTCGTGATGATGAGAACTGAGGACTTAGTTCTGGTTTGAAATGGATCATTTTTGAAAATAAACTGTTTCAAAAAGACGAGTTAGTATTCTCAGCCCAATTTAAAGATATAAAAACATGTTTTTAGGATATAACTGTGTGTCTAAATACTGTAAGAAAAATAAAATTTCATGATAATGATGGCAAGTCTTAGCAATTCGGTTGCTGCATGTGAACGCGGGCGGCCCGTGTTGCTGGTGTTGCGACATGAAGTTGCTGGGCGAAATTGTTCCGTCTGAAGCGGGCTTTAAGGAACTGAATTCAAGGGCCGTGGAGCTCTGGGGGCAAGCCCACCTGGAAACATTTTTTTTTCTTTTTTGCCTTTTTAGTATTTAAATAGATATATATATATACATATATACTTTTTTTAAGTTTTAACATATAGATGCATAATTTACACGCTAATTCATTTTCAGAAGCGCTTTTATTCACACTCTGTGGCTTTCTAGTGCTTGCAATAGCTTCTCGGTGAGCTAATGCCAGCTCTGCAAAGGGAGAGGGATCTTCCCACGCTTTGAAGGCTGTAAAGCTGTGGCTTGCACAGCTCTAGTGTGTCACACCTCGCTCACTGGCTCCATCGCAAAGCATAGGTGCTGCACGAGTCGCGCCACACCGTAAGCCCAAAAAACAGTTGGGTGACAAACCTGGGACCATTTGTCACTGCACTTAGCTATGGTATGGTGGCATGGTTGGGGCATGAAGCAGGGGTATAGCTTGGAAATGCTGATCTTCATGACATTTTAAACACATTTTTCATTACTTTTGTGTCGAGTTGTCAGCATTCCAAAGGTGAGAAAGCAAGCAGCAGCGACAGCAAGAAAAGAAAAATTTAAGACCGCTTTCACCAAGAATCAATTACGAGCACTAGAAAGGCATGGAGTGTAATTAAAACGCTCCTAAAGGTGAATTAGCATATAAATTAAGTACTTGTGCCTCAAAAATACAAAAAAAAATGTAAATATAGTTATAAGGATAAAAATATACACCAGGAGGACTTAAACCAAAAATACAGTCTGTAAGTTTGAAATTTGACACCTTAAACCACTTGGCCACCACCCAATTTCATTTCCAGGTCGTTCATCGAGGTATATGAATTTTGTTTGCAGCTGTCGGCTGCAAGAGAGATTGCCTTCTTTTCATTTACTTTACTATTCCTACCAAATATGACAAGTGATAAAGAATAGAACCTCATTTGGTTGGCCGAGGCACTGTGCTTACATCAAGGCAAACTAGCCTGTCTTGCTGTGTTCATATTTTGTTTCATCATCTGTTTAGGATTCTGTTGTCGCTCATCAAAAGAAGAAAAAAAAAAAAAACTGACTAATTCTGACTTATTCTGGTGTTCAGGTACCCTTGGCAGTAAACTCTGCTAAATGGGGCAAAATATAGATACTTTTTTTAGCAAATATGCATTGTTTTAGCAAAATGAGCTACACTATTTGACTAACGTGAAACAGAACAAGCCTCTCCACTTGGGTCTTTTTTCATCTCTCGCAGACACTATTTCCTGCTTTTTGTGGTTTGTATCGGACTTTTGTATTCTGTCCGGCCAAAGCATCTGTGTTACACTAAGACTGGGTTCTTTAGGATATCTACAGGTATTCTTCGCAGCAAATGGCTTCCAATCAGGAACACGAGTTCGTTCTCGGCCACCGAGAGCAAGTATTTTCAAGGTGAGCTATTGCCCGCCTATGAGTTTTGTATTTCAATCCTCTTGAATGCCATAACTTATGTGTAGTGGTCTTGCATTAGTATTTTGTTGTCTCTCTTCTGCAAAAACACCCAAGTTTGACTAAGACCAGGTTCTTTCTTATACATGCAGGTCTTGGTGGCAAGCACCAGCCAATCAAGGCCAGAAGTTTGCTCTTTGCCGCGCATGGCAAGTGTTTTCAAGGTGAGTGATTGACGCCTATCTGAGTTGTGCGCTTCATTCCTCACAGACACTCTATTTCCTGTCTGTATAGTGGCCTTGTTTCAGGCTTTTGTGTCTCTGTCCGGCCAAAGCATCTGTGTTAGACTAATCTTTAGGATATGTGCAGCAATTCTTGGCATCAAGTGGCTGCCAATCAGGAACACGAGTTTGTTCTCGGCCACCAAAAGCAAGTATTTTCAAGGCGAGCTATTGCCCGCCTATATGAGTTTCAGCATTCATCAAGGAGCGCAAAATCAAAGCCCGGGGGTTGGCCATTGCAAAAATGTTGACTCGGAAGCGCATAGGGAGGAAGCTTTATAAAAGTATCCACCTGCTTCTACAAGACAAACCAAAACTAAGAATGTGGGTTCCATTTGAAAAAAAAACAAAACAACATTGTCAGCCCGAATTAACTCGGGGGCGGCACTGAGCAAACAAGCCACGGTAGAGTATGCTTGGTTCAGGCGTTTGTAGGGGTGGTAGATAACTCGGTGTTTTCTAAAAAAAATATTTTTTTTTCTAAAAGTGTGGTGGTTGAATATTCAGGGATGGGCATTGAGTCGGGATGTTAAGGTAAAAATTTCATCCACATGCCGGGATTCATGTGCCTTGTCCCCCTAGCGAGGGGGACAAGGCCTTCAAAATTTTGGGTTCGCAAAAGGGGTGCGTCAGTATTGACGTCTCATTTTACATCATTCGTCTCTATTTAAAACGCACTATAAATGACATGCCTGAGATTCGTTTGGGTGTACTTCCTCTTAGCAAGTATATGGTTCTGTCTCAAAAAGGTCTAATCTGATGTTGACCGCTCCTCAGGTCTCCACCGACGATTCATCAGGACGAGACCCGACCGGGACACTAGGGAGGAACGGCTTAAGCAAGGGAGGCTACATATACGTCAGCTTCTTGCGGACAAGAAACGAAAATAGATAGATGGTGCGTGTTTCATTTGCTATGCCTTTTGGCGTGCACATTATGTTTGTTATGTTTCAAGATTCCTGCAGAGTTTGGTTTCAACTATTGTAAATTACCGAGCATGCGCCCAGGTCGCAGAAGCGCCTACCTTCTGATTCAGAACGATCCGCAAATAAGCAAAGGGCATACCAGACACCCATCCACCTGTTTTGAGCCATGCTCAAAATATTGAAAGAGCACATCAAGCGCCAGGTGCTGTGGCGCCTTTGCCACAATAGCGCCAGTCGCAGGGCTGACAGATCCGTGACTGGCGCAAGCCATGGCATGGCCTTTGGGAACCAGGGAATCGAGATTAAAGAAGTAGCGCAGAAATTGGAGGCGAGTGGTGAAGGTGAGCAGAGTTAACAGAAAACAAGGATGAAGGGAGTTCCGTCGCATGAGGCATCTGTGTCCCGTGCATGTAATTTTGAGTGTGCTGTAGGTGGCTACCCAAAAAAATTGTTACTTGGACGTAACTAATCGCAAACCTCTCTTGCAGTTTCCATGGCCCACAAGCCAGCCGGCGCCAGTTCATTCTCGTTCAAAGGTGAGGATTCTAGATTTTCTAGATTGCTCTGAAGCAGCAATACTGAAGCCAGAGAAGCGGTACGGCATATTTAATTGACAGAACGACTGGGGACGCTTTCACTGAAGCTTGTTTTGCTGCAATACACGTGTGTATTGCAGCAAAACAAGCTTCAGTGAAAGCGTCCCTACTCGTTCTGAGCTCCGTCAATTAAAGGTGCCGTACCTCTTGTCTGTCTGGCTTCAGTGTTGCTGTAGGCGACAAAACGTGTGCCCAGTTTTGTCACAAGAGGCATATTATGTCACGCACATGTAATTTTGAATTTATCCGGCTTAGTGTGCTGTGGTGGCTGGTCAAAGAAATTGATACTTGGACGCAGCTAATCGCAAATCTTTCTGGCAGTTTCCACAGCCTAAGAGCTAGCAGGTCCCAGTTTGCTTTTCTTCAAAGGTGAGAATTCCAGATTCCCGAACGAGGAATACTGAAGCCATATGAACGGTACAGCATTTTTAATTGACGGAGCTCAGAACGACTGGGAGCTCCTGCATTGAAGCTTATTTTTCTGTAATACAAGCGGGCGACATTGACACGTGCCCAGTTACGCCGCAAGAGGATATCTATGTCCCGCGCATGTAATTTTGAATCTTTCAGACTTAGTGTACTTTACGTGGCTACTCAAAGTAACTGCTACTTGGACGCAACTAACCGCAAATCTCTCTTCCAGTTTCCACGGCCTACAAGCAAGCAAGCACCAGTTCGTTTTTCCTCAAAGGTGAGCATTCCAGATACTCTAGTTAGGTGCAAAGCAGGAATAGTGAAGCCAGACGAGCGGATACATATATTTAATTGACCGAGCTCAGAATGACCTGTGGCAGTGGCATTGAAGCTTATTTTTCCACAATCAAACGCAGACATAATTTTGAATCTACCCGCTTGGTGAAGGATTGCTACTTGTCGCGAACTAATCACAAATTTTTATTTTGCAGTTTCTATATAACTACAGCTGGCAGGTGCTGTTTTCATTAAGGTGAGGATTTCACATTCTGTTTTCAAACATCAAGTTTTTGAATGAGAGTCCTAAACAATTAACTTTCTTTTGCAGTAAATGCCAGATCCTCCAGTTCAGGAATATGTTAAATATATTTGGTATGGATAAGTCCAGTGTTTTGCTTCTTTATTCACAATTTCACAACAGCAACATTTTTTTAATTTATCACTCAGAAATACACACAAGAAGAGACTGCGTTGCAGAGAAATGTTGCGCTGAACGTGATATTCCAACTCGTATATAGTTTTATTGGTAGCCGATATAATATATTGGATTCCAATATCCATAATACGCTGAGTATATTGGAATCGTAAACCCTTATTGGATCCCCATACGACACATGGGGATCCAATAAGGGTTTATACGGTATTGGATTCCAATATTTTCAGCGTATTATGGATATTGGAATCCCATAACAAATCCTTATTGTAATACAATACAATAAATGTAATGTTTTCCAATACACTGTCTATATTGTATTGCAGTACAATAAAAAGATATTGTTTACCAATATCCATAATACGCTGTTTATATTGGGGTTTTCCAATAGGGTACCTACGCCGGAGGCTCAGGAACGGTGTGACGACGGACTGGCTGCCCCACAAACTACGGATACTCAACGCCAATGCTCTGGCCGTCGTTCAAGGTAGAGCTCCGATGTGATTTAGATGCCGAAAACTGGGGACGTTCGCGGATACTGTCGGGTGCCGCGTTGCGATTTGCGTCTAAGGTTAGGGAACCTTACAGAGGACTGCGAGCATATATACGCCTCGGTCATTGACGTGACTCATGGAAACCCCTTTTTAGACCTTATTCGGCATGAGGAAGTAGCTGAAGCCACCGTTCGTGACGCAAACCCTCCGACGGTGGTGCCTGGCGAAGGCCGTACCCCAGCAGCCGGGAACAAAGGTGCCCGTCATCATGCAAACGTGGAAAGTTATCGAATCTTTTCTCGAAGATGACAACATACCGAAGGACGTGAAGAAGCATGCTATAAAGCTAGTCAAAAGACAGGCGAGGAACGCGGCGAACTTAGAGCTGCTGAAAGCAGGAACTATAATGAAGCTTATTTCAGTGGGACAGGAAAAGGCAAATAGAGAGCGAGCAGAAAATAACTTTTGACGAGGGCCTTCGAGGAACTTATTCTTGCCGGAAATGAGACACCCGGTTCGTTTGGCGATGCCATAAGAAATGTAAAAACCTGCATTTGGTCAAATAAAAAAAAAATAGTATAGGGGCGGAATGATCCGCTGCAGAGTGCAAACTTTGGAACGAGACGAAGAGCCGATGCCAATGTTTAAAATGAAAGAACGGGAGAAAGCAAAATAGAGTAAAATCAGGGCCCTCCGAGTTGGAGAATCGGTTGTTACTCAACAAGAAGATATCGAGCAAAAACTTGTCTAATTTTGCAAGGAATTCCTTCGTCAGTGTTTTTTTGCGCTTTTTGGTCCTCCAGCTTACAAGGAATCCTTTAAAGTAAATGAAAATGCCAGTGAACGTATACGGCCAGCTTTCATGAAGAAAATGACGAAAGTAGAAAAGGCAGTAGCGGAATGGCTAGACTAAGATCGGAGCACCTTTCTGTAAAACAAACTCTCGGAAGAACTAGCGCCAGTGCTTTGTCAAGTTTAGGCCGATATTTCGAAGATACCGCTCACTCCTTCGTCCATGAAGCAGGCGGTAACAGTGTTAATATCCAAAAAGACCGCCGATGAGTGAACTCGATCGGCCGACGATTATCGACCAATCAACTTACTAACGACAGATTAAAAAATCTTGCTAAAATATTGACAACACCTTTTGAGAAAGCATTGGGATCAGTCGTTGGGGTACATCAAACGTATGATATTAAAAGCCGCTCAACTAGCACCAATCTTTATATTATGCGAATGTCGGCTGAGACCACGGGCTCCATGCAAACGAAGATAGCCATAGTGCATGGACATTTGAAGAAAGCGTTCGAGAGGTTATCGCTCTCCTTTTTATTTCCGAAACTCGAACATTGAGAAGGGAGGGGGGGGGGGGGGTAAAACTATGCGGCTTGGTGAAATTATGCTACACAGATATCACGACTTGTCTTCTAATCAATGACTGCAAATCTACGCCCATTCCTGAGGGCACCTCGGTAAGACAGGGCTCACCCATGTCACTCATTTTATTCGCAATTGAAGCCTCTTTCCAAGGCAATATTAAATGACGCCGATATACGCGGGGATAGCGTAGCTGCGTTACCTATCAAGGTCTTACTTAGCCTACGCTGATGATGTGAGCATAGTGTGCTCATCAAGACCCGAGCTGCAATTAGGATCCGAGCGCATAAAATATTTCTGCGATATGTCCGGGGCTGAAATTAACGTTAGAAAATCCTTAGGGTCTTGGTTGGTACCCTGGCCTGAGTTGGTTATGGAGATCCAGTGGACTGCCTCGTTGTCTAACTACTCAGGGGTCGGCCTGGACCTAGCGAGGCTGAGCAGTGAAGAAGGTGGCGTGAGGCTAAACGACGTCAGAGCCAAAGCAGCAGAATGGCATGGCCGAAACATTTCCCGTTTAAACCAAAGTTAGGTATGCAACGCAGTATTTTTTTTTTTTTTTTGCGCATGGTAGTCTGCACAAATCGTACCCTGCCGCAACATAGGCGCGACAAAATTGCAACGCATTTGTGCGGCGTTCATATGGAAGTCTTGTTTCGAAAAAACACGCCGAACAAACATTTTTTGTTAGCCCGCATATTGGTGGCTTAGGACTGGTGTGAATGTAGATATCAAGTTAAAAGTGCATCGGTTTACGCTCTTTCGAGATATAAAAAAAAAGCAAATGATGGGTTTCCCTCCCCAGGCGCTTGGGGGGAGGTATCTTTGATCTTGGTTGGACGTCAACAACAATGACAAGGCAGCCAAGACAGTACCGATGCTAAGCTATCACAAAGAGATAGCAGAAGCAGTGAAGTACTTTCTATGCGGATTTTATAAGGGGTATTTATAAAAGTTTAAAAGAAATCGTCTATACTACGACACAATCGACTTGGTAATGCCTTCGCCACTTTACCGCTCTGGGTTTGCTGAAGCTGACGGTTCCGACATTTTTCGGCGTTTGCGAATATACTCTGTACGGCAGGGGATAACATTTTTAAGGAATTGTCAACAGCACGCAAAAAAAAAAACGAGGACAACGAGAGTAGAGCACAGAACGAATGTGTAAACTATTTCCTTGTCAGGTTTTGCATGAAAGAACTGCCAGTGAAATCTTGGGAGGAAAAGAAAGGTTTCTGCCTCCCATAGTGCACAAACTGTTCCCTTCGCCCATTTGAAAAAACACTGTAGCACATTTTTGTTAGTATTGCACGAGTGCCGAATTATTCTGGGCTCACCTTCGCGCAGAAAGGGGGATCGCGTTGTATCCAACGTGGCAATCTATGAAGCTCCTGGAGGTCGAAAAGCAGGAACACACTCCCAGTTGTGAAATACTCACGTTGATCGGGTCGCATGCAAATCGGTGCTGCCGAACTGACCATACGTTGGTCAGAGACGGGGACAATTCGCATGACCTTATCTAATACAAGGGGTCAATTATGTGTGCTCTATTATAAACAAGATTGATTTCCCCGAAATTGAATTCGGGGATGTTTTAAGAGCTTGAATGAAATAACACGCGATATAAAAGCCAGCGCAGAGCATGTACCTTGAACTATTATATTCTGTGTTGAACTGAAACGCATGTGTCTGACACTGTCTCTCCAACCACTGTTGAACTGACCTGTATTAGTGTTCTACCTTTTCTCTCAGTGTTCCAGCGGTAATTAATGTGAGGGTTTCGTCGTAAGCCACAATTCAACAGGTTTCTTACTATTTACATACTTTTATTTCATGCAATAAATGCAAATCTAAAAACGCCCAGTAAGCACCGCACTTGGCTGCCAAGCAGAGGTCCCGGTCTCAAATTTCGGGACCGGATGCAGCTTCTTATTAACTCGTAAAATCTCTAGCTCTAGAACGTTCGAGAACGTTGTCGTTTGTTCCACTGCAGGACAGAGTGTTTTAGGGCAGAATGTTTTAGTCGGAATGTTCCAGAAAGCAGAGCTAATTTCGCTTTCCGCTCTTTAGGCGCTTGGAGGGTGGGATCTTTCATCTTGGTTGGACGTCGACAGCAATTCCGAAGCAGCCAAGAGAATACCGGTGCCACGCTATTACAAAGCGATAGCGGAAGCAGTGAAATATTTCCTATGCAAATGTTTTGAGGACTATTTACAAAAGGTTAAAAGAAAACTTCTATATTGAGACACGAGTGAATTGGTAATGCCTCCGCCGCTCTACCGCTCTGGCTTTGCTAAAGCTGACGGTCTCGACTTTTTTCAATGTTTGCGAAGATACCCTGTTCGAGAGCACATAAAATATTTCTTTGTGAAGTTTCGTATGAAGGTACTTTCATTGAAACCTCGGGATGAAAGGAAGGTTCCTGCTTCCCATAGTACACAAAGTGGTCCTCTTTGCCCTTCTGAAGAAGCATTGCAGCCGTAGGGGGTCAGTCCTTTGCCAGCGCTCGACACTGAGCCTGTCACACCAACATTCGCTTCCTGCGGCCCTTTTTATTTTCTTATTTTTAGTTTGGGCACAAGTACGCCCCATTAAACGATTATTTTCCTCAGGTTATCTTCGCCTCGTCACCTGTTATGCGGGACAATATCGATATCTCTAGATTGCTCACGATCGTTGCCTGATCATCTTGTAGACATCTGAGTAGTTCAATTTCTTCCACAGTACAAAGACCATGATTGATTTCTATATCTCCAGAAAGTCACTTGAAAGGAACGAAGTAGAAGGCCCAGGTAGCAAAAAGGTTGAAGTACTTCGAAACACTCCTACACGACATATTCGTTTGCTAGAATAGGCAGTAGCCCTTGTTGTTGAAGCAGCCGGCAAGGCAAAGAATAGTTAACAAAATGATTTGAAGAGTATCAACTCACCTCCGTAGGTAACAGTGGTGTCAGCCTGATGTCGGCAGCTCTGCCTGGCCCAAATGTCGCGAAGCGAAAGTGCTGCGCGCCTGAAGGTACAATGAATGAAAAAAAAAGTTTTAGAAAAACCTATATTAAAAAAAAAATGTTTTACACGAGAACGTTTAGTATATTTATGCAGCTAGACAACATTTGGGTAAAGGTAGGCCTGCTTTAGGTCCCTCCCGTAACAGAAGAAGCATATATCTAAGCTTCTTTTCTCGTATTTAGTTGGCGTGAGAGATGTTTGACATGCTGAATGTTCGTTTCATATTTGTTTCTTCGCGAGGCTGTAGTCTTTTCCTTGGCATGAGAAGTGTTCTAATATCTTTTTAGCAGCGTGCCAGGTATTGTCACATTTTTTTCAGTCGATTTCGGTGTTGAGCTTTTTTTCAGAGGAAGACGCAACGTCTCTTCTGTTGTGACCTTATGCAAACTGTTGTTGTCACTATAAGTGATTAGGGCATTTTTAATAGTCTCGGGTTTTTTGAAGGTGCAAAATTATTTGGTGCCCTCCTTTCCGTATCTTTGGAAGCAAAGAAAAAGTGAGGGTCGAAAAGGAAAGGCGCGTACAGTTCCGCTGCACGAGCTCGCGCGAACCTAAACACTGTTTATAAGGAACACACACACACACACATACACACACCCACGCACACGCACGCACGCACGCACGCGCACACGCACACGCGCGCACACGCACACATACACAAGCACACATACAAACGCACACGCACGCACGCACACGCGCGCAAACACACACACACAAAAGATTCGAGTCGAGGTGCTAGGCGACGTGAAGATAGGCTTTGTGAGCCTAAAAATACCAGGCTATGTGTTTTGTTACCGCAGGTGACAGTGTGATTCGGGTAAAGCGTGCCCTTACAAGACAGATTTTTTTTTTGTCGGTGCTCAAAATTCTAGCTGTCTTCCTCCGTGAATGAAAAAGAAAATACACGGAATTACAGTCATTCCCTTGTATAAATAAGGAAAGAAATTACGTTACAATTACTTTGTACAACGTATAATTACTTCCTTACAAAATTGCTAATAAATGTAAGGAATTACAAGTAGTTTTGTTACTGGGTCATTCCATGTCAAATGTCCCAGACGTTGTGCTTGACCACCTTTGATTTATAAAAAAAAAAGTATTGCCTTCTGTTGCGATGTCTGTAGCCATGCCCTAAAATATATTTGACGAAAAAAAATTTTGATGCCATGAGTGAGGTTTTAATTTTTAAAAACGGCATGAAACTTGGCATCACTTAATAATTGATGAAAAATTCGCTTTTTTATAAAACACCCAACAATATTTTTTTCTTAAATTTGCACGTCTTTCAACTTACAATGTAGTTGAGCTTGCAAAGTTTTGTTTATTTTAAATATATTTTTAAACACAATTTTAATATTATTGTATCATTTTTTTATTAATAAGAGATATAGAATTGCTTCTGTGACTTAATAGAGCTTTTTTATCGGCTGCCCTGCAGGTATATAATCTATAAAAAAACGTTTAAAACGGCTCAATGAAATATCTTGCAGTAAAACAAAAACAATAAGGTTGTCAAAAAGTGCGTTTTGACGCATAAAAAGCCGTTTATTTCACCCTGAGGTGGTCGAAGTAAAACTACAAAATATGGTGGGTTTGGAGGAACAATCGATTGTCTTTTGATTCTGAAAGTTTGATCCATGAATTTTTTCGCTTAAAGCGAGCAAACAATTTTTGAAGTAGAACTCTCGCACCACAACCCGGATCGCTTCTTAACGCCTCTTCGCCGCACAGCACGCCACCTGCGACGATAGCTGACACGATTAGGTCCAAAGCAAGAACGCAGTTTGCTGCCGCTTCCCCTTGTCCGTCTTTCTGGCAGCAAGGGAAGAAATGGCAGGTATCGTGTAATAATTAGGGATGGTCCGGCCGAACTTCAGACTCGGCAAAGTTCGGCAAATGCCGAAATTTTCAAAAAGAGTTCGGCAAAGATTCGGCAAAAATTCTGCAAACGTCTACGCACGCTCGAGAATGCGACGGGCCCAAGGATTGCAAATGGACGCCGTGCGTTTGTGTGGTTACCATCGTACAGAGTAGTACTACCACCGGTTACGGCGAGGTACGGAGTAGGCGACGTGGTAACTGTGTGCTTGTCAGCCTTTGTGAGCGTGATTCTTTTCAATATTCTCTGCCTCAAGAACAAAAGATCGACCAGAAATGGACGCGAGAATGCCGCAGTCCACTGCGCAAGTGACAAATGATGCGGTACATTTGTGATAACGTGATTTTCATTTGATCTTTCCAGTGATGCAACGAAGTACTTGCAACATTGACTGACAAGTACTTTAAAGCACTCCTCGCCATTCTAGCAATCCTGTTTTCGGCTCAAAACTAGTTTGTGGCAGAACAAAATAATATTGCTTTCAATTAGTGTTATTTCGCGGTTTTCATATTTCCGCATAAAACTGAACACAAAACTATCATGCTTCGTTGCACATCCGACATTTCTAAATCTTCCCATCTTCCTAAACGTCCGGTGTGTCATAACATCGGAAACCAGCATTTTAAAAGTTAAAAACGAGACGTTGCGAATAATGGGACGCACGCTTTCATGCAAAGCTGGCGTTAAGTGACTCAAATAGAAGAACATGCATATTTACAATAATATTGTTATCTCTTCTGGTGAAGGCTCAACAGCCGTTGCATTCATTTTCGCGCACGGAACGGGACTCGCAGAGGAAATATAGAACACAGTGTTAGTGACTTTTTTTCAGTAACACACACTTGCAGGTTTGCGCTGATTAGGCCTCAAAACCGAAACTCGCGTATCGTGACTGCGCCCGCTACCTCCGCCAACCTCGTTGTCACAGCACTTCTGCACATAGTCACTTTAAAATTACCAATAAACATACAAAAATGGCACGGATACAATAATCTTGTAGACTATCACCTTATTTAGTAATAACTGCATCAATTTAAAAAAACATAAAGACTTTTTTTTTCAATATGAAACGATATATCAACTTTTAGGTCTGGTAACAATGTATTTTTGCCGAATCTTTGCCGAATGTTTAGAAAAGTTCGGCAAAAGTTCGGCTTAGCCGAATCCCTAGATTCGGCGCCTAATTTTTGATTCGGCAAAAGTTCGGCCCATCACTATAGTGCCGTCAGCCCCTTGGATCGAGCGGGCGCACAGAATTGGGTTTTTCAAAGATAACTCCACGACAGTCAGGCCCATCATCGTAAGATTTAATTATTTTAAAGATAAAGAAGTCGTGCTATCACAAGCAAACAGACTAAACGGTACAGATTTTCGTTTGAGCGAGGATTACTCGGAAGAGACCCGTAAAGCACGAAAAGAGCTCCTTTCTTTTGCAAAAGCACAAGCTCGTGACTTCAAGCTTCGCCACCATAAACTAATTATCGAAAATTTGCGATATATTTCTGACCAGGAAACCGCACGTGTTATGCAGTTTCCCGCATAGCTACAGGAAAGCAGAAAGTCATCCTCCCAACAACAGAAAAGACCATTATCAACTATAAACTGTTTTACTGCCAATGCTAGAAGCGTTTATGCCAAACAAGAAGCGCTGCATTCTGCTGTCCACTCCTGCTCTGCAGACGTTGTTATCATCAGTGAAACTTGGCTAACTCCGGATATTGCAGATGGCGAATTAATCATAAGTGACTCGTATTTTATCATCCGGGGAAATAGGATTATGCGGCGGTGAGGGGGAGTGTTGATTGCTGTTAGAAGTACTTTGCATGTTGAAAAGTGTGATATAATATCAGGTGTTGAAAATGTTTAAGTAAGGTTTAAGACGCCTACTGTTTGTATTTTAGTCATCGCACGTTATAAGCCACCTGACTTGCCAGATTTCTCGCCATTACTTTATAATTGCTTAGAGACCCTTGCTCGTTCTTATCCAAATGATCTCATAGTTCTCTCCGGTGACTTTAATTATCCCGAAATAAAACGGCCGGTTGTTCCAAATGTCATATCCTTTGATGCATGGTATAAACTTTCGAAGCAGAGTCGGGATTTCGTTGATGTGATAAACGCCTTCTCTCTTTTTCAAATGGTTGACAAGCCAACTCGTAACTCTACTTTCTTGGATATTTTTTTTATTTCGAAACCAGATTTTATAGCTTCGGTAAACTTTATGGAACCGCTCAGTGATCATACTTCCCTAAATGTTGAACTTGATCTTCCTACGCAAAAGCACAGCCCGCTGGTAAAAGCTATTTATGATTACTCCAGGGCTAACGTCGATGACTTCTGTCGGAGCTTGCAATTCTTTTCAAGTATTTACATGGTTGGCTTTGACTCTAGAGCAGTTCACGAAAACTGGAGATTATTCAAACAAAAGCTACTTGATCTATGCGACCAATTCATTCCAAAAATAAATATATATTCTTCTAGCTATTGAGAAACCCGGGGTTTCGGCCGCCTTAAACGACTAGTGAATAAAAAACGGAGACTATTTCAAACAGTTAAAGTGTCTTTGTCCCCTTCTGCGTGGACAAAGTTTGACGAATTCCAATTAATATGCAAGACAGAGATCCGTAGAGCGAAGAACACGTTTTACAACGAAGACCTCCGCAGCCGTATGACAGCTAACCCCAAAAAGTTCTGGAAAGCGGTTAACCCTAAGCAAGTGTCGAAGCCTCACCGATTCACTAATCTTGCGGGAGACGAGCTCGATGTGGGTACAGTGTGCGAGGAATTCAGTCGCTTTTTAGCGAGATGTTTTCTGAAGGCATTTTCTCCTTACTAGAGCATTCTCCTAATTACGACATAGCCACACAAATGTGCCAGTCACTATGTCTGTGAGTGGAATTCAGAAACTAATAGAACATCTCCCAACAAACTCTGCCCCCGGTCCTGACAATATCACGACGAAGCTAGTTAAGCTTAGGAAATGTGAATCTTCTGCTCTCCGCTGTTCGATCTTTGAGCAATCCCTAACTAGTGGCCAAATACCTGCTGATTGGAAACTGTCAAAAGTCACCCCCGTCTTTAAAATTGGTCAAAAGAATAAATTCACGAACTATCAACCCATCTCTCTGACGAGTGTTCCGAGTAAATTAATGGAAATGTTTTTTTTTTTCTCAAAAATCATAGATCACCTGTCACCAAACAACCTTCTTTTTGAAAACCAGCACGGTTTCCGTCGGTCTCACTCTTGCGAAACCCAACTTTTCGAATTTGTAACTGATATACACAGTAACCTGCATTTTAAAACTGAGAGGCACGCCATTTTTATTGACTTCCAAAAAGCATTCGATAAGGTGCCGCATCATCGACTAGTTCTAAAATGACGTGCTTTCCAAGTGATAGACTGGATATCGGATTTTCTTTTCAATCGCTTGCAAAGTGTCTGTTGTGATTACAAATCTTCATCACATCAGAAAGTAAAATCAGGAGTGCCGCAGGGGACCGTGCTGGGTTCACTGCTCTTTCTTTTGTACGTGAATGATTTACCCGACAGTATTCTTTCAACCATCCGTTTGTACGCTGATGATTGTGTGGTCTAAGGAAGATATTGTCACGGGTGGTGACCAAAAGAACAATAATTAAACAGAAAGAAATAAACGTTTAATGTGGCGAACTTGTGCCAAAACTAAAAGGGTACAAAGATAATAACAGAGCGTCGCGGGCGTTGAAGTCGGCGTAGCAGCACAGTCGGACGCTGGGGCGAAACTGACTCCGGCTTGCCACGCGGAGCCGCTTTTGTACACGCGTTGGCTTCTGAAGCATTCGACGTAGAAGGTTCGACGCGTAGAACCAGACTTGTACGTAATCCGTTACAAGTAACGAAATTACTTGTAATCCCTTACATTTATCGGTAATTTAGTAACGGAATAATTACATCTTTTCTAGAGTAATTTTAAAGTAATTCCCTTACATTTTTTACGTAACGGATTCCTTGTAATCCGTTATATTTTTTTCAGGGCCAGCCCCCCCCCCCCCCCCTCCCTGTTAAAGAAAAGGTCGTTTTTATTTTGGTAAAGTTGAGCGCAGTGACACTGTCACGCGCATTGACCAGCGCAAACGGAGGCTTGGCACCCTTCAGTTCTGCAAAGCCTTTTTTTGTAACACCAAGCCCCTGAACTATTTTCTTTTTAGACCCTAACTACAATGTCATGAAATCCGAATAAACATTTCTACAAAAAAAAAAAAAAAAAAAAAGAACCCCCCCCCTTTTTTTTGTAGAAATGTTTATATATCCACTTTTTTTAGTGTCTGTTTTTTTTTTCCTTTGCAATTGAAGGTTGGGAGAGGTGGACATTAGTGATTGTATGCCTCTTCGAGAAACTCTAGGCGTTAAGTGCACAGAGAGGAATTAACAATGCCCTTCTCGGTTATAGTAACTACGACCATTTTCATAATGTCACAACACGAGACAGCGCTCCGTCTGCCCTAAAATGCACTAAAAGCGATGTCATAATATGTGAAGGTGTTATTGCCACAAGCATCCTCGTTCGTTGCTGCACACTTATCAACTTCTCTTAGAAAACAGGATGCATTTTTTTTCTGCTTCTTTCATATTATTTCAACCTGTTTTGAAAGCTACTTACTTTTTTGTGGTCCAATTTCTAGGGTTGGCCCATTTTATTTGTAAATATAAGCCAGGTTATCCGCATCTCAGCCACCCTTTTCGTGAGTCAGCTTTTTGCGATCACTCCAAAATTAATAATTGTCTTCCTTTTTTTTTCCGCTGTTTTTATTCCAGCACGACGGATCTTTACAAATAAATGATAAGAGATCTTTACAAACAAAACATAATGGTGGCTGACGTAGACTTGAGGAGAGAGTGAAACTCATGAGTGGGGAGCCATAGTGTGGCTCAGTTTTCTGCCCTTCGCTGCCCGTGGCATCAGCGGAAGTCTATCTGGAGAAAACCGGAGTAAACTGCAATCGGTCCGTGCTCCGTGCGTTTTTGAACGGCATCAAGAAAGGTACACACGGCAAACGTGCATTTGCATTTCCTTATTTTAACCGACGTTCTGATTTTTTTCTATTACTTATATTTATATGTTAAAAACGTTTTCTTATTCACCAACGCGCCTCAACCGAGGCTCGACCTGTTCATAATCAAAGAAAGAAGAATGTCGAGCCAAACCTTAAATATTATTTTATTATCACCTTACTGTTACCAACTCTACTAAAACTCTCGAATATCAGGCAGCGGCTGCAACGATGAAGCTTTGCCCTATCTTCGAGCTAAATAGTACTTTCATTGCTTCCCTGAAAAAGCTCAATGCAGAGAATTAAATATTCGTGAGCCATAATACGGCACTCCCATCCAGTGACTCAGTTCAAATGGGGCTCAGCGTGGCAGTCGACATCTTCAGCAAGAAATGACGCAGTATATGTCTGACGAGACTTTCAAGAGCCAGCTGTTGCTCAAAATACTCAAGGTCAATAAATGGGACAGGTGGCAACAGTAAGAACTTGAATAACCTTCTTCCTTTTGTTTCTTAATTGAGGAAACTATTGTTGAAAGTAACGCCACGAAAGTAACGAATTACTTTTTGGGGTAACGGTCACTTACTTTTATAAGAGGGTAATTGTAATTGTAAAAAATTACAATTTAGCCTGGAGTAATTGTAACTGTAATTCCTTACAATTTTTGAGTAACGTGTACAAGTCTGCGTAGAACGTTCTAAACTCGAATCAGCTAGACGGTTCTCGAATTCACCAGAACATCACATTACAGTGTCAACAAAGTGCGTAGCCGCGGCCAGGAATCGAACCCTGGCCCTTCGCGTGGGAGGCAAGCGCAATAACCGTTAGGCTACGGCCGCGCTGCCTACTTGGCGCGCGGCATTACTCCCCCCCTTAAAAAGTGCATCGCCCCGATGCAACACAAAACGAAACAAAGCACATAAAAAGGACGGCAAACTAAAGAGTTATTTGAAACACATGAGATCCACAGTCCTATCGAGCGTAGTACGGCTTCAGGCGCACGACGTGGACGACTTCAGGTCGTGGTGGGCGGCGCGATGATGTTCTTGTTCCGTCGGGCATCACCTCGTAGTTCAGCTCGCCGAGGCGACGAAGTACCTTGTATGGCCCAAAGTACCGTTTCAGCAGTTTCTCACTGAGGCCGCGGCGACGGATGGGCGTCCACACCCACACCCTGTCTCCGGGCTGGAAGTGAACGTCCCTGCGACGAAGGTTGTAGCGGCCCGCGTCGACGCGTTGCTGGTCTTGAATCATGAGTCGGGCGAGCTGGCGGACTTCTTCGGCACGTTGAGCAACCACCTGGGCGTCGTCGCTCTGATTGTCAGATGGATCATGGGGCAGCATTGCGTCCAGCATGGTCGTCACCTTCCGACCATGTACCAGCTGGAAAGGGGTGAATCCAGTGGTCTCCGGAACCGCCGTATTGTAGGCGAACGTGACGTAGGGCAGCACCTCGTCCCATGTCTTGTGCTCAACGTCGACGTACATAGAGATCATGTCGGCGATTGTCTTGTTCAGTTTTTCCGTCAGCCCGTTGGTGTGCGGGTGGTACGCAGTTGTACGACGGCGGCTGGTGTAACTGAGTCGGAGGATTTCTTGGGACAGCTGTGCCATGAACGATGATCCGCGATCTGTAATCAGAACTTCTGGAGCGCCGTGCCGGAGGACGATGGACTCGATGAAAAACTTGGCGACTTCAACAGCCGTGCCTGCTGGAAGGGCTTTCGTCTCGGCGTACCGTGTGAGATAATCGGTGGCGACGATAATCCAGCGGTTTCCCGACGTTGACGGCGGGAAAGGGCCAAGTAAATCCATTCCGATCTGCTGGAACGGCATAGACGGGGGAGAAATCGGGTGCAGAAGTCCTGACGGCTTCGTCGGCGGTTTCTTGCGTCGCTGACACTCGTGGCATGATCGAATGTATAGGTGAACGGTCTTCGGTAGCCTCGGCCAGTAGTACTTTTCTCGAATCCTGGCGAGCGTCCTGCTGTAGCCAAGGTGTCCAGCCGTTGGGTCGTCATGGAATCCTTGGAATATTTCATCTCGAAGGCTGGCAGGAACAACCAACAGCCATGCTGTGTTGTTGTTGACGAAGTTCTCCTTGTACAGCACCCCTTGCCGCATGGAGAATGTATGCAGGACTCTTAGGAAAGCACGGGGAACCTAACTCGCTTGTCTCTCTAAGTGCTCGATGAGCGCTCGCAGTTCAGGGTCGTCTCGTTGGAGTGCTGCCATGTCGCTGACGTCCAAAGCGCCGAGGAAACACTCATCGTCGTCGTCTTCGATACAGGCAGGTCCGGCCTCGACAGGAGCTCTTGACAGGCAGTCGGCGCCATTGTGCTTCCGGCCGGACTTGTACAGAACGGTCATGTCGAACCCCTGCAGTCGTAGGCTCCACCGGGCGAGGCGTCCGGAGGGGTCTTTCAGATTCGCGAGCCAGCAGAGCGAGTGGTGGTCCGTGACCACGCGAAAAGGACTTCCATACAGATATGGGCGAAACTTTGTTATTGCCCAGACGACAGCAAGGCACTCCTTTTCAGTTGTAGAGTAGTTCCTCTCCGCCTTAGACAGCATTCGACTCGCGTATGCGATGACTCGCTCTGCCCCGTCCTGCCTTTGAACTAGCACCGCGCCAAGTCCGGTGTTACTGGCGTCCGAGTGGATCTCTGTATCAGCGAACTGGTCAAAATGGCCAAGAATCGGGGGCTTCTGGAGTCTTCGTTTCAGCTCATCGAATGACCGCTGGTGTTCGTCTGTCCATTCGAAGTTTACGGCGTCCTTTGCGAGGTGCGTTAGCGGTACGGACAGCTTGGCGAAGTCCCGAACAAATTGTCTGTAGTAGGCACAAAGACCGAGGAATTTTCTCACGGCCTTCTTGTCAGACGGCGGCGTAAATGCAGCTACGGCGCGGGTCTTCTCAGAGTCCGGGAGAACACCTTTGTTGCTCACGACGTGGCCAAGGAACAGAAGTTCACCACAGGCGAATCGGCACTTTGTCGGCTTAAGTGAAAGGCCGGCGGTCTTGATGGCTTGAAGCACGGCTCGAAGTCGTTTCAGGTGCTCGTCGAAATCTCGTGAAAATACCACGACGTCGTCGAGGTAGACGAGGCAGCTCTGCCATTTCAGACCTGCCAGCACGGTGTCCATGACACGCTGGAAGGTGGCTGGCGCTGTACAAAGCCCGAACCGCATCACTTTGAATTTGTACAGTCCGTCGGGAGTGACGAAGGCAGTTTTCTCCCGGTCGCGTTCATCAACTTCAATCTGCCAGTAGCCACTCTTCGGAGCCATCGACGAAAAATATCGGGAGTGGCGCAGTCGGTCTAACATATCGTCGATGCGGGGGAGCGGATAGACGTCCTTCTTCGTCACAGCGTTCAGTTGATGATAGTCCACGCAGAACCACAGGGTTCCGTCCTTCTTCTTTACAAGGACGACTGGGGACGCCCATGGACTTCTTGAGGGTTGAATGATGTCGTCGTCGAGCATTTCTTGGCCTTGATCCTGAATCACCTTCCTTTTCTTTAAGGAGACTCGATACGGCGACTGATGGACAGGGAGCGTGTCGTCGTCGGTAATAACGCGATGTTTCGCCATTGGTGTTTGGCGAACTTTCGACGACGTGGCAAAACAGTCACTGTATTCGGCGAGGAGATCAACCAGTTGCCGGCGCTCAGGAGCTGGGAGCTCGGGGTTGATGTCGATAGGCGGCGGCGCCGTGCTGTTCTGTTGTGACGACGAGGTTTCTTCGGAGACTGCGGTGACCACGGCTGGCGCTTGAAACTCCTCAATGTGGCCCACAGTGGTACCCTTCGTTAGGTGCTGCGGCTCCTCTCGGAAGTTTGTCACAAGAACAGTTGTACGTCCTTCTTGGAGATTCGTTACGCCTCGTGCGACGCCAGTTCCTCTCTCAAGGAGCAGTTGGACGCTGCCTTCCAGAAGAGCTTCACCGTGCATGGCTGCGTCGGTTATGACGGTGACGAAAACACTCGACCGCGGCGGTAAGTTCACATGGTCGGCGATAACTCGGATCGCGGTTGACGTCGTGTTGGTCTCCACCGGCGGTAAAACAGGCTTTCGCAGCGTCAGCTGGTTTGCCCCGAGGTTGATGACGGCGCCATACTCGCAGAGAAAGTCATTCCGAGAATAACGACCCTCGAACAGTCTTGCAGAACGACGAACTTCACAGGGCACGTCTCACCGTGGATCTCGAAGCGAGCAGTGCATCTCCGCGACTGGTGTGATGAGGTGCCCTCCGGCGGTTCGTATTTGTGGTCCATCCCACGGCGTGGTGACTTTTCGAGGGCGGCGGGAGAGTCTCCCACTCAAGACCGAGTAGTCTGCTCCGGTGTCCACGAGTGCTGATGCGTCGTGGCCGTCAATGACGACGTTTAGGTTATTGGACACCGCTGCAAGGGCGTCGTTTCGGTCTCTGGTAGCGTTCGAGTGGGGGCCCTCCGACGTTCGTGGAGGATCTTGGCGTCGGTCGTCTTCGGCAACTCCACCTCCAGGGGTTGCCGCGCCTAGTTTCCCCGGCGTGGAGCGAGGGGCGAAGGCTTTCACGTCGGGGTCGGTGCATCGGCCAAGCTGGACGTCGTGGCGAAGGCGACCGGAGCTCTCGGCGGGACGCAGGCTCGGGGGACTGAGGTCGTCGCAGGTACTCGTCGATTTCCCGAGGCCGTTCACCATAACGGGGTCGCGGGTCGTTCGGGTAGAACCCGCGCAGCCCGAGTCGACGGTATGGGCATCGGCGGTACGTGTGGTCTGCTTCCCCGCAGTGGAAGCACAGAGGGCGTCGGTCGGGCGTTCGCCACACATCGGTCTTCCGGGGTGCACGGGGCTCCTGACTGGCGTACTGGAGCTGGTCGTCGCGGTGTCGGTCGTGCTGCGGCGCAGGAGAGTGACGTCGGGGCGGCGCAACATAGGCTCGAGGCGGAGGCGGTGGCCGTCGGGCCACTGCGGCGTAAGTCAACGTGGGCTCCTCGGTGGCTGCCACGGCGACGGGAGCCTCTGGTTGTATGGCTCTCTGAACTTCTTCCCGCACAACCTCGGCGATGGAGAGCGTCGCTGGTCGGTTTGCAGCTGGCAGCAACCGGCGGATTTCCTCCCGGACGACCTCCCGGAGGATTTCATGGATGTCCGTACCAGGAGCGTTTTCGCCGCTAAGCAGAGCGGTTACAGTGACGCTTGGATGCCGCTGGTAGTGGGAAGCGCGCGCTTGGAGGGCGCGCTCGATGTTTGTTGCCTCGGTGATGAAGGCATCGACGGTTCCCGGCGGGTTGCGGACGAGACCTCCGAAAATGTCGTCTATCGCCCCGCGCATGAGAATTCGTAGTTTCTTCTCTTCGGTAGCCCGAGGGTCGGCGCGGGCAGTCAGGCGCAGAACGTCCTCTACGAAGCCGGTGACGCTCTCGTTGGGGCCCTGGGTTCTGGTTCGCAGTAGGTCCTCGTCTCTCTCTCGGCGGTGGTGGTTGCTGAACGTAGCCTTGAGATCGGTCTTGAAAATGTCCCACGACGTCAAAAAGGACTCATGATTCTCGTACCAGTGCTTGGCGGTACCCTCAAGCGAAAAAAAGACGTTGTGCAGGCGCTGCTCGTCGGTCCAGCAATTGTGGCGGGCAACGCGTTCATACTGGTCAATCCAGTCTTCGACGTCTTTGTATTGCTCGCCGTGGAATGGAGCAGCCGTGCGCTGTGCGACGGGCAGATAAACGACGGCTGGAGCGGCCGGGGTCTCCAACTGGTTGGCCATCGTCGTCCTCCTGGTTTGCCTGGTCCTGGGTGGCTAGGGTCCTAATTCCGGGGGTACGCCAATGTTCCGGCGACTTAATCGGATCTCGGTCTGGTCTTCGTTGGGTTCTTGGGGGCTTGTGTTCAGACTTGCACTGCGGTCCCGTGGAGGGGAACGCTGCACGGGCATGCGGTACCCAGCACCCCCACCAAAATCTCACGGGTGGTGACCAAAAGAACAATAAATAAACAGAAAGAAATAAACGCTTAATGTGGCGAATTTGTGCCAAAACTAAAAGGGTACAAAGATAATAACAGAGCGTCGCGGGTGTCGAAGTCGGCATAGCAGCACAGTCGGACGCTGGGGCGAAACTGACTCCGGCTTGCCACGCGGAGCCGCGTTTGTACACGCGTTGGCTTCTGGAGCATTCGACGTAGAAGGTTCGACGCGTAGAACGTTCTAAACTCGAATCAGCTAGACGGTTATTGAATTTACCAGAACATCACATTACAGTGTCAACAAAATGCGTAGCCGCGGCCAGGAATCGAACCCTGGCCCTTCGCGTGGGAGGCAAGCGCGATAACCGTTAGGCTACGGCCGCGCTGCCTACTTGGCGCGCGGCAATATCTTCTATTAGTGATTGCATTCAACTTCAGAATGACTTGATTACCCTAGAAACATGGTGTAAAAAGTGGCAAATGCAAATCAACATCTTAAAAACAAAATTCTTAAACTATAACACTAAGCGAAGTGCCACAGTCTTTAGCTACTCTCTTTTTGATACGCCCATTGAACATGTGCACATGTACAAATATCTTGGGGTTAATTTCACGTCAAACTTATCATGGGAAGCTCATATTAATCACGTAGTTGTAAAGGCAAACCAAAGCCTCGGTTTTTTGAGACGAACACTACATATGGCTAACCGGGAGACAAAACTCGTAGCCTACACTGCCCTTGTTCGCCCGCAACTCGAGTATGCATCTACAACATGGAACCCCCACCAGGCTTACCTAATACAGAAATTAGAGTCGATCCAATACAAGGCACTTGGTTCATTCTTAAAAACTACACACACACTAGCATTACTACGCTAAAAAAAAAAAAAAAAAAAAAAAAAAAAAAAAACGGCTTTTCACTGCTCGCGGAGAGAAGGAAACTGACCAGACTAGTTTCATTACTAGCTTTGTATTATCAAGCCCCTTTAAAGAGAGAACTGTACTGTCCTGCGGCTCATCACATTTCTCCTCGTACAGACCATTCTCAGGAAGTTCATCTGCTAATACCAAGGACAAACCTTTTTAAATTCTCTCCACTGCAGTTATCACTTTCAGAATGGAACTTTCTGCCAGAACATATTGTTACAATTCAAGACTCATCTGGATTCAGAGCTGCACTTGCTACTTTTCTCGATATTTAGCAGCCTTTAACCCTGTGTTTTTCCTTTCTTTGTTTTTGTTTGTTGTCAAAGCCTTCCCTTATGTAAAGCCCTACGGGCGCTTTAAGGGAACAATAAATGAAAATGAAATGAAATGGATGGCGTAGTTTGAGAAATGAAAACGCCGGAGGAGACCACCGTCTCCGGAACAATAAGTAGCGCAGTTTTCGTCTCTTCAAACGATACCAGAGGAGCAGCTTAAGAAGCAAGGAAGTGATAAGACTCTAAAACAAATGCTTACACAATATTAGAAAGATCGCGAGTAAACCCGTGTAAAAAACAAAATACGCTTTCTTGATTAGAAACAATTTGTTGTACAGAAGCTGTACTTACAACTTAGAAACACATAAGAACCAGCTGTTTCTCCCAAAGAGTTATTGACAAGCCGTCATCGAGTTGGGATAGATGACATAATGTCCGACCAGGGTGGACTACCGTGAGACTAGTGGCCGAATAATTCATCTAGTCAGGCACTCATTGCGAGATTCGGCTATACGTACGTTTTTGCGACGCCTGTCATCGGACAGTGCATAAAGGAAGGGCAGGGATTTGGAATAGCGCCCTCATGCACCACGCGAGCACATGGACAGCCTGGGGACAATCTTCGAGAAGCTGCGCCGTGTGAAGTATATTAAATGCAGCGAAAATGCAGGCGCAGATATTTTGAGCTTATCTAGGGAGGCACAAGCTCAAGATGAGGATTTAAGGGAAGGGACCCGCAGACGTGTGTTCGTGTTACTGGGCGTGGAAGCTGTCTCCTTGTTTGATTTTGATATTTGTGGGACTAGTTTTTTCGTCCACAACAAATGCAAGGTGAAAGAGTGAACAGTGCGGGTATTCTTAAAGAGTGAAAAAGTGAACAGTGCGGGTATTCTGCACAAGGAAGTGAATAGTCAAATATGCGTTTTTTGGTGCGAGTTTTGCAACCGTCTACAAAGGAACGATGTCTTCAGGGAAAGACGACAAGGAAGAAGTGCACACAAGTAATTTTTGAAGTTGGGGGGCAGTGCCAAAGTTGAAAAGGAAGAAGAAAAAAGAGAAGAAGAGAAGAGGCCCGAGGATGGTGGTGCGTGCGCGAGGTTTTTGCTAGCCTAGACAGGCTAGCAAAACAGGAGCTTGCAGGGCGCTGGGGCGAGGCCAGTTGCCGGATCTTGCATCGGGACGGAATCGAACTTGAACCGACTTCGATTCCGTCCCGACGCGAGTACCCCGGCAACTGGCCTCGCCCCAGCGCCCGGCAAGCTCCTGTTTTGTGCTCGAAGAATATCCCGGGCGAATTCAACTGCATTCTAAGAAAAGATTGTAGCGGGTGCAAGTGCTCGTCACATATACGACGACCCTTTTGGAGTATGCATGCACCACAAAAACAGAGTGCACATGTACACCTTCGTCAACAGTGCACTTGAGCAATGTCGCAATTTCGTGGGTGTACACATACAGGGCTAACAGTATCACTTTTCCTACACTCCAGTGATTTATTGGGAATAGATGCACCCTATTTAACGGTGTGCTAATATTCCCCTCTCTACTCACTCACCATTCACTGGGCGCACAAACACACCCCATTCCTAGGTGTACAAATGTTCGCTACCCTTGCCGTTTCGCTGGGTCCACAGGTACACCCAATTCCAAAGTGTGAAAATATTTCTTACATTAGGCCGTCATTGAATGGGAATACAAATACACCCTCTTTCAACGAAGTAAACCACTACTTGGAACATGGATATAACCGTCCGCCTGAATTAACCCGAAAGCTAAAGGCACAAGCTCATAGCTTTGAAAAGTTTGAAGCTGTGCATTGTAGCAATTCCCAAAGGAGCAAGCTCGTGCTTGTAGCGGCCGCTGAAATAAATAAGCCGTTCACAATCAATGCTTCTAGTGTTCTCAGATAAGTTCTATCATGTATATTTCCTTGACCAAACATATTAACAAAGTCAATGTGCACCCCCAACTTGGTGCTTGCAATCAAAAGGAGACAAGGCTACAAAAAAACGAGCTCGACCAAGTAGCCTCACTTGGCAGCGGCAACGGTGGCGCTGAGACAACCTCGTCACTAATACAGTGGTCTGCTATATCACAGGCAAAAACAAATGTTGCAAGTCACCGCGAGAGGGAGGACGCCAGCAAAAACAAAATCTTCCTTGGAATGTCAACTTGCTGCCTTCTACTACGAGCCCAGGCTAAAAGAAGACAGGTTTGACCAAGAAGCCTCACTTCGCACCAGCAGCGGTGTCGCTGAGACAACCTCGTCACTAATACAGAGGTCTCCTATATCGCAGGCAGAAAACAAAGGCTGCAGGTCACCACAAGAAGGAGGACGCCAGAAAAAACAAAATCTTCCTGGGAATGTCAACTTGCTGCCTTCTACCGAGAGACCGGACTAAAAAAAGACGAGCTCGACCAAAGAGCCTCAATTCGCAGCAGCAGCGGTGGCGCTGAGACAACCTCGTGACTACATAGTGGTCTGCTATATCATAGGTTGGAAATAGTTGATTATACTTGTCCTCTTGTGTGTCTGTCACCATTGCTTCTGCTGTGGTTGTGTCACTGATCTTGGTTTTCTAAATCGCTCCTGCACGAGCAATATGGCCAACGGCACCGATGACATTTGTATATCGTGTAAAGGTATCTTCTCAGAAAAAGATAAATGCGGTGGAACACCCCATTTATCTTTTTGTGAGTCTCCGTACCACTTGGGTGATTGCTCTGGAATAGCCCAGTCGACGTTCAAATCAAACGGTAATATCTGGCATAAATCATGGCGCTGTCAAATATGCAGACTAAATAGGCAGCGGAGTGGACAGATAGCTAAACAAAGAAGTGACTCCGATTTGAATCCTTCAGCGGTCATGATAACACTCACAGCAATGAACAAAAAGCTAGACACTCTTTTATTTTTTTTTTATTTGAATAATAATGCCGGCCTACTTTTGTGGGTCAAGGCATCCCTATTGAAAAAGGCAATATGGACTCGGCTTATTGGAAATATTGTATTCCAATGAAGTTGATGGAAACCAATAAAAACTTATTGTTATCCGATTAACCCATTACGCACGACGGGAATTCATATCGGAGCACAATATCGCGATATAGTATACGGTATTGGTATACAACAGGATATTGGAGCACAATATCCCGATATAACTTGCGGTTATTGGTATACAACACGATATCGAAGCACAATATCCCGACAGAACTTACGGTTATTGGAATAGAATACGACACCACGTGCATATTGGTGACCGACATGGACATACTGTGCGGCCACACGATATATAAATATCGGTCGTCGATCAAGGGCCCAAAGGATAATACAATATCGCGTGGATAAATCTCAGAACGAATTCCAAGTTACCAACATGAATTACGTCGGCATATACCGCGGACTAAGAGGATACGTAACACAGTATTGATCGCCCGTGAAGCAACATGTGGATATCGGTACGCCCACATATACGACATCGCGTGAAAGATATCGTAGAACAGCAGGAGTTACCATACGGCAATACGAGAGAGAACGATATTGGAGGTGGATACACATAGAACAAAAACGTTCCGCGTTGCGAACACATTCACATTGATCGAAAGCGCAAGTGTACGTACGGCACACAGTACACACAGCCTCGAGCGCTTGAAATTCAAGACAACCACCAAACCATTCAGAATAACTAGCTGGGACACACGCGACCTACCTTTCAATGAGAAAGCCCAATAACGACGTGCTCATTGGAGTGATCGTTTTCAAACAAATGTTTATTGCAGTTTTAATGCAACAAAAGTTATGTTACCGATGTTGGAACCCAAATCAAACGCGATACGTGACAATGTCAGTTCGCGCGATAAAATAATGAGGATTAATGGGCTTGACAGGTCACGTGCTTCTTACCCGCACATTTATCGATATTGACCCACCTTTCTGGGTAATCCTACGTCGTACACAAAATCCACAACCACACACGAGCACATTTCACCCACCACTCTTCGTCGCCTGTTTCGCAAGATTCACGCACTGTAAAAAAACGACGGGAAAAATACGTGCATTTGCGCCATCAAACGATACGTTACAGACTCGTTTTATGAGAAGAATTTCCATCGTCAACCCGCGCGCGCGAAAGCTCGAGCGCTCGAGCTTCGGAGGCAGTTCGAACTCCGAAGGGAGGCCAGGAGGCGAGCCGAGCGAGATCGAGCCAGACGGGCGGCTGGGGCTGAGCGAGCCGCCGAGTGGCCGAATCCGCCGATCCAGCCAAGCCTAGCCCAGCCGCCGAGATTGCGCGATTGCGCCATTGCGCAGCGACCGCGACCGCGCCAACCCGGTGAGACGGCGGCGATGGCGGGGCCGACGGATGAAAGCTCGTCAAGTTCGTCGCGCAGTTTGCTTGTGGGTTCCAAGTGAAACCAACGCACTTTCAATCGCTTCGAAAGGTACGTATAGACGACTTTATTACTTGCGGCATTGAGTGCTTTGGTATACACAGATCAAAGTGAACACTGAAGGACAGAAGGGAGACATGATGTTTTGAAATCGCAGCTTATTTGAGCGCATGCGTCCCCTGCTGAAAGCGTCTGGCTGTGCTGTGTTGCAGACGTCATTTCGACTGCGTGTACTCTGATGTAACGTCAGTCAGTGTTTACACTCGGCTAGCTTCGCTATCTTGTTATCTCATGTGCGAAATAGACGTAGAAACCAGCGCCTCGTCTCTTTCGGATATTCAACCTCCAGCCCCCTGGCTCCCAACGTGCTTACCGGCGCAAACCGTTCGACGTGTTGGATTCGTGGGCTCGTTCGAAGAGGCGTTGTTTAACGCTCACGAGTCGCCGAAGTGTTACCGGAGCTTCTCTTTACGAAAGTCGCGATCGACGCTGGGCTCTGAGCTCGTACTTTTTTCTTCCCTGGTAGACTATGAGCGCCGACCATTCATCTGTGGTGCCGACTGGCGCCGTACGAAGTTGAGAAAAGCTAGCGAGTCTGTCAGATTTTCGTGACGCCGCCCAACTGCTCTGCTACCGGCTGCGCTGAACAAATAATGTAAAAAAAAAAGAAAAAAAAAAGCGTTTTATATTTTTGAATTTTTTTTTGCCATCTTTTATTTCAGTCGCCGCAAAGTAAATCGCGGCCGTATGTCGGTTGACTCACGATTACTGTCTCTACATCGTAGATTGTCTTACCACAATGGTGCCCGTTGGTGTGATCTTATTCTGATATCGTTACATCTTGCTTTTTCATCTTGGCACACTTCTAGACGACCTTCTACACGTTGCACTCCTTGTCGACATGTCGCTGGTGTTAGAGACAAATCTGAAGTCGCTGTTTGCTCACTCCTTGGTGCACATATTTCATGTTCAACATCAGGTATCTGAAGGAGGCGCCATGAAACCCTGGAGTTTGTTTAGAGGTACCTCAACATACTGTATTCAAGTGTCATTTTGTGTGTTATAGTTTCCTACAAAACCAAATTGCACTTTGTTCGTAATATACCCTATAACTGTTCACTACAATTAAAGTTGCTATGAAACATTGGCCACGAGAGGTGACTCGGCCAACGCAGCCTGAAAATTCCTCGCATAATTTTCTTCATGGGTCATTTTGGACATTGACAAATTTTCTTGTGAATAATGAGTGTTATGCACATGTGTTCTACTTTTCGTACAGGTACTTCAGTTAGATAAACCCCAGCAAAGGCAGCAAGACAGTCTCATGGGGTCACACCAAGGATAACTGCATTCCTGCTCGAGTTCCGAGTCTTGTCACCAAACTTCACTGAACATAATGGTACATTCCCTTTCCTTAACTTTTTCTTCTGAAATGTGTTTTTTTATTGTTGCTTTTTTCTATTGAAAAAAGGGTAGTACAACGTTTAAACACCCAATGTTTTTTTTTTCTTTTTGTAAAATATGTAGTACATCGTTTAAACACCCAAGCGTTCATAAATGGTCTCTGTACCAGACAATAGGGTGTCTTATACTCTGTTCCATACTTAGCGTGCAACGCTGTCAAAGGTACTAAAGTGGTGCACATGCAAAAATAGAAAAAGTGTTACTCCGCGCGTTTCGTGGAGGAGTGGTAGAAGGCGCTGCTCTGGTGATATTGACGTCTCGGTGGCCGTGGTTCGAACCCATTTTAAGCGCAAAGTTTTTTTTTTTTTTTTTTTCTTTTTTAGACATATTTTTCGTGCAAGATTGTGCGCATTGACGAAGTGCATATTTCAGTAACTCCTCCTTGATTTTTATTCATAAGTCGCCGAGAGGCCAGATTTCTACCATCTGGTCTGCCGCTTTGCAAGTGTTATTTGCCTCCAGCACCGAGTTATATTTTTCTTTCATGCAGCGTGGAATGAGGAATCGCCCTGATAGCGGCCTTGTCCCAAAATTTATAATAAGACGTTAATCGACAATAGTTGTGGCCTGTACAGTTTATTTTGAAATAGCTGTCAAGGGTAGGAATCTCCCTCTCGGAGCACCTGCGATGCACCTTCAGGCGAATGGCGTTCTGTATGAACTCGTCATGCTTGACGGTCCCCGTGCTCGAAACTTACACGTTGCGAGGTCTTTGCTTCGGGGACGCCACCTTGCCAGATAGGCACTGCGAATTGCACTTCGCGACAGTACAGGGCACACTCCAGTGTCGTTACTGGCCGTCTCCAGGACTTCATGACCGAATTCTCCGGGGAATGTGTTCTTATACTTCCGTACACATTGGCGATCATCTGCTTGCACTCTTTCAAGATTTTCGCACAACGAATCTTCGAAAACATCCGAGCAGGAGAGGTACTTGAGCTTGCTGCGTAAGACGCCATCTTCCCAAAACCAGCCAGTGCCACACAACCCGAAAACCCATAGCGGCTGCCACACGGATGAACACGAAAACAATTTAAGGTGTTTTACGTTACCTTTCATTTTTCCTGAAAAACATTTGTGCTCCGTTGAAATCATAACGCCACTATCAGTTACTAGCCTCGAGAAGGCACATTTTTCGACTTTTTAAAATTTGTTTGCAGGGGATGCACTATCTTATGGGGCGAACGGAGGCACGGTCAGCAATGCAAACCGGTGCGCTAGCTTTGACTGCGTTGCACTTTATGTATGAAACAGAGTATAGGATCGCTTCAGACGGGGCAACCTTTCCAGCAATTTTGGGGCTGCTGGTGGGTTGTTTCCTAGTTTCCCTAGATCTACATGAATTGCTGATATCGGGTCCGGCTCGAAGCGGACGAGCAACTCTGACTACTCGGAGATTATTTGAAGCGGCAGCAGCCAATCAGGAATGCAATATTTTCACGTGACACCCCTGTGGTCGTGATGATGAGAACTGAGGACTTAGTTCTGGTTTGAAATGGATCATTTTTGAAAATAAACTGTTTCAAAAAGATGAGTTAGTATTCTCAGCGCAATTTAAAGATATAAAAACATTTTTTTAGGATATAACTGTGCGTCTAAATACTGTAAGAAAAATAAAATTGCATGATGATGATGGCAAGTCGTAGCAATTCGGTTGCTGCATGTGAACGCGGGCGGCCCGTGTTGCTGGTGTTGCGACATGAAGTTGCTGGGCGAAATTGTTCCGTCTGAAGCGGGCTTTAGGGAACTGAATTCAAGGGCCGTGGAGCTCTGGGTGCAAGCCCACCTGGAAACATTTTTTTTTCTTTTTGTCTTTTTTAGTATTTAAATATATATATATATATACATATATACTTTTTTTAAGTTTTAACATATAGATGCATAATTTACACACTAATTCATTTTCAGAAGCGCTTTTATTCACACTCTGTGGCTTTCTAGTGCTTGCAATAGCTTCTCGGTGAGCTAATGCCAGCTCTGCGAAGGGAGAGGGATCTTCCCACGCTTTGCAGGCTGTAAAGCTGTGGCTTGCACAGCTCTCGTGTGTCACACCTTGCTCACTGGCTCCATCGCGAAGCATAGGTGCTGCATGAGTCGCGCCACACCGTAAGCCCATATACGGTCGGGTGACAAACCTGGGACCATTTGTCACTGCACTCAGCTATGGTATGGTGGCATGGTCGGGGCATGAAGCAGGGGTACAGCTTGGAAATGCTGATCTTCATGACATTTTAAACACATTTTTCATTACTTTTGTGTCGAGTTGTCAGCATTCTAAAGGTGAGAAAGCAAGCAGCAGCGACAGCAAGAAAAGAAAAATTTAAGACCGCTTTCACCAAGAATCAATTACGAGCACTAGAAAGGCATGGAGTGTAATTAAAACGCTTCTAAAGGTGAATTAGCATATAAACTAAGTACTTGTGCCTAAAAAATACAAAAAACAATGTAAATATAGTTATAAGAATAAAAATATACACCAGGAGGACTTAAACCAAAACTACAGTCTTTAAGTTTGAAATTTGACACCTTAAACCACTTGGCCACCACCCAATTTTATTTCCAGGTCGTTCATCGAGGTATATGAATTTTGTTTGCAGCTGTCGGCTGCAAGAGAGATTGCCTTATTTTCATTTACTTTACTATTCCCACCAAATATGACAAGTGATAAAGAAGAGTACCTCATTTGGTTGGCCGAGGCACTGTGCTTGCATCAAGGCAAACTAGCCTGTCTTGCTGGGCTCATATTTTGTTTCATCACCTGTTTAGGATTCTGTTGTCGCTCATCAAAAGAAGAAAAAAAAACTGACTAATTCTGACTTATTCTGGTGTGCAGGTACCCTTGGCAGTAAACTCTGCTAAATGGGGCAAAATATAGATACTTTTTTTTAGCAAATATGCATCGTTTTAGCAAAATGAGCTACACTATTTGACTAACGTGAAACAGAACGAGCCTCTCCACTTCGGTCTTTTTTCATCTCTCGCAGACACTATTTCCTGCTTTTTGTGGTTTGTTTCAGACTTTTCTATTCTGTCCGGCCAAAGCATCTGTGTTACACTAAGACCGGGTTCTTTAGGATATCTACAGGTATTCTTCGCAGCAAATGGCTTCCAATCAGGAACACGAGTTTGTTCTCGGCCACCGAGAGCAAGTATTTTCAAGATGAGCTATTGCCCGCCTATATGAGTTTTGTATTTCAATCCTCTTGAATACCATAACCTATGTGTAGTGGTCTTGCATTAGTATTTTGTTGTCTCTCTTCTGCAAAAACGCCCAAGTTTGACTAAGACCGGGTTCTTTCTTATAGATGCAGGTCTTGGTGGCAAGCACCAGCCAATCAAGGCCAGAATTTTGCTCTTTGCCGCGCATGGCAAGTGTTTTCAAGGTGAGTGATTGACGCCTATATGAGTTGTGCGTTTCATTCCTCACAGACACTCTATGTCCTGTCTTTATAGTGGTTTTGTGTCAGGCTTTTGTGTGTCTGTCCGGTCAAAGCATCTCTGTTAGACTAAGACTCGGTTCTTTAGGATATCTGCAGGTATTCTTTGCAGCAAATGGCTGCCAATCAGGAACACGTGTTTGTTCTCGGCCACTAAGAGCAAGTATTTTCAAGGTGAGCTATTGCCCACCTATATCAGTTTTGTGTTTCACTCCTTTTGGATGTCATTTCCTATGTGTAGTGGTCTTGCACTAGTATTTTGTTGTCTCTCTTCTGCAAAAGCACCCAAGTTTAATTAAGACCGGGTTCTTTCTTATACATGCAGGTCTTGGTGGCAAGAACCAGCCATTCAAGGCCAGAAGTTTGTTTTTTGCCGCGCATGGCAAGTGTTTTCAAGGTGAGTGATTGATGTCTATCTGAGTTGTTTGTTTCATTCCTCACAGACACTCTATTTCCTGTCTGTATAGTAGTCTTGTTTCAGGCTTTTGTGTCTCTGTCCGGCCAAAGCATCTGTGTTAGACTAATCTTTAGGATATGTGCAGCAATTCTTGGCAGGGCTGCCAATCAGGAACACGAGTTTGTTCTCGGCCACCAAAAGCAAGTATTTTCAAGGCGAGCTATTGCCCGCCTATATGAGTTTCAGCATTTATCAAGGAGCGCAAAATCAAAGCCCGGGGGTTGGCCATTGCAAAAATGTTGACTCGGAAGCGCATAGGGAGGAAGCTTTATAAAAGTATCCACCTGCTTCTACAAGACAAACCAAAACTAAGAATGTGGGTTCCATTTGAAAAAAAAAAAAAAAACATTGTCAGCCCGAATTAACTCGGGGGCGGCACGAAGCAAACAAGCCACGGTACGAGTATGCTTGGTTTAGGCGTTTGTAGGGGTGGTAGATGACTCGGTGTTTTCTAAAAAAAATATTTTTTTTTCTAAAAGTGTGGTGGTCGAATATTCAGGGATGGGCATTGAGTCGGGATGTTAAGGTAAAAATTTCATCCACATGCCGGGATTCATGTGCCTTGTCCCCCTAGCGAGGGGGACAAGGCCTTCAAAATTTTGGGTTCGCAAAAGGGGTGCGTCAGTATTGACGTCTCATTTTACATCATGCGTCTCAATTTAAAACATACTATAAATGACATGCCTGAGATTCGTTTGGGTGTACTTCCTCTCAGCAAGTATATGGTTCTGTCTCAAAAAGGTCTAATCTGATGTTGACCGCTCCTCAGGTCTCCACCGACGATTCATCAGGACGGGACCCAACCGGGACACTAGGGAAGAACGGCTTAAGCAAGGGAGGCTACATATACGACAGCTTCTTGCGGACAAGAAACGAAAATAGATAGATGGTGGGTGTTTCATTTGCTATGCCTTTTGGCGTGCACATTATGTTTGTTATGTTTCAAGATTCCTGCAGAGTTCGGTTTTAACTATTGTAAAATACCGAGCATGCGCCCAGGTCGCAGAAGCACCTACCCTCTGATTCGGAACGATCCGCAAATAAGCAAAGGGCATACCAGACACCCATCCACCTGTTTTGAGCCGTGCTCAAAATATTGAAAGAGCACATCAAGCGCCAGGTGCTGTGGCGTCTGCCACAATAGCGCCAGTCGCAGAGCTGACAGATCCGTGACTGGCGCAAGCCATGGCATGGCCTTTGGGAACCAGGGAATCGAGATTAAAGAAGTAGCGCAGAAATTGGAGGCGAGTGGTGAAGGTGAGCAGAGTTAACAGAAAACAAGGACGAAGGGAGTTCCGTCGCATGAGGCATCTGTGCCCCGTGCATGTAATTTTGAGTGTGCTGTAGGTGGCTACCCAAAAAAATTGTGACTTGGACGTAACTAATCGCAAATCTCTCTTGCAGTTTCCATGGCCCACAAGCCAGCAGGCGCCAGTTCGTTCTCGTTCAAAGGTGAGGATTCTAGATTTTCTAGATTGCTCTGAAGCAGCAATACTGAAGCCAGACAAGCGATACGGCATATTTAATTGACAGAACGACTGGTTACGCTTTCACTGAAGCTTGTTTTGCTGCAATACACGTGTGTATTGCAGCAAAACAAGCTTCAGTGAAAGCGTCCCTACTCGTTCTGAGCTCCGTCAATTAAAGGTGCCGTACCGCTTGTCTGTCTGGCTTCAATGTTGCTGTAGGCGACAAAACGTGTGCCCAGTTTTGTCACAAGAGGCATATTATGTCACGCACATGTAATTTTGAATTTATCCGGCTTAGTGTGCTGTAGGTGGCTGGTCAAAGAAATTGATACCTAGACGCAGCTAATCGCAAATCTTTCTGGCAGTTTCCACAGCCTAAAAGCCAGCAGGTCCCAGTTTGCTTTTCTTTAAAGGCGAGAATTCCAGATTCCCGAAGCAGGAATACTGAAGCCATACGACCGGTACAGCATTTTTAATTGACGGAGCTCAGAACGACTGGGAGCTCCTGCATTGAAGCTTATTTTTCTGTAATACAAGCGGGCGACATTGACACGTGCCCAGTTACGTCGCAAGAGGATATCTATGTCCCGCGCATGTAATTTTGAATCTTTCACACTTGGTGTACTTTACGTGGCTACTCAAAGTAACTGCTACTTGGACGCAACTAACCGCAAATCTCTCTTCCAGTTTCCACGGCCTACAAGCAAGCAAGCACCAGTTCGTTTTTCCTCAAAGGTGAGCATTCCAGATACTCTAGCTAGGTGCGAAGCAGGAATAGTGAAGCCAGACGAGCGGATACATATATTTAATTGACCGAGCTCAGAATGACCTGTGGCAGTGGCATTGAAGCTTATTTTTCCACAATCAAACACAGACATAATTTTGAATCTTTCCGGCTCGGTGAAGGATTGCTACTTGTCGCAAACTAATCACATATTTTTATTTTGCAGTTTCTATATGGCTACAGCTAGCAGGTGCTGTTTTCATTAAGGTGAGGATTTCACATTCTGTTTTCAAACATCAAGTTTTTGAATGAGAGTCTTAAACAATTAACTTTCTTTTGCAGTAAATGTCAGATCCTCCAGTTCAGGAATATGTTAAATATATTTGATATGGATAAGTCGAGTGTTTTGCTTCTTTATTCACAATTTGACAACAGCAACATTTTTTTTTAATTTATCACTCAGAAATACACACAAAAAGAGACTGCGTTGCAGAGAAATGTTGCGATAAACGTGATATTCCAACTCGTATATAGTTTTATTGGTAGCCGATATAATATATTGGATTCCAATATCCATAATACGCTGAGTATATTGGAATCGTAAACCCCTATTGGATCCCCATACGACATATGGGGATCCAATAAGGGTTTATACGGTATTGGATTCCAATATTTTCAGCGTATTATGGATATTGGAATCCCATAACAAATCCTTATTGTAATACAATACAATAAATGTAATGTTTTCCAATACACTGTCTATATTGTATTGTAATATAATAAAAAGATATTGTTTACCAATATCCATAATACGCTGTTTATATTGGGGTTTTCCAATAGGGATGTGAGTACATATAGAACATATACAACAGCACAGCTCTAGTTATACATGGCTTTAAAGAAACATAGTTGAGAAAAAGTAAAAGACATATAGTACAAACGCTTCCCAATAAACAGAGGTAACACTTGGCAAAAGGTTAGTGACATGGATTTAAAACTCCATCAAGGGCGCTGACAAACGAGTCGAAGGTGGCACTGCCTGTAATATTGTCAGGCAGGCCATTCCACTCTCGGACAGTTCTCGGAAAGAAAGAATAGTTAAAAATGTCTTCTACATTGAAACTCTCGAAGAAGATTGTCATGCTTCTACCGTGTGACTCGACTCAGATTGTACACTAGATAGCCTTCAAACTTCATTCCAGTCTTATCGTGCATTAATTTATACAAAAAATTTACACGCTTCACTTTTCTGCGGGTCGATAACTGGGTTATTCCGGATAACGCATAAAGGGTAGACACAGACGTATGCATGACGTATGCATTATATATAAATCGCAGTGCCTTTTTTTGCACTCCCTCAAGTTTGTCAATCAATGACTGTGAGTACGGGTCCCATACAATGTCAGCGTATTCCAATAATGGACGAATCAAAGTAGTGTACGCAACAAGCTTAGTTTCCGGGGTACAGTGTCGCATAGTCCTTCGAAGACTCAACAGGTTACGAGACGCTTTTGCGATAATGTTCTCTAAGTAAACAGACCAGCTTAACGTAGATGTTATGGTAATGCCCAAATATTTATAAGAAGTGACATTTTCTAACGGTACTGAGTTGATAGAATAGCAAAACAAAATTGAAGACTTCTTTAGTGCTAGTGTCATTTGCACGCATTTTTTTACGTTCAAATCCATCTGCCATGCTTGACACCAGGAAAACACAAATTGTAGGCTGCTGTCTAAACGTAATTGATCGGAAGTGCACGACACTTGTCGGTGAAAAGACGGCACTGAATCCCGGGCTGATCTACACGCAGATCATTTATAAACACTAAAAAAAACGAAGGACCGAGCACCGAACCCTGGGGTACTCCTGACATGACTGGCAAATTCAGGGACTCCGCTTTCCCAACAGTCACGTGCTATCGACGGTTCGTAATATAGGAATCAACCCAACGTAATAGGTAATCGTTACCTTATTGAAAAATCCGGCAAAAACTTCGAGTGACATTTGGTGGAAACGGGTTAATTTCCACTCATTTTCACCAGAAACCAGCGTAGTTTACCAGTTTTTTGGTGGAAATATTACCGGCTGCCACTTCCAGTAACCAGATTTCGCTGGACCTTTTACCGGAGCCACTTACGGTTAAAATCCGGCAAATCTTCCCGTGACATTCGGCGGAAACGGGTTGATTTCCACACATTTTCACCAGCAACCGGCGTAGCCACTTTCGCTGGAAGTTATACCAGAACCACTTTCGATTTCCTGCCGCTGGAATCCTACCGGAAGCCACTCTCGTTTGCCGGACACCGAACATCACTGGAAGCCGACGCAAGGGGAACGGCTAGAGTCAAGGAAGCCAAGAAGAGCAGGGAGACTGTGTTTGTAATGGCGGCCGCCAATGTAGCCGCATTCTCGTGAGTGCGTGTTTTAGCTCGAAACGACGTTGCAATTCTGCAAGAAGTGCGTCCAGCGAATTGTTTGACGATCCAAAAAGGTGGGCAGCGATCACCGGCAACTGGATATTTGCGACAGGCAAAAGTCTGGGCCAGAGCAGGTACGAGGCAACTCGAGCGGCATTCTCGTGAATGCGAGTTTTAGCTCGGGACGACGTTGTAATCCTCAAAAAGTGCATGCAGTGAACTGTTTTGACGATCCAAAAAGGAGAGAACTTTCACCCCTTTTCATTCGAAACCAGCTTACGAGTCTCTGGTAGATTATTGGCCTGCAACTAGATTTCACTGGAATGCCACCAGCAGCCCCTTTTGTATACCATGCAGACGACCTGGTTTTCCTAGAAACCGTACCCGAAACGGGTGACTCGCTTCCCTGTTTACCGACCTTCACTCGAAGCCGACGCGAGGGGAGGGGGAAGCCGCGACGAGCCGGCGACTGGATGTGTACTTATGGTACCTCGCACCAAGGACGAGTCCCCACGCACCCTCTCTCCTTCGCATTGGGTTCGTGGGGAAAATGCAAGAGGGTCGTTGTGCTGACTTATTTTATTTTTCTTTTTTCTTTGAAGACAACCGGTTTCTTTGACCGTCAACGAGCAACGGCCGGTCAGAAACGAACGCTGAGTCTCGGCTTCGCGTTCCATGTGTTGCGACCTGTATCTTCCAAAGTAGCAGGGTGTGTATATGAAAAGAATATATTTTTCAGTGACCTGTTTCTTACGCCTCTTTGTCCGTCCGTCTTCAGAAGCATCCAGCCAGCGAAAAAGACTGTGCCCAAAATTTCTCAACGTTGGTGGATGTTTATTTCGCGTGTTCGTCGTTTTCGCTAACCGTGCTACTGATGCCTGGTGCACCCGCGGCGACGGCATCAGGGACGGCATCATGAGTGTGCCCGGGATTTCTCAACGGCGGCGGATGTTCGTTCCGCGCGATCGTGGTTTTCGCTAAGCGTGCTACTGACGCCTGGTGCACCCGCGGCGACGGCATCAGGGACGACATCGTGAGTGTGCCCAGAATTTCTCAACGGCTGCAGATGTTCGCTCCGCGCGTTCGTGGTTTTCGCTAAGCGTGCTACTGACGCCTGGTGCACCCGCAGCGACGGTATCAGGGACGACATCGTGAGTGTGCCCGGGATTTCTCGACGGCGGCAGATGTTCGCTCCGCGCGTTCGTGGTTTTCGCTAAGCGTGCTACTGACGCCTGGTGCACCCGCGGCGACGGCATCAGGGACGACATCGTGAGTGTGCCCGGGATTTCTCAACGGCGGCTGATGTTCGCTCCGCGCGTTCGTGGTTTTCGCTAAACGTGCTGCTGACAGTGTACCTGTGTGTGTCCATGTGGTGCACCTGCGCGGTTTTATTAGTTGAACTACCGTGCGCCTAGGGCTTTACCCAGCGGCATTGTGAGCACCTTGAAAGGTATCTTTTGCGGCAAAGTACTTGCATGGTTGTTCCTAATTGGTCTGATTGCTTTTGTGTACAGCTGTGGAAATTGTTTTACTGGTATGGACCCTGTTAAATAAATACATAGAACCTTCAAGTTTATATGGACTAACCACTTTAATTGTTACCGAATCGTCCAGCATCTGGTAAACATAACCAACCACGGTTCACAGGCTTCCTCCTAAGTGCCTTCGGATGACGTCCGGATACAGAAAGAAAAAACACGGTAAATTCCGGCCAATCTGGTGATGTTCTGGTAAATTATTGCTTTACTCGAAGTGAAAAGAGTCCCATAATCCAGTAAAATGGGCGTTTACTGGAAATAGGCTCCCGGTAAAAATCCGGTGACATTCTGTTGAAATATCTGGTGACATTCCGGTAAGAATCCGGTAACATTCCTGTAAAACAACCGGTGACATTCCAGTAACAAATCCGGCGACATTCCGGTTAACTACGGCTTTACTGGAAGTGAAAACAGTCCCATAATTCACTAGAATAGAGTTTTACTGGAAATGACATTCCGGTAAAAAAATATTTTTCGATAGGGTATCGAGTATCTGCATAAGTTCGGACAGTAGTTTCCGATGCGGCACCCTGTCGAAAGTTTTCGCGAAATCTACGATAGAATCTACTTGGCCATCGTTATCCACTGTAGCAGCAAATTCATGGAATGTGTGGAGAAGCTGAGTAACTGTCGAGTAACCATGTCGGAACCCATGTTGGTCTTTTACCAAAAATTTTGCGGATTCTAAAAAAACGTTACAATGCGTTTAATAAGGAAATGTTCGAGAACTTTGCACATGTGCTCAGCAGCGAGGCAGGTCTTTAATTCGAAACGCACTATTTATCTCCACTTTTATGAATTGGCACAACTTTCGCTACTTTCCAGTTTTCTGGCACTTCGCGAGTTTTTAAGTTGCAAAAGTATATTTCATAAAGATACTTCGCACTCCATTCCGCATACTTGTGAAGGAATGCGTTAGGAATCCGGTCCGGGCCGCATGACTTTTTAACGTCCAATCGGAGAAGGCTATCAAAAATACCACTTACTGTCAATACTAACACGCCAATTTTACGATGGTCATGATTAACTGGTGGCATTATGGAATTATTCATGGTATAAACAGCAGGAAAAAAAAAGAATTAATCTCGCTTGCTATACTCGGTTCATCGGTGAGCGTGTTCCCGTTGTGGCCAAGTTCCTTGTTAGCTAAATTTGTTTTAGTCAAATGGGCGTAAAATTTTCTGGGGTTTTCCCTGAGGAAGTTTACCTGTTTGACGTCGTAAAAATAATACCTAGGTGTGCGCACGAGTATCCGTAGCTGTTGGCGAAGGGAAGGAAGCGTACTGTTTAAAATTGGTTAGTACCTTTCAATCCGGTGTATTTTACGTTTCAGGTGTAAAATATCTCGTGTAATCCAAGGACTCTGCTTCTTATTTCTTGAACGCTCCGGAACAAATCGGTCAATACACAATAAGACAACATTCTTAAGAAAAAGCCATAACTTATCAACACATACACCATTCTGATCGCTTATCTCAGAAAATTCTTCAAATACTCTCCCAACATATCGAGGATGCTAACATCATCCGCCCTAGGGAAATCCCGGAACCGTTTCAGCTCTTTAGTACCGCTCTTACCTTGCAGGAAAGATAAATCACAAACAACTATTGTACGGTCAGATATGCCCTCTACATTTGATATATTAATATTTCTGGCAATAGCTTCTGATAAGAACACAAGGTCAAGCAATGAAGCACGTACACTAGACACGCGCTTAGGGCATCTCACTACCTGGCCTAAGTTATTGCTAAAAGCAATATCTACAAGTAGGCTTGAGTGTGGACAGCTTCCTATAGGAATCATGTTGTCCAGTCAATATCTGTCAAGTTGAAATCTCCAGCCAGCGTAACATGTGAAAAATTAATCAGGTTGATTGACAAAAATTCAGACAATTTTGTGAGCACTTCTATACCAGCTTGCGGGCACCTGTACAGTGCCCCTATAAGCATTTAGTGACAACCCCAACGGACGGACAGCCAGACCATTTCCCAATCGAAGTTCTGTTCGATAACCGAACACTAAAACTTGTCGTTTACGAGGAGTGCGACACCCCCCCCCCCCCCCCCCCCCCATAGAGCCACGATCTTGCTGAAACACATTAAACCTACCTATGAAAAATTCACTATTCGGTGTTTTTTCGATCAACGAAGTTTCAGTAATTATTACTATATCGGGGTCGTAAGTCTCGAGTACACTTTCAAGCTCTTCCGGTTTGTTGACGACGCTTCTCGCATTAATCTTCATCAGTCTAAACGGCGACTCTCGTCAGGGCTATGACTAATTGCGGTGTTCCCAGCACTTCCGTTGCCATCGAGCCTTAGCCGTCCCAAAAGGGGCCGAAAAAGGCAACCGTCCGGCCACCAAATCAGGACACACTAGCTTATCAAAGCCTTCCTCGTTTACCGAGACATGGAAAAAAGCGTAGGTGTTAAACCTAGAAGACAGCTTCGTGCAAGTAAAGCGCTGACTGCCTAGCGCACAGGACACCGTTTCCGAAAGTTCGTCGCATGCTGTTTCAGGATGTAATCGTGAAATGAAGAGAGCCTTCTCTCTTGAATGCTTCGCCACAGCACGCAACTTACTGGTTTTGTCGGAGCCCACGGTGATCTTCACTCGTTGACGTGGTGGCACTTGCTGGAAGCCGATCTTAAAGATGTTAAAGACACAGTGGATGGAATAGATCATTCCATTCGGATGCTGTCAGAGAAGTACGACGCAGCGATACTGTAGTTTGTAAAGAAAATAAAGACGAAGCAGAAAGAAGAATATAAAGGATGCAGACGATGAAAGGCGTAGGACTAAATAGGCGTTCTTTCATCTTACATTCAACTACACTAAATTTGGCGACGAGGTAAAGTGGATTTCAACTAGTGACCTTGAAGGTAAACGTTCGACAACCCTCTGCCTGGTTAGGAATAGACATGAAGCGAAAAATAGGGACTTTAACCAAAAATTTAATAAACATCTAGCCGACGTTTCGGGACCAGTTCGGTCCCTTGTTCAGGGGTGAGTGACGAAAAGAAAAGAACACGCGTTAAATGGCCATACGGATGTGGGGGCTTTGCTCACGTCACGCAGTCCCAAGACGTAGCTCCTGGGCAGAGAGCCCGAAGAACGATTACGATCCCCTTTGTATGTTGGATAAACCAAGACTCAACGAAGAGCCGCTTTCGCCAATTCCTCTCCAAGGCCAGCACAGTGCTTCCCTCGAAGTTGACTGTGTGGCCGGCTGCTTTTGCGTGCTCCGCGAGGGCGCTTGCCTCCACATCCTTCTTCAGGACATCATATTTGTGACGCGTGAGCCTCTCTGCGCAGTTCTTACTTTCGCCAACGTATGAGACCGGAAAAACTTTGCATGATATGCGGTAGACCAAGCCTTGGGCCCTTTCTTTCGGGGGCCGCTCCTTCGGAAGGGGGAGGCGAGGACCGATTATTGACACGGGCTTATGAGTCACCGCAATCCCGTAGCGACCGAGGACGCGGGAAAGGGCCTCGCTGGTGCGGCTAATGTAGGGGACACAGTCGCGATCAGAAGGGGGTACTGCTGCGCCCTAGGGGTGGATGCCTTGATTTCTCGAGTATGCGGTGAATAAATTGTTTAGAGTAGCCGTTCTTGCGCAGATCCGATGTTACGACCTTGATTTCTTCCTAGAGGCTCTTCTGTGTGGAGCAGGTGGCAAAGGCGCGCCTGAAGAGTGCAGAGGCTTCCGATGCTTTGTGACATCGGGGTGGTGGGAATCAAACCCCAAGTATCTGCCAGTATGGGTTGGCTTCCTGTGAACAGAGAAGCTTAGCCCACTGCCACTCCTGGTTACCAGTGCATCCAGAAAGGGAAGAAAACCCTTGTCTTCGCGTTCTACCGTGAATTGTAGCGACTCATCCACAGAGTTCAGGTGTGTCAGAAGACGATCCACCTCGCTGGTTTTCACGACGCAGAAACAGTCGTCCACGTAACGCAGGAACGTTCTGGGTTTAGGCTTGAAGGTGTCGAGAGCCTTGCGTTCGATGGCCTCCATTGTGAAAATTGCCACTGTCACAGATATGGCTGCCCCCACGGCTGTGCCGCTGGTTTGCTTGGAGTACTTTCTGCTAAATAAGAAGTATGTGTTCTTCAGGCAGAGCTCTACTAGTCGGCATATCTCGTCAACCGATGGGCACGTTCCCTCCGGGAGTATTTTACCTGCCGAGAGAAAACTTCTTGCAACAAATACCGCCAATGGTACTGGGATGCTGGTGAACAAAGACACAACGTCAAAAGAGACGAGGCTCTCGTCGTCACGTAGCTATAAATCGGAATCAAGCTCTATGAAGTGACTAGAATTCTGCATGTACGTTGGAGTCTTTCCGGTGAGGGGTGAGAGAAGCCTGTGGAGGTAGTTGGAAACGGCGCGCAAACGTGACGTTCTGAAGTCCACAATAGGTCAAAGTGATACACCGGCCTTGTGTATCTTGGTGAGACCGTACATTGCAGAGCATACTATGTGGACCTATAAATGAGTCATGCCACGCTGCCGCCGCTTCCTTTGTTCCTTGAACGGCCTGGAAGACCCCCAGTTCCGTGGGACTAATGGCGCCAAACGTTCGAGAACTAACTTGAGTGCGTCACAGAGTGTTTCCTTACACCGAAGCGAAAGAAAGCACAGCTGCTACATGCCTTAGGAACTAAAGGACAGCGAGTCTTCTTTACGTTGCCTCACGTTTCAGCAACTTCTACTACTACAATCCCTACCGCAACTGCGTCTACGCCAAGGGATACTCCTACTATGGAAGTGTACCAAGATGCTCCTGGGACTCTGGAGGCCCACTACGCAGCGATGTAAAACGTTATCACAGAACGTCGCAAGTTTCGCCAGCGTACAGACATTCCTGGTGAAACAATTGACAAATTCCTTACTGAATTACGAGGAATTTCGAAGACCTGCAGCTTCGGCTCGGCATCGGACGAAGTGATACGCGACCAACTGTTAGAGGGAGCCTCGATGTCTCACGTTGGAGAACGACTTCTACTAGAATGTTCTGCCCTTACCCTCGAAAAGGGTTTGAAGTTGGCCCGCAGCGTGGAACAGTCCAAGAAAGAAGTACAAGCATCCACTGACACGCCTATGGTCGTCCACAAACTACGAAAATCCAGAGAAAAGAGTTCGAAGTCCGCAATTCAGCCAGGCGTTTACGTGCCGTCCAGACAGAAGAGAACATGCTACCGCTGCGGATGAGCAGATCAGTTAGAAAAGGCTGCTACATGTCCCGCAAGGAGCAAGATTTGCTCCAAATGCAAACAATAGGATATCTGAGCTCTGTCTGTCGGGTACGGCGTCAACAATGGAGGCGGTGAGTTCTTCCACTACTCCTAATGGAGACTTCTATTTACTTGAAAAGGAAGTGCACAATGCTGGAATCTACGTGACAATGCAAGTAGAACAAGATGCGAAGTTTCTACTTGATACTGGTTCTGCCGTTTCCATTCTTTTCCATAAAATATACCGGAACAAATTAACAGAAAATCATACCCTTCCAATCACCTGGAAAACAACTACAAAATTACCTAAGGAAGCTCATTCCGCTTCTTGGAAGATTCGTGCAACAATCACTCTCATATGTTCATCAGCCTCACTTGTGCTTTACGTCGTCTCACAAGGAACAACAGTGATGGGACTAGACGGACCCTCCGCACATCGACTTCGCATTGACGGATCTACCCTGCAATGCATGGAGATCTCTACACCAATCCCTACGGACTTGAAATCTATCATAGACTCTACATACGCTCACGTGTTTACACCAGGAATAGGTAGGGCAAAAGGTTACGAACATTAAGGCAAGGTGAAGAGAGTCGTTCCTTCTGTTGCTGTAAAGCTCCATCGACTGCCACTAACCGTTCGTAAAGTGTCTAAAAAAATTGCGGGGGCTTAGCTCGGCTATGCCAGGATATACGTAGCGTGAGCGTATGCGCACAAAATGAGAGGCGCTATCAAGTGGCTCCGGTGCAGCGTCAGACTTGTCTACTGCGCAACGGAGGCGTAAAGCTTGGCACGCGGCGGCGCCAGTGCGTCTGCCGCTTCTATGGCGTCACTCCTCTGGAACGCGCAGACCGGCGAGGCGAGCGCGGCGGCGGCGGAGCGCGCGGCGGCGGCGGCTCCGGCGCGCCAGCTGTGCGCCGTGTGACGTCACTGCTCCCCGCGCCTGCGCAGCACAGCTGTTTAGAAGCCACGCGAAACTGCTGAAGCTGGGCCACTGTAGCTCATGCTACAAAAGCTTCTGCGTTTACTTGGTACGGACGTTATCGAGCCAGGCAACGCATCTGAATGGGTATCACTTATTGTTGTAAGAAAACAAGACGGAAAGCTACGACTATGCGTGGATCTTCGTGATCTCAACAAGGCAATTGTCGTCGAGTGCTTCCCATTAGGCCCGCTTCAGACGGGGCAACTTTTCCAGCAATTTCAAGGTTGCTGACGGGTTGTTCCCTAGCTTTCCCTAGATCGACGCGAATTGCTGAGATCGGGTCCGGCTCGAACAAGCGATCAACTGGGGGCAATTCGAAGGCGGTTGAAGCGGCCGCAGCCAATCAGAGGCGCGATATTTTCACGTGACACCCCTGTCGTGGTGATGATGACAGCTAAAGACTTAGTTCTGGATTGAAATGGATCGTTTTCGGAAATAACCAGTTTCAGAAAAATGAGTTAGTATTCTTAACGCCGTTCAAAGATATAAGAACGCGTTTTTAGCGCGTAGCTGGGGGTCTAAATAGTGCAAGGAAAATCTAATTTAATGATGATGATTGCAAGTCGGAGCAATTGGGTTGCTGCGTGTGACCGCAGGCGGCCCGTGTTGCTGGTGTTGCGACGTCAACTTGCTGGGTGAAATTGCTCTGCCTGAAGCGGGCCTTACCAAACACGAACGAGCTGCTCAATGGCTTGGATGGAGCCAAGACATTCTTCGGGCTTGACTGAAAAGCAGTTTATCACCAGGTTCTTTTGTCACCTGAAAGCCGTGGCGTAACTGCTTTCATTACACACAGAGGCCTCTACTGCTACAGGAGTGTGTGCCTTGGCTTGGCATCTGGACTTTCAGCTTTCCAGAACATGATTTACGACATTTTCGTAAGATTTTCGGGGGTCCTTCTCTATTTCGACGACATTATCCTCTGTGGTGCTGACGCAGAGGACCATGCAAAGAACTTGACAACGGTTCTGCACCGCATCTCAGACACTGGCCTAAAGTTAAATGACAAGTGTGCCTTCAGCGTTACAGAATTGACGTTCATAGGGCATACTATCACTTCTGAGGATGGGACTTTTCTGCAAGAAAACGTTCAAGCTATTCAAGATGCACCTATACCAAAGGCCTATCATTCCCTGCGCTGCTTTTTAGGACTTGCGGGATATTACGGGAGGTTTCTTTGCAACTACTCAGATGAAGTTTAACCACTAAGAGATGTTCTACGTGGCGAGAAGACATTCGTTTGGACAAACACAGCACAACGGTGCTTAGATAGAATCAAGCTACTGAATGCCAATTACAACGCACTTGCCATCTTCAGTCCAGGATTGCCACTTCTCGCTACCACGGATGCGTCCGGATACGGTGTGGGCGCAGTGCTCCACCAGGCCAACAGATCCGATCTGCGTTTGCTTCAAGAACACTTTCACTGGCAAAACGCGAATGCTCTGTTGGGAAACGAGAAGCCCTCGCATGCGTTTGGCATTGGAACATTGCCGCGTGTAACTCTGGGGAAGACCATTTACCCTCTGCGCAGACCATCAAGCACTTGCCATTTTACTGAGCACTCAAGGCACGGGTCGACGACCGCTTAGAATCGCTCGATGGACAGCACGTCTGCTCAACTATAACATTGTGGTGCACTACAAGAGGGGCGAAGAAAGCGTCATCGCAGATGCACATTCCCGTCTACCATTACCTGATGCGTCTCCTGGCATAATTGACTAGAAAGTTATCTTCCTAATAGCTGAAGAACTAATTACCAAGGACTATTCGCGGCATGCTACAGCCGCTGACTTTGTACTTAAAAAAAATCGAGCATTTCTTCGTTACAACTTGGCCATCTAAGACCAAGTTGACTAATGACGTTTTACCCTACTACCAAGCGAGATCCGAGCTATCAGAGGTTGATGGATTGCTCCTACGTGTATTGAAGATCGTTGTTCCGACTGTAATGACTACTAAGATCATCGCCCTGGCTCATGTTTCACACTTGGGAATCGTCCGAAAGAACAACGATCGAGGCAGTGGGACTGGTGGCCAGCCATGGATGCAGCAGTGGAACACACTGTTTGTGGTAGCCTTACCTGCCAGACAGCTGATAAGCCTGCAGAGAATTTTCCAGCTCCACTATATCCGATACCGCTTCCCGAACGTCCCTGGGAGAAGCTGAACATCGATATCGTCTGTCCAATCGAAAAAGCACCACAACGACGTCGTTTTGTGGTCACCGTCGTGGACTATTACAGAATTGCTGGCCTGAAATTGCTTTGGCTTGCACGGTAACCGAAACAGTAACTGCATTCCTGATGACACTTTTCAGTCGTGAAGGATATCCGACAGAAATCGTCTCAGATCACGGAAGCCAATTTACATCGGCAGAATTCGAAGAATCTTTAAGGGAACGTGGTATTGAACATAATTAAGTGCTCATCCGTTTGCTACTCACGGTCAAATGGTATGTTTGAAAGATTTAACCAAGTAATGAAGGGATTTATTCAGCTAGCTCTACTTGAACAACGAAACCTCAAAGAAGCACTGACCGAATATATCGAAGTCTACCGTGCAACATCACACTCCACTACGGGTGTGTCGCCCGCATTTCTGTTGCACAATTGGCATGCGCGGACCAAGCTGAATGCCGTCGGATGTCCAACAGAAAGCTTTTTCACCAAATCGACCGGAGCAATGACGGAGCTGAGAATGCGAATTAGAAGACAGCAGCTTGCTGCCCACGAGTACGTAGACCAGACGAAAGGCACACGTCCGCCAGCTTTTCAGCCAGGCAATTTCGTACGCGTGAAGTTCCCAGGCCATTACGGAAAGGGGAGATTGAGATACCCCAAGTCACGCAAGATGCTGGATCGTAAAGGATCTAATGCATTCCTGCTCGACGATTACAAGGTGTGGAATATAAGCAAACTGTCAAAAATACCACAAGAAGTGCTGCCACGACTTACTTCGGAGACAGACAACGGGCTGTCACCTGCCACTTTGCGAAATCCTCCACCAAACACGCTCCACTCCCACGAGCTTTCCCCGACTGGAAACGTACCGGGACCGAGATCATTGTCAAATAGTAGACACCGACCGACAAGAACTTCAACTTCTTCGCTGGGGTCGCAGACAACGAAAACCTCCGGAAAGTCTAGGAGGTAATCTGACCTGGAACATTGCCACATAGTTACCCTGATTTTCGTTGACTCGACAGCTTTGTTTATTTAGGTGCTTCTTTTCCACTTTTGTTGTTCTATTATTTTCATTTCCTTTATAAAACGGGGGAAATGTAGTGTCTAAAGATAAAGAAAGACGAAGCAGAGGGGAGAATATAAAGGAAGAAGACGATGAAAGGCGTACAACTGAATCGGCGTTTCTTTATATTACATTCAACTACACTACAGGTAGGTCACATGACCCAACACGGCAAGGAGACAAAAGAACTGAGGAAAATAGTTGAAATAGTTGAAAAAAGCGATGAAAAGGCAGAAATCAAGTATCTAAAGGCACATGTGTACAAACTTCAATGACGATAACGCCGACAAAACCTGAAACTTCACGGCATGCCGATGACTGAGGGAGAGAACATATTGGAAAATGTAAAGAGTGCGGCAAAAATGTTAAACGTGCCAGAGTTGACCGCTGGTGACATGGCGTCAGCGCACAGATTTGCCACAAAGCCTGATAATGTCCCTGGGATTATCGTGCGCTTTGTAAGCCATTAACACGGTATTTATGGTTCAGGAGGCGTGAAGCTAAAAAAGCAGAAACAAACATTTCCCTTTTCAAGAATCTTATTGGGCATGAACGATCAATTCTTTGGAATGAAAAATGAAGAGCGAGGGGAAAGGCTTGCAAGTATGTTTCATAGAGGAACGGCAATGTTCTCTTGAAGAAAGAAGATGGAGAGCGAGTGCACGTAATCAGGAACGAAGATGTCTTGCGGAAACTGGAGTAGAAAGATTAAAATTTTGTCATTCTTTTGATTTCTTTCTTCTGAAGTGGCTAACAAAATAATTTCTTGCCGAGTAAGGTTGGGAATGTGTTTATATCCTAACCCGACGTTGTACTTTCCCTGTTTCATTTGAACGCACAGTCCTTGCGTAATAAATTTGATCGGTTAGATGCATTTTTTCAGCTTCGACTTCTTTTCTTTTGACGTTATCAGGTTAACGGAAACATGGCATACTGAAGAAGATACGGTTGAAATTTGAAGCGACATTGAAATCTATACATTTATGTCGAAATTCAAAGAGAGGAGGGGGAGTTTATGCGTGCATAAAAATACCTTACACTGCAGTACGAAAGACGAAGTTTTCGGCAATTACCGAGGACTACGAAGTTTTGACGTTGCAGCACGCTTGTAACGTGTTTTGTGTCGTGTATCGCCCTCCTGGTGGCAGCATTTCTTGTTGTTATGATATCTAGAACTTTCTTTCTTCCTTTCTTTTTACCGGTGAGAAAAACATGAAGCTTGTTATGAGGGTGATTTTAATATAATTATGCTTCTGTGATCAGGAAAACAAAAACTTCTCACCCTTTATCACTTTTATGGTTATATCTGCGCCATTTTTCAACCAACTCCTTATAGTAGTGCGAACGAAACTTCGTGAGATTTTAAAATGTAGCCGAAGAACATGCACATATTGATGTTAAAGGAGCGACATTAAGTGATTATCTCCTTATTTCATGTTTACAGCTCTAAATACCCTTTTGAAAATTCTATCAAGATACGTAATTTTGGACACTGACTGCCAGTCAGCAGCCTTGATGGAACATGGTGGACCATCAGACGTCATCTGATGGTCCATCAGATGACGTCTGACTGCCACTGCCAAGGGATTTTTATCAACAAGGGCAGCATTTATATAAGAGTAAAGCTATATGCACTCATAATTATCGCCAAATGCCTCGATAAAACAAAATGTTCGAGAAAAAAAAATAAAAAAAAGCAGGACCACCGCGAGTCGAACCCGCGACCATCGGACACCTTAACCCCTACGCTACGCCATTGCTTAGAAAACTCGATTTCGCCATTCGTTTTATACGAGATTCTTCGGTTGCAAATGCAGTTAAAACTTCAGCATGTTATGCGAAGCACTCGTACATCACTCGCCGTACTTCAGTTCTACTCACCTGCCATGTAGAGTACTTTCGCGCCGTAGAACGATCCTTTTGTTCGCGCGTCTCCGGCCCAGTAGACCTGGTACATCTTGTCGTCTTCAACTACACCGCTAAAGTCCCTTACATCTTCGGAACTCATAACAGGCTGGGTCTTGTCGAGTAGAAAGTCTACTAAAAGATAGGACATTGTAGAGCCCGGGCAGGATCGACAGGTTGGAGCAAGCGGGCAAACAAAACAAGTCGAGAGCGATCGTTCATGAAAGCTCGGCGAAGCCTCTATGGGCGAAGCAAAGTGGCGTTTTCGGCGTTTCGGCGGGCTTCTGATCAAGGTTGTCGGTCGGCTGCGGGTCATATCTCTAACATCAGCGGTTTTATGGGCTCACGTCCCGAAATCGTTTTCTTGTGCATAGATTATTTTTCGTATCCATAGATTTGACGAAATAGTGGTATCCGAACGAACTTTACGTCCTTTGACCGTACGTCTGTCTGCACGTCAAAGCTTTTTGGTGCACAGTCAGAGCCAATCGATGTACATTCAAAATCGCCACCAAGACATCTTGATGGAATTTCGCGGCGGCCGACTGCCACCAGGAAACCATCAGAAAGCCGACAAGTGGTGTCTGACTGGAGTTTGACTGTCGGTCAGAGCAACTTGTTGGCCAATCAGACATGTTTGACGTACAGTCAGGCACTGTCAGCGGTCCACTAGAAAACATTGACTGCCAAACAGGGTTACATTGATGGATTTTTCCTTCGGGTAATATCAACCACAAGAAAATATGTGTGCATATCCTTCATTACGGTGATATTAGTGAATACTGTCTTTAATCAGATCAAGAACAAATTAACATAACAGACTGGAGTGCGGTTTTGTTTAAGGTTTCGGCAGACGAGGCATACGAGAGTTTTCTGAAAGCGTTTTGCGATATATATATATATATATATATATATATATATATATTATCGTGTATTGAAGTACAAATGCATGTAGTTCATAAGAAGTGTAGAAAACCATGGTTCACAGCAGAAATATTAAAAATGATGAAGAAAAATACGCAGTTTATAGAAAATTTATGCGCACAAGAGATCTGGTTGTGTTGTCACGTATCAAAAGGGAAAGAAATAAGATAACAAGTGAGCGACGACGGGCCAAATGATCATACTAATATTTACTTTTTCAGAATGAAAACAGAACGGATGTTTTCTGGAAAAAGTTAAATTTGATATTAAATGAAGGCGTCAGTTTAGAGAAACAACCAAACTTATGTTTGAACATGATATTAAAAAAGTTAAAGTTGTTGCAGACGTGTTTAATGATATTTTTTTTAGTTAGTTACCAGCATTCACTCAGTTGAAACTTCACAATAGGAGAAATTTCTTTCTGACAGCATATTTTTCTCTCCAACTAGCGAAAAAGAAGTTATTTTAATTTTTATAAATCTAAAGAATGTCAAAAGTTGTGATTATTGGGACATTCAAACAGAGTCCATTAATATGTTAGAGTCTGTTGCTTTTATTTTAACTCGTATTTTGATATATGTTTTGAAACGTGTTTTTCCGCGTAAAACGCAGATAGTAAAGTTTTTTGTGAAATATAAAGAAGGGGATAGGAATGACCTTAGTAATTGCAGGCAGGCCAGTCTCCATTTTACCAACATTTTCAAAATGACTGGAAACAATCATGCATAAAAGACTACACTTTTTTGTTAGAAACACTCAATTCTTAGTTCTCGAAACCTCAATTCTCGAAACCCCGGCAGTACGGGCTTCGGAAAGGGTACCCGACCGAGTTAGCGTTATTAGACCAGAAAAAAAAAAAAAAAAAAAAAAAAAACTCTAAACAATATTTAAAATACACTTCTTACATTGGGAATCTTTATCGGTTTTTTCAAAAGCATTCGATCGTATTAATCATAAGACACTCCTTCAAAAACCAGAACTTTATGGTATTCGGGGAATAGCCATGAAAATACTCGAGAGTTACTTACGGTTTCGCTTTAAAGTGTTGTAATAAATTGCCATCGTTCCGAGTCTAGAACACTTAATGTAAGTGTTCCACAAGGCAGTATTTTAGGGCCTCTTTTATTTAACCTGTGTATTAACGATATAGATATCATTGACGATGAAGCAAACATGATAATTATGCAGATGATGCTACTATGTTTTTTGCTGGGTCCGATAGTTTGGGCATCATAAAGACAGGTAATACATTTTTAGTAAAAGATTTATGCCTGGACGGTCCTGAACTCTAGTGATAAATAGCAATAAGACGAAATATGTTGTTTTCAAGTCAAAGGGAAAACAATTAGCGGAAATAAACTTTTCTACTTTGACTCATGTGTATAGAAATTTTGCATAGTGTCAAAGTTCTTGGTGTAAGGTTTAATAAATCTATGCGATGGGATGACACATTTCAGATGATAGTGAAAAAACTATCGAAGGTGGTAGGTATTATTTATAAGCATTGAAAAACCTTACCTCAGTCTGTACTACGACTTCTTCATAACACTTTATTCTACTGTTGTTTTAATTACTCTTTTTTGGTATAGGGAAATATAACTGCAAATATTCATCTATTCATGTAGTTCAGAAAAAGGTAACACGTATTTTGTGCAATAAAGCGCTGACAGCCACACGGCACTGTTATTCAATAAATTGGGAATGGTTCAAATCATGAACCATTAGGAGTATAAACTTGCCCTAGCATACAAAGCAACGACAAACCACCCAGGAGGTAGTCTTCTTTCTCTTCTCTTGACTCACAAAACACCCCGTATGTCGCCCGCCATGCCAACACCTGGACGGTCCCGCGCTCGAAAACAAACTAGGGAAATCAGATGGCTGTATACGAGCTACCCCAACTATAAAACTATTTTTTGTTATCGCAGAATATTACGATTGAAAACTGTTCCAACAAGCGCATACTATCGTTACTAGTTTCGTCGGAAATCTAATTATGTACTCTTGAGAGCGGCTTTGTTCTAAGTGCCCCTTTTGCTGTTGTTCATGGGGGAGGAGGGGGCACTGTCAAGCAGTTTTGTACTGCTTTCTTCTTCTTGTGTGAAATGGAGTAAAGAAGCTTCAAACTTGAAACCTTCCTAACTTGGGACCATGTGCTTAAACAATTTGGTTTAGGAGCATGGTCCTTCATAATGCATTAAAACACTAAGCCTCTACTAGCTCCATGTCCTGGTTGAGAGTTGTCACTGCATGCAAACATGTAAATAACTGTACAAACATAACCAACACAAAAAAATTAGAACAGGATTGATTGGGTTATAATCTCCTTCCAATTGGCTTTCGACAAGATGCCTCAGCTTCCCTGGAGCATGTTCAATGTTCAAAGCGAGGTATAAAAAACATTAAAGAATTTAAATGATGAAGTGCATTTGTAGTATTGTTTTTTATCACCTGGAATAGTAGGGCACTGCATAATACTTCTCCAGAAAACTTCAGTGGCGGACCTTAAGTGGACGCTTTAAAGGAAACAAAGAACATGTCAATGTGTAAAAATTTGTTTGAGACAAGTGAATATTAATTATTCGGTATCAACTGAGGAATGAGAAAAACAAACATAAATAACCATTTAGGATGCAAGAGGAGGAGGTGATATGATACATGAATTTCAATAAAATTAAGTATTCATGCCTACCAATTCATTGAAAGTTATACCTTACCTTACTTCAGCAGATAGGTATTAGCTGCACAATATGATTTGCAAAACAGTCTGGAAACAAAAGCCAATCACACCGTCACTTCGATTCAGCTGTAGGTAAACTGAACAAAGAACAACTGAGAAGCCAAACTAACTGCGTAATGACAGATTCCAGGAGCTCCTTCAGCCGCACCTGTTGGTCGTGTATGGAGGGTTCATTCCAACACTTCTTTCTCAGCCACAATGATTATTCGCAACCTACAACCTTGACAGCTGGCATCAGCTCAATGAAGGTGCACAATCCATCCAGAGGTTAATGTATTCAGGGACCCAATCGCCTAAATACGAGGCAGAGACAAAGATTAACCGCAAGTTACTTTTATGTGCGTGGTAGTATAGGTATGATGAAAAACCGTTTATTACTTTGCAACATTTTTGAACATAGTCACCTCCTTGCTCAACACATGTGCGCCAACGCTTGACCAATTCATAGGTGCCGCGAGAAAAAAAATGTGCCTGACTGCGGAGTCAGGAATGCACCGACGCTTTCAGGTCATCATTTGTATCAAGCTTTTTTCCCCCAAGAGCCTTTTTGAGGGGTTTAAATAAGTAAAAATCACTCGGTGCGAGGTCAGGTGAGTATGGTGGGTGCGACCGCAGTCCTTTGATTTTGTTCCGCAGTCGTAGATGCCGTGTGAGGGCGCGCTTTGTCGTGCTGCAGCAACACCCAGGAGCTGAGCGATCCGCAATCCTTTTACCTGATTGCGGGCTTCAAGCAGTTTTGAAGCAGGTTGCAGTACGATGCATTGTTCACAGTAAGTCCCGTGCGAATGTAATGTTCAACTATTGCGCCCTTTTGGTCCCAAAAGACTGTGATCATTAGCTGGCCCACCGTTGGTGCTGTCTTGAACTTCTTCGGCCTTGGGGACGTTGTGTGTCGCCACTGCTTGCTTCCTAGCTTTGTCTCTGGCTGGGCATAGTGCACAGATCATTCATCACAAGTGGCAATGCGTCGATGAAAATCATCTTCTCCAGCTTCGTTGCGATGCAGTAGCATCTCAAATCATCCACACGCCGCTCGTTATGGTCCGCCGTAAGTTGTTTTGGTACCCACTCGGCAGATACTTTGTTGTACTGCAGAATATCATGAAGGATATGAAGCGTCGAGCGGTGACTAATATTCAATTTTTCAGCCAATTCATCGATGGTGACACACCGGTTCCCGTGTATGAGTCGTTCCTCAGCAGATATTGCGTCCAGCGTCTATGAAGTGTGAGCCCTGCCGGAGCGAGGTGCGTCTGTCAAACTGAATGCTCCACTCTGAAATGTTTTTTGTGCCAGTCGTACACCTGGCGAAGCGATACACAGGCGTGTTTGTACTGCTTCAGCATCCTGCAATAAATATCCAAAGGTTTCCTCCCTCTGCGCCCAAAAATCGGATTACCGAACGCTGGTCCTCCCTGGTGCATGCTAACAAGGGGGCGGCCATTGTGAAAGTGCGGTGGTCACATGACAATTCCCATCATGTCGCTAGGCCGGCGTGCACAGCTCCCTGTTGTGGTAGGCTAAAGCATATTAGCAGCGCAGCAGTGTATCACCAGATTAGATTTTCTCATGGATAAATTGCGGTTACTTTTTTACTCAGTCTCGTATTAAAAGAAAAACCAGTGAGGGCATGAGCTCACCCATAACCTGCTGGCAGGCTAGAAACAACATATAAATGAGGGAACCGAAACGATAATGGGCTGCGCATTGGAATTGTAGTGACCGTTAAATCAGTTCATTTTCAGTTTTTGAAATATTGGTTACTGGCTAACAAATTCACAGGACCAGAATACATTCAGTTCCAGTTAAACGTGTAAAATGGTACTTAAAATGCTGCCTCAATAACGCTTCTAGAAAAATAAATGTTAAATGACTACAATGTTCCTACAAAATGTTTTGCTTGGAAACTAAACCAGTCTCCAAGGCTAGAAGGTGCGTATTGACAATATATCTGTTAGTCAACCAGGCACTGATGTTCTAAATACAGTATGGACAAAATTAATTACTCTCAACTAATTACAAATATTTTGTTTTGCAAGCAATGCCGTGTAAGCATCAATCAAAAGCAGATAATTGATTTATTCTGCGTCATTATGGAAGGCAGAGTCTGACTTGGCCTACTAAAAATGAAGCCATGAGACATTGACTTAGCAGTACCTGTGAGCAATGAAAGACCATCATTTTTACTTTAGTTCAGTTTTCAGTTAAATAAAAAGATCAAACGGCATGCAACTACATTTTCACTGTGACGCGCAAGTAGCTGAAGTTAACGTAAAAACGCCCCTCTTCTTTAGTAACTTCATGGGGCCAGAACTCAAATACTTTCACACTGTAAATGTCAAAGCAGTGCTTTCCCATTAAGCTTGCAACTTTGCGGTGGCGAACGAGCCACACGGCGTCGCGATGCCAGCATTGCAGATGTCGCTTTCCGCAGTGCACAAGATACCGGGGATAAACGCACTAACTGAAAATAACAAACAAAGAAACCAAAACGTAACTTAAGCCCAAGTACCCCTTGGTGGTTGACTCGCAACTCAAATTAAAAAGTGTGTAGTTTAAAATTTAAAAAAAAAGTCGTAGAAGGGTATGCACTTGGGCTGGTTGGTGCTTCATATATAGTTCCGAGGATAAAAGCGCTACAAACAACGTACAAGTGAAGGAGACAAACAACACAGAGCGCTCGGTGTTGTTCGTCTCTTTCACTTGCTCGTTGTTATTTTTGCGCTTTTACCCTCGGAACTATAAAAAAAGCAAAAAAAAAAGCAAAAAAAAAAATACATAGCGATTTGGCGATGTAATGGAGCCTGAGTTATTAGTTTCAGAACTGAGAAAGATAAATGGGTTTTTGATGTATTGTTTCTATAAGTACCTCGATTTCAGGTGAAATATAGCAGTCTCCAGCAAGGTGAGCAATTGGGCCCAACATCGCTGCCTATTCTAAGACCGTTGGAGATCACTCTTTAGAGTTTTTTTTATCAGATTTTGTTTTGCGATAAGCAGCCAAGCAGCAAGTTCTCTAGATAACAACTTTAACATTTGACGATCAAGCAGATCCCCCAGAAACTGTTCAAGATCAGATTTAATTATCCTGGAAATTATCCGACGGATGTAATTACATAAAAAGGTGAATAAACCTACATGCAATTTCCGTATACATGATTACACCGGATGTTTCAGCGAAAGCTTTAAAAAATTTTCTAAGGATAGGGTAAATGAAAACCAAAGAGACACTATTCGAAAACGAAACATCAGCCACGGGAGACAGTAGGAATCGCAAAAGAAGCTTAAAAATCATTTCTCTAATTACCTGAAATATACTAATTAGCGTTTTAAATGTCGGCATAAGGTCCATGCTGCAATAATAATTTTGAAGTCTACCACCATGGAAGGCTAAAAAAATTTACGAATGTAAAAAGATGCAACCGGCTTAGAGACATTCTTGACAAGTGTTATGGTATGATAAGACAGTTGCGTGTAGTGATATCAAATTTCGATAATCATACCAATTACAGCATAAAGTTTGTCGACAAATATCTCAAGGCGGTTGCTTCTTTTTACTTTCCGTAAATTGTTTTAGCCTTTCATGGTGTAGCCTTGAAATTTGTAATTGCAACTTGTAGCTAAAAAGCGCTAATAAGGCTTAATTGATACATTTATTTAAATTAATATCTATGTTTTATTTTTTGCAATTTTTTTATGTTCCTAGCAGCTCGGATTTCGTTTCGGAAAAGAGTTTCTTTGTTCTTCAATTACCCTAACCTTAAGAATATTAAAAGCTTTAGCTGAAACAGCCCGTATAGCGCGAGTAATACAATGGAAAGTGTACAGCTAGCAAAAAGTGCGAAACTTGCTTGTACTTGAAAAGAAACAAGAGGGTTAGTATCAGTTGCAAAGCGTCTATGAGTGAGTTCTTGTACCTGAGGCAAAGAAAAAAGGGGGGGGGGATATTTTATGTCGAAAACTCTGTGGTTGGAATCTTTCAATTCTGAGAGCCTTCAAACACGGTCGAGATATGTGAAGAAGCTGGATGAAAATATACTGAACATAAATTAGGAACATTTGTAGTACTGGTAATCAAAGCCACACAGCCACTATATTTTCGGATGTGTTAACAATGCCACGAGTTGAATAAATAGTTCACATAATGAAGGTCAGCTTTAGGACTAAAACAACTATTTTTGTGTTACTTAGCATTAAGAACCATTTGCCATTCCTTGCACCTGACAGGATTATCAAGATTAGGCTGGTAAAAGATACCAGACTTCAAGTTTCGTAATTAGGTCGTAGATGAGTAGCAAAAAGGCATATGAATTAAGTAGCACAGATTAGTAAATTGTTGATATACATCTGGTACACATTGTGTGCTCTAGCCCTCTTCGATCCTTTTTGAGCTGGGGTTTCCGACACGGAGTCGCCAGCTCAAAACACCCAACGCCAAAAAGAACAATTAAAATTAACTGAGGTATCACATCACTTCGCTTGAGATGAGAAGCTACATAATCAGGGAATAGGTTACTGCGAACAGAATAGTTTTTGGTGGTGCGTTTGCATTATACCTCAAGCACAAAGACGCTCGAAAGAACTTCTGAATGATAGAACTCCCATGTAACCTTGGCTGCAAAGTACAGATGGACCTACTGTGGTGCTGCTTCCTGGATGAGTAAAAAGGAAAGACTAGGAAGCTATGCATGTTCATACAGTCGGAAATGGAAATAGCAAGCAAAGAAAAAGTGTTGGCTCTTTTAAGGAGATTTGCTTGAGTCAAGTTCGGCTGAAAGCTATATGTGTGCAGCTGATGATGCAGGAGAAAACATGAGCATGCACTGTGACTCACAATGCATGTTCAGGTCAGGTGGCTGGTATCTACATAGTCAACTTGAAATCCTGTTTGATTTCCTGTTCCATAAACCAGTTAGCGAAACGTTATACTGTTTTTTTTTCGGTAGGGCGTTCAAAAAGAAAATGAGGAGAGGGATTAGAACACGTGTCACGATGTCAAAACCGTCTCTGCAAGCAACGAATGTAACACGAACACAATTTTGAAAGCGCTGCATTACTTAAGCTAAGCTCCAAGAATGCCGCTGAATGTATGTAAGCAATAATCCAGTTCTATAAGCAGCGAACTCGATGTAGGACACAAATTGTACCCGTTCTAATAAACAAATTTCTTCCCCCACATACATCTCCAGAGTGGGTCTTTTCAATATAATACGGCGGCATGTGTCTTCAAAACAAAACCCAACAAAAATGGTTTTGATAGCCTTTGAAAATATTTAAGCCGATGATTACACTTGCATTTTTGCTGCCGTGAATCTCGGCTACGCATTGTTAATAAACGCCGATAACATCGCGCAAGCGGCATCAAAAATGGCGGAGAGCATATTCTGCAACCAGTAGGCATGCGCGTAGGCGACCATGAAAAAGGTCCATTTGGACATTGAACGGTACTGTGAAAGGCTTCAGACATATCCGCCCGCCGTTTCTGGAGGTAAAAATGCCAGGCACCCTGACAGCTTAGTCTCCTTTTCAGGAGCCGATGCTGAATTACTGCATTGTGAAGATATTTATTTATCTTCCAATCACATCGTTGAGATAAGTTTAGAGTTTGTAAATATCTGTGTGGTACGTATAATTTTAATTGTGTTCTTGGTGTACAATCTGAGAGAAATGAGTTTTTAGTTAGATGCATTTTCTGAAGCACATCGCCCGAGACTTAAGAAAGTCTCCTATCAGCAGATGCCGCTCTGGCTAACGGAATTTCAATGCAGGGTAACAAAGTATATCAAAAACTGGGAAACTGATTCACTTTGGGATCCTGTTCTAAAAACAGGATATAAATGAAACAAAATGGATTTATACAGTAATTCTTACTTAAACTAAATGAATTGTTTAACTGACGTTACCTTACTAACACCCAGGACATCTGCGAGAGAGTTCAGATAAAGATAATTAGAAAATATAGGTTGCTGCATCCAACCTGCCTTCGTAGTCCCCGTACCTGCATTCGTAAGCCCTGTTCAGGTAAATCCGCAAGCGGCGTGCATTCCACAATTTTATATTGAAGGATCGAACAACACTCGTGGTGCAGGTAGGAGGAAAGAAATGAAACATGCGAAATGCTATGCAGCTCATTGCTAATTTTTTTTTCTTGCAACACTATAAAATATTAATGACGAGATGGGTCAATTACTTTATACTCGAATGTTGTTTGGTCTATGAAACAATTAGAAGGTTAAAGACAGCCGTCGTAGAAGGCTAAAGCAATTTACACAAGAAGAATGAAAGCAACCAACTTGGAATTTCAAAACGGGATGGAAAAACAAGAAGGTTTAGTAATTTGTAGCAATAACTCAAATAACGATATTCAATACCCTGCTCGCGCCTCTGGACATGCATCGTTTTTTTTTTTAAATGTTATTTCTCTAAGGGCACCAAAACGGTTTAATAAAATTCCCTCACAGCGCGAAGGGCGTCTAATTTCTAAATCATCTCAGAGGAAGGCGAGAAGTTTTAGACGAATATCTTCATGTTCGTTTATTTACGTAAATATCCTTTGTCTTTGATGGCAGCTATTTTCGAAATTGCAATAGGCAACATGGATTGTAAAAACCTGTATAACAAAAGTTAGTTACTGAATTTTAGATAATGAGTCATCACTTAGTTGCATTCCTTCTTGAACACGTGGTTCGAAAAAAAGAATCTTGAGCTGGCCGAATAAATCCCCGGCGGAGACCGCATATAAAAGCCGTGAAACTTTTTTTTTTTTTTTTACAAAAACTGGATGGATTTAGTAAAAAAATGAAAGACGTTTATTTCTTCCTGTAACGCCGAATTAGAGCGCAGCTCTTGAGGAGGAGGGTAGGGTATGCTCCTTCATCTCATCCGTGCCCTCTCCTCCTTCTCTCCCATCCCGCGCTCCTCCCCTCGTCCTCTGCTCCTGCCCTCCTTTCCTCCTCCTCAAGCTGCTCTCTTGAGTTATTTTGATTTTGCAATATACCGTGTTAAACACTCTGAGAGAGAAATATATATATATATATATACAGGGTGTTTCAGAAAACGCAGGCCAAATTTCTCCTGTGAAAACTAAGCATCACCCAGAAAAAAAAGCTTGATGCCGTGTTGGTTTCTGCCCAAGAGCCCATTTAGAAAAAATAATAACGTTTAGGAAAAAAATGTTTTTTTAAAGTTTTTTTTAGAAAGTAACATTTTTATTTGTTCATTTGAAGGCAATAGTTTCAATTAGAAACTTACTGGGCATCATGATTAATCTCTATATCAACCCTTTTTAGACAAGTATAAATCATGCCGAGCATTTTACGATGTTTTGAAAAAAACCTTCAATTCTGACGAGTACTCTGGTTTCGGATTCTTATCCAAGCGCATCTTGACGGCAGCTGTTCTGCTCTCCGACGGCTGAACCGCGGAATCTCGTGGAGCAGGTACTTACAAGGCTAGCGGTTGCGGGAATGCGCCCGCCCGATTTTTCCGCCACTTATCTAGCCCCAGCCTTGTATCGGCTCCACGAGTGGTAACTTCAGTGCGCTACTACTCTTCTCACGCGCTGAAAGTCTTTCTGAAGATGACTGATTTAGTGGTTTTCGATAACGCTCAGCAACTTTCTACTTGGAACAATATTGGAACCACTAATTAAAAAGTTATTTACAAAATTTAATTAAGTAGCTGGCTAATTAGTATGTTTTAGCAATTCCTGACGTCCGCCGTGGCTGGTAGTTTAATCCCGAAGACAGTTTCTTTTTCTTTAAACGCCCTAATGTTTTGGATTTTTGAACGTCTTCGCAAAAACACCCGGTATATATATACACAGGGTGTTTTTTTATTCTTATACATTTGGTTAAAAAAGCTACACTAATGCGGTTGGTGCAGGTGGGTTATATACGGCTAGGTGGACATTATGTGGGTGGCTAATCTTTGCGATAAGTAGGCTAATTAATTAAAATTCGTTAATTAACTTTTTAATTAGTGAAAATAGAAATATAGTTCCCACTAGAAACTTGCTAAGCATCATCGAAAACCACCAAATCAACTGTTTTTAGAAGAATATAACGCAGGGGCAGCATTTTACTGCGTTCTGTGCAAAAACGCTTCATTTGGACGCGTTTCTAGATTTCGGTTTCTTATCGGAGCGCATCTTTGGGCCCGCGGTCCTGGTCCTCGGCGGTCGCGGCGCGAAGCCACCCCCACGCCTCCCTTGTAGGATGGAGGAAAGCAGGGCGCACGTGTGTTGCGCGGCTCAGCCACGGGGGAGCAGGACCGCGGGCGCGGTGATGCGCTCCGGTAAGATACCTAAATCTAGAAACGCGCCCAAATGTAGCGTTTTTAATGAAGGCCGTAAAATGCTGCCCCGGCGTTATATCATTCCAAAAATAGTTGATTTAGTGGTTTTCGATGATGCTCTACAAGTTTCTAATTGAAACCATATGTCTATTTTCACTAATTGAAAAGTCAATTGAAGAATTTTAATTAATTAGCCGACTTATTGCAAAGATTAGCCACCCACATAATGTCCGCCTGGCCGTATAACCCACCTGCATAAACCGCATTAGTGTAGCTTTCACGGTTTGTTTTAAACAAATGTTAAGAATAAAAAAACACCATATATATATATATATATATATATATATATATATATATATATATATATATATATATATATATATATATATGGGTGGTTTCATCTCAAATCGGGCAGGCTAAAAGGGGGTAATTTTTCATTTTCACGAAAAAAAAAAATGTTTTGGGGGCATTTCTGAAATGAAGGAGGGCGCAAATCGCATGTTCCCCAGATTTCTTGTTCTCGAGTTACGAGCCGTAGAAGCCGCAGTGGCAGAAACTAGTGTTTTTGCCTGCCGTCGCAGGTCGCGTGTTTGACACCCTCTGCTGGCGCTAGTGTTTTTCCTAAACTCTTTTAACTTTTCGCCCTCGTTTAATAGGTACCATAAAGATACCTTCACGTATTGAAATATTTGTAATAGTTTGATTATTTTCTAAAAAAATGTGAAACTCGTCACTCCGGTCGCTTTTTGGTCAACTTTGACTGATCGTTACTTTGTCTGTACTTAAGGTAAATTTTCTTTCTTTGGCTCTACAGAAATCCCAAAGCAAGCCCATCATAAATATAATAATATCATTACAATCTGTCGACTATCCGCTCCGCTAGCTTCACGCAAACGTTGTAAGAAATAACAAATGTTGAAAGTTTGAGATCGATTTTCTGAAAAAACCCATTTTTGTAAATTTTTATTTTTTAAATTCTTTGAGACAAATTAGTTGGCTACTAGAAAAAATAGTCCAGAAATGTAATATTTTGGTTTATGTTCTCTGTTTGAGCCGCAATCGCGTGAAATGCGTAAACATTTGTTATTTTTCACAACGTTTACGTGAAGGTAGCGGAGCGGCAACTCAGAAGATTATAATGATGTTACTATATCCATACTAGGCATGCTTAGGAATTTCTATAGAGCTAAAGAAGTAAAATGTACCTATTTATATATCTATATTCCTTTACCCTCCTCCATATATGTATATATATATATATATATGTATATATATATATAAATTCTGGTATTCTCGCTCACCGTTTGTCCGGAGAAAGGAAAGGTAGGTCTCACATCTCGAAGCTCCACTATTTCTAAGTTCTGTCAGTGCCTGCAATCAGGACTGCAGGATCAACGCGGGGGAATGATACAGCGTTAAAATCAACACTTTGACGAAACACGTGACATTCTTGATGTCATCCTACTCGCGATCAGCTCTCTCGAAGACTGCTCGGCGTTTTTAATTTCCTCAGCGTTAGTCTTGAGCATGCTCACCCAAGACGGCACAACAGAACAGCGAGTGCACATCCCCCGGGCTAATGGGATGTTTTCCTGCAGGAGTGGTGTAAATAACTTTTGTCTTGCCCGAAATATTCGGCGAGTGCCGTAGGCGAGAGATGCAGAGCTATCACGAGCAAGCCGTGGTCGATCTTGGCGAGACACAATTTACCAACATCGTCTGACGTACCACAGACACCGATGTGTACAACACCCGTACCGATGTACCCGTACCCATGTAGGTGGCCACTTAGATAACGAGTACACCACATTTTCATACGTGCCTCTCTGTGCTTTATGAATAGTGATATCACTCGCCTGCACAACGGGTAGCTGGCATGTCCCCTCACTCCTATTCCTCCTCTCCTCCTGCCTCCTCATCTCCTCCTCCTCCTCCCCCTCTCCATCTCCTCCCCCTAATCCCTCCTTCCTTCCACTCCTCCCATATTCTCCTCCCTCCTCCTTCCTCCTATTCCTTAAAGTAGAAGTTTGGGCTAGTTGGTATTTCATGATTAAAGATTAAAACAGCGCAAGGACACGGACAAGAACAAGAAGGTAGACAAACAAGGCGCTGACTTACAACTGAAGTTTATTCGTTCTAACAGCGAGTATAAATACTGTATTGTCACACCAAACAAACATGAATAAAAAGCTTGACCTGGATGCCACGTGCTCACTAGCCATCGCTATACACTGTCATTGTTTGTCTAAATAGGAACGTTCCTTATCTGATAAAGATAATGACGGAATGCTGACACAGTTTTGCCCCAATCTTCCAATTTCCCGCGCCTCAATGATTTCCCGAGTGAGTTTGTCTTTATTTTTCCTAATCACTCCACATTTGTCAAAGACGGGAGCGCAGCAACAGTCTCGGCAGTGCAGGCCAAGGTGACCTGACACAACTCTAAACACGTTATACTTGTGCTCCCGCAGCCGATCATTGAGGCATCGCCCCGTTTGCCTCGCTGTTAGAACGAATAAACTTCAGTTGTAAGTCAGCGCCTTGTTTGTCTACCTTCTTGTTCTTGTCCGTGTCCTTGCGCTGTTTTAATCTCCTATTCCTCCCCTCCTCCTTCATCCTCCTCATCTCCCTCCTCCTCCTCCCTCCTCCCCGCGCGTTGCATCATGGGACGTTTCCTATAATGCAACGCGTGGGACCCTCGTGACGTCACTCGTGACGTCATTATGGGAAACGTCCCATAATGCAACGCGCGGCTCGCGAGTGAGACCTGCGCGTTGCATAGAAGAGAACAGTTTATTTCAGTTTTTGTCCACAATACACTTTTCGAATCCGTCTTACTTATGCCCATGTGTGCTTGTGCACAAGAAGGGACAGTCCATGCGCACAATTGCTCCCCCCCCCCCCCCCCCCCGAGCCTTTACAAAAAAAAAACAAAAACAGGCAGAAGAATAACGCAAAAATTAAATATTGCCACGCGCGTGGGCGAGCAAGCGCGCGCGTGGCCCAGTGGTTACCGCGCTTGACTTTCACGTGGAAGGTATAGGTTCGATTCCAGTCAGGCGGACTGTCCTTCTATTTATTCTTTCAACTTGGGCTTCTTGTAAGTTGGAGAACATTCTCGCCTGATCGTGTTCCGATTGCTATACTTACCGAAAGTTCTACGCCGAATAATCCAGAAACCAACGAGGGTACATAAGGGGCTCCGCAAGGAGAGCGGAGTCAGTTTCACCCCAGCGTTCGACTGTGCTGCTAGACCGACTTCGACCCCAGCGACGCTCTGTTATTATCTTTGTACTCTTTTATTTTCGGCACAAGTTCGCCACATTAAACGTTTATTTCTTCCTGTTCATTTCCTGTTTTTTTGGTCACCACCCGTGACAATATGCAAGAACCTGTGGCCTTTCATGCTGTGGCCTATCAGTTATTAACAGTATGCGGATTGAACTATGCGCAGCAACACAATAGTATCCGTTACACAGTATTTGTCCTGCGTGAAAAAGAAACACCGCATGCAGCAGGAGCGAGAACCAAAAACAACAAGTAACAATCAAAACGGAAAGTTTCTATCCAATCAAAAAACATTATGAAAAATATATCAATATATAAAAAAATGCTACCGTAAGTAGTGGTCATAAATCAACCATACACTAAGCAGGTAATGGCGCGCAAGAGCAACAAGGAGATATCTGTGACTAAAAGTTGAACAGCAGAGTCGTCACAACAAAATCCGACGCAAGCAGCGACCGTGAATAAGTAAACAAACAAAGAAGCGACAAAAATTACTTGACATGAGTGATAAGGCGAGGTCATGGATAAAATATCAGGGAAACTGCCACATTCAAATAGAGCTACTTTGACACTATTTCAATATCTCTTTCTTTACTGTACGTAAAGACTGGATTTCCTGCAAATTGCCAGGAAGTTGATTAAATAAATTTGGTACATAATATTTTCCTAATCGTGCTTCATAATTCGTATATACTCTTGGAATATTATATTTCTCGGTCTTCCTAAGCTTTTTTTGTTTAGTTGACTTTGTCTTGTAATCAGTTGGGAAGTAGGGTGACGTCAGGATTATTTAGTTCCTCAGACTACCAATCGCCAGAAGATTAAGTTCGGTGAGCTGCTCTTCGAACAAGATATGCTTGAGCGGTGTTCCGTAAGTGACGTTCTCCACCATTCTTTTTATCATAATATCAATTTTGTTGCTGTTTGGTGTTTTAACAGGGTGCGTAGATCGTTATTCCATACCTCAGTTTTGATTCTCCTAACATTTGGTAAACCGTTTTCCTTAATGGGATATTCGAGCGACTACGAAGTTTGCAGAGGCAAGATGAAATCATCCTCAACTGCTTTACTGGGTAATCTGTGCGCAAATTCCAGGATAAATGTTCGTCAAAGTACATTCCCAGGTATTTAGTTGCTTTTGCGTATGCTAGTGGTGTGCAGCAACAATTCCTGCATTCTGCTGAATATAATAAATAGATTTTGTGAGGTCAATACGCTTTTCATGGGTTTTGAAGCACATTAGATTTGTCTTCTTTTCATTCACACTAATGAAAAGTTTTAAAGACCAGTTCTATTATTTGCTTAATGTCCTCTTGTAAAGCGGATTCCCCAATACTGTAATTTTCGTTTGCTAGAACTAAAGCTATATCGTCTGCATATTGATATATACTTGATACTAAGGGCAAAGAAGCGAGGACATTCATGCATATCTTAACTAGCACGGCGCCTAATACCGATTCTTGGGGTACACCGCAGGTGAGTTTGATGGTATCACGTATACTACTCTCAATTTTTACTTCTTGCATTCGGCTGGTAAAGTTGTTTTTTTTTTTAAATGTAAGGAACGGCCCTCTGATTCCCAAACTTTTTAGTTTTTCTAGTAGAATATTATGTTCTATTGCATCAAAGGCTTTGGATAAGTCTAAAAACAAGGCAAGTACAATTAGATTGTTGCCTATTTGCATTATGCATTATGTTACGTTTCCCGTAGTGCACCGCGCAATCACGCCGACGGCGACGCCGACGCCGCTCAAGCCGGAAACAGGTGCCTAAGAGCTGCGCTCTAAAAGAACATTGTATATCGCTCTTTGAAACACCTCAGAAGAAAAACAATAGCGTAAATTATTGGGTGCTCAGAAGCCACATCTGTCTAGCAATGTAACTCACCAAAATCTGTAATAACGTACCAGTCCCTTGGCTTCCATGGTCTCCGGCTGTTGCCATGCGCTTCCAAAATCCTTCTACTCCATTCGCCAGTGGTAGCAATGCAGCGAAGAAATACGTGTCAAGCATGTTAAGAAACGATTATGACAGTATAGCTCAAGAGTTTCTGTTTACAATCTTGCCTAAGCGTAGTCACATGTTTTCCTCGGACAGTAGTTTAATTTCAGACATATTTGCAGAACCAACTTTGCAGCTGCATCACAAAAAGGTCCAAGAAAACCAGAGGAAAGCACAAAAAGACACTTTTTATGCCCATCTGTGCAAGCGAATTTATTTCGTACGTTCGCGGCAAGCTAGCCAATGCAAGGAAACGAGCAGTTTAGAAGTTTTCCTTGAAGGTACCATGAAATAACCTTTTTATTTATGCCCAAATAACACTAACATTAAACCTTCAATATTCACTGAACGCCAAACAGGCATGTGTTTTCGTTTTCGTTTATTAACCTCTACCCTAAACATTATTGAAATATCGAGCTTTTATTTCTCTCCAACTCACCGCAAAACAAGCCGCGGCGTAATTTTGACGTTTGTGACGTGCGCTGTCCCCGAAACCGGAAGTCCTTTCGGCTGTAAGAGAACGGGATCGTTGGCGGCGAGCTGGCGGTGTGCCGGTAGGATTTACCACAGGATGTAACTGCGCTGATAGCGCCGATGCCACTGACATATTTTCTGAATCGGCGTCTCTCATCATCGCGATAGCCATGCATGACACACCGCAACTGAGCACGGGGATCGTCCCGTACGCCAGTACGAAGCGCAGCAGGTCGTCAGCACGACAGCCGTTTCCGCGGTATCTATAAAAAGAAGGGGACGCGCTGTCACTCACTGGCGTAGGAGAAAATGGGCAGAGATTTCTTTGGACTCAAGCTTTATTAACTTTTATATTGTCAGGGTAGGCTCGCAAGGCAGAGTGGATGAAAAAAGAAAACAAAAGATGCGGTACTCTGTCTTGGACGATCACGACTTTACTGATACTACAAATCTCGCCACACGCCTTTTCTACGATTTCAGAAGACGATGTAATCTTAGCAGAGATATAGCAACGTAGAAATGTTATTTCGTGATCACATAGACGTTGCGATCGTTCAATAAATACTAACACTACTCATTTTCTCTGGTGATGAAAACTCGTTAAAATTCTCATCCTTCATACTTGCCTTTAAATACAGTACGCACCAGTAATATCTCGAACTTAATCCCACGCAGCAAAAAAAATTAATCCGGGCGATGTTCGAGGAGATGAATGCAAATAAATTGCAGCACTGTAGTCCAAATAAACGAAGACGACGGCAGGAGCGTTTCTGCTGTCTTGAAGGTGCCACCACAACATCACCGCACGAGTAGATGGATCTCCCCTTGTATGACGCGCTGGGTTATCATTGCGACACTTGACGAGAATTCACAGTCAAGGAAAGCGCTCTATGCTGAACGATGACCTTCCACCACGCCGCCCACGTCAACGATCACCACCGATGCCGTGTTTTTCAGCAGACAGGCGGCAATGTACTGGTGTAGTCTCATCTTTCTCTTGCTTCGTTTACAACACGATAGATGGCGCATAGACTCAAGCATTAAAAAATTCATCAATTTCTGTCACATCACTAATTATTCAACAAAATGTGGATCAAAATATTCTTGAACTTTTAAGAAACACTCGCCAGCAATTGATTGTTTAGAATAGCGGTGTTAGTGAGGTAGACTCTGATCCCATAGGCGATGTGAACTTGGCTGATATTTCACCGCGGATCCATCGCAGTGAAAAGGCAGAAAGCTATGGAAGGAAAGAAAATAGGAAAGAGTCCGCTTTTTCTTTACGTTCTATAGTGAAAAGAATTTTGGGCTCTGTATTCTTTGTATTTTGGTTTTCTTTTCGCACCTTTTAAAACGAGAAGGGGACGAAATTCGATTTCAGAATCTTTTCATGGTCCCTTTAGCCGCCTCCCTCCAATATTTAAAAAAGGACCAAAAAAGGACAGGAAGGCAAAACACGGAAATAAAACATCTGATTGTGCTGCCGTATTAAAAAAAGAAAAAAAGCTACAATGGATTTGTACGGTTTTGCGGGAAAATGCGTCATCGAAGCATGCTTGGTTATCATTGTGATGTTCCGTCGAAATATTTCTTGAACCACGCTTATAACGTTCTTCTAACGTTTCGCCGTCAAATTGCTCTTTCACTAGCTGAACTGTATTTGGCTTCAGATCGCTCGTTGGAAGTAAACGACGAGTACAGTGCATAGAGTGTACAGCAAAGACAACGGAGCCCAGATGCCTGACACAGCACAAGTAAATCCTGGAAAAAACCCTACGTAGTCAGGCGTGTCACGGCCACCTACGCCCGCTGTAAGGCAATCGCGGACAGCAGAGCCTGCAGAAAGGGCACCTCCTTTCTGTACGCGCCGTCGTTCGGGCAAGCCCACAGTCGTCGTACGAGGCTGTGATACTGGCCCTAAAGGCGTACTGGCGGAAGAATGGCGCAAAGCTACCGAATCAACGTTCCGAATCGATATGCAAGGGCACGTCGCGACAAAAGCCGTCACGGAAACGTCGCAATTACTGACGATAAATCGAACTGAGCCTCGTTTCGTTCCAGACCTGTGAAACAACCCGGCGATGAAACTTCATTCCACGAGTCAATTATCTCCGTGCTGGCGTCATAACGCTAACACTCAAGTTGACACATTAAGCGCCGATACAAAAAACAACAACAAAAAAACAAAAAACAAAAAACCAAAAAGAAAACACGGTGGCATTTTGTTTCACTTAATAACTAAGCCGCTGATGTTGCAACCCGGATCCCGGCTGTTGTAAACGTAAACAAGGCGACACATACAGAAAACGTGGACGACGACGCTCTTCTCTGCCGCTGGACCGATGGTACGAACTTGCACGCGCGGCTGAACAGCCGTGGGATGCAACTAATTAAAATAGCTTACAAAAAAAAAAACCGCTGGCGATTCTGCTGGCGCTACCAGACTGAACGTATCTTCAGGAAACGCGAAGACAATGAGGCACCGTCTTCGTGCTCCCCGTTACAACGCCATCTCGGTCTGTTGAAATCAGCGTTGCTCGTTCACGTGTTGTCTTTGGTTGCGTTCCAACCTTTTGAACTAAATCAATTATCGTTTTCTGAAAATGTGTCTTAACTTAAAACATTACTTTGGTAAAAAAAATTATTGTAACTTGATCAAATTAAAACTTTCTTCTTTTAGCCACTTTACTTAATTTTATTGCTCCAAATAAAAAGCTGCTACAATCGAACCATATCCAATCCAGACAGCTAATTCGTCGAAGCCATATGGGGGCGTACCTGTGCAACCGTCGATTTTTCGGGAGTGAAGGATACGAATGATGGGAGTACAAGTACACCGTTTGAATGCCGCCAGGTGAATCTGCCTGGAAATGGGTGTAAGTGGGCACGGTACACCCTTTCTTTCCTAGAGAGTGGAACAAGACTTACCGAAAGCCAAGGTTCCAAGGGAAGTCTGCCGACGATCACTAACTCCACCTCCACGGCGATGTGGGTCAGGGGCTGTCCCTGAAAATTTGAGATCTTAATATTTTTTTTTTCTTAACCTCCTGGTCAGTTTTCTTTTTTTCCTTCTTTGTCTAAGTATATAATATTTTTATCAGTGTCCTCATTTTTTTATGCCTCTCCTGGTTTCGCGCATGATCCCGGTCGAAGGTCACAGCAATGCCCAATTTTTTTTTTACTTATTTATACTGTAATTCTTGAAAGGCATTTTAGCAGTTAAATACATTTGATTAACAAGACATGTAGGCCTATAAAATAGCAAACAAGTCGCAGAAACAAAGGAACCAGTAATTTGCAGAGGGACAAAACTAATTTAGGAGGGATTCAAATAAAGAGAATGATGGCTGCATAACAAAACTTTCAGAAAGGTTATTCGAATCCGCCACAATTCGCGGGAAAATAAAGTACTTGAAGCAATTATTATGCGATCGAAAATGAGTTATTGTTAGCACGTGCCTCCATCGAGTAACGTATCCCGATGAGAAGTTTATTAGGTGAACCGGATCTATCCTATAATGTCCATTTATTAATTGATACAACTATTTTTGTCGAGAATGCCGATTTCTGCGAGATAATGACTTTAAGTTAGCTCTGGTTAAAAGTTAGGCTATAGAGGTACGTCCAAAGCTATTATAACTGTAGCGAGCTGCCTTTTTCTGCACGCGATCGAGCTTGTTAATGTTTGATTTGGTGAGGGGATCCGAAATGATAGCCGCGTAATCTAATGTTTTCATTACTATAGCTTTATATGTTAGAAAAGGCAAGGAAGTGGTGCAAACTATTTCGTCCTCCCAAGAAAGAATAACCTTCGAAGAACTTTTGATGTCAGCTAATGAATCTGTTTTGTCCAAGTAACATTAGGAGTTATCCATAGTCCAAGGTATTTATAATGTGTTACTTCTGATAGAAGAATATTATTAGTATTGTAAACAAACTTGAAAGGATTTCTTTTGTGAGTAATTCTCATTAAAACCCTTTTTTTTCAAAGTTAATGGTCAGTTGCCATCATTCTGCGATATTTTGAAAAGCTCTATTTAACAAACGTTGATCTGAAGCACAAGCTATTTTTGAGTAAATTATGGAATCATCAGCGTATGACTTGATTTTTACCGGAGCATATTGCACAATATCATTAATACAGAGCAAGAAAAAGAGAGGTCCGAGCACAGAGCCCTGGTGAATGCCAGATTGAGCAGAAAGTCTGTAAGAGCAATGTTCACCATAAACTACGAATTGTCGGCGATTTGAAAGGTATGCTGAAATCCACTTGACTAACTGTGTGTTCTTACACATTTTTTACAATTTGTATAGTAACCTTTTGTGCAAGACCTTATGAAACGCCTTCGAAAAAAAACATGAAAATAGCATCAATTGGTTTTCCATTGTTTCTTGCCGAGGAGAAATCGTGAACAGCCTCAATTGATTGAGTACACGTTGAGAAACAGTTTCGGAATCCATGCTGATTTTTAATGAAGATGTTGGGTTCGTCTAGAAATTTAAATATATGATTACATATTAAATGTTCAAAAAGTTTACAGGAAATTGAAGTCTATAAAATTAGACTTATTTTTAATGCACTGCTTGTTTCCGTTCTTATGAAGTGGTTTGACTATGGCCGTTTTCCAGTTTTCTGGAACCTGACTTTCGGACAGCAATCTTAAAAACAAAACGAACAAATATTTTGAGATTCATTTAGCATACCTGGATAAAAATGCATTGGGGATACTATCAGGCCCAGCGGATTTTTTACATCCAATCACAAGAACATATTCAATATACTATATTCATTAATTACAATACTGCTTACAAAAACCAGTACTACTTACAAAATCGTCTAAATTAAATAACGTACGTATATAATAGGGACATCATCTGCAGGAGAAAAATGTTGATAACACTTCGACTTATTTTTTCTATTTACAGAAATATCTTCTAGTGTCAATGATACTGCTTTGTGATCAGAAATCGTAGGGATTACTTCACATTTAGATTTGAAATAAATTGTACCGCTTACAAAAACAAGGTGGAATATAGATGCAGAGGTTCCTTGGACTCGTGTGAAGTCCTCAACAACTTCTAATAAGTCAAATTTAAAGGCCATGTCTAACATTGCTTCCCCCAAGTAATTATTTTGTTGTTTCAGTGAAAAATTGGACCAGTGAACGTTTGGCAAATTAAAATCTCCTTCCAATATAACCCGATCGCCAGGCTTCACATGTGTATCGAGATACATCTGTGAATTATCGAGAACAGCCTTAGAGGATCCAGTGGGTCTATAAAATGCCCCAATAATGTATTTCTATTTACCATCGTACGCTTTGCAAAACATACACTTGGTATCAAGTATTTCAGGCATGCTTACTACATTTAGGAAGTTCTTAAAAATAATACATACCCCATCATCCACACTACCACGGTCTTTCCGAAGTGAACTGCAGCCAGGAAGGACCAAGTCACTGTCGTATAATGTACCAATTAACTAAGTCTCAGTCAAAACGGTAATATCAGGATCATGGCAGAGCGAAATTACTTTAAACTTTAAACCTAAAACTTTAAACATCATCTTAAGGTTAAGATTTACCCTTTCCATGATGTTTGCTTGCGGGTGGTTAGGAGAAGTTCTTTTGTGCTTAATTCCCAGCACCGCGCATGCGTCCACGAACATCTTACTCGTTAGATAGGAGGCATTATCGCTTACACGCTGTGCAGGAAAGCCAAACCTAACGAATGTTTCGAGTAGACACTCCCAGATTTTTTGCGAATCTAGCTTCCGCAAAGGAAACAACTCAACCCACTTCGTGAAATGGTCGGTTACCGGGAACAAGTATTGATTGCCGCGGGCACTACGTGGGAAGGGGTCCATGACGTCACAGCAACAAATCTGCCAAGGGCTCTGACTCACGATGGGTTGCATGAGGCCGGGGGGTGACCACCAGTCCCCCGGCCTCGTAGCTGCTCGTGGTGCCTTCTGGCACACCGAGCAGCTACGAGCGTATCGGAGCACATCCTGCCTCATGCCTGGCCAGGTAGCAATTTGGGATAACTTTTCGTAAGTTTTGCTCCCACTGCTGTGTTCTACCAAAGCAAAGTCATGCATGTATCGGGTGAAAAGCTTACGTAGCTTGCGAGGTATCACGGTCCGGAATGCCGAGCCATCCGGATCGTCGTCCCCCTGAGGGATGTGGCGCAGCAGGACGCCGTCGTCGCTCAATAAGTAGGAGTCGAACTCCTTGTCACTTGGGCGGTCGACTCGACCTCTTGCTGCCAGCCAAGCGGACACGCGTTGGCAGAGCCCGTCACCCAGCTGCGTTTGGCGAAGCTCCTCTCGGCTCGTGAATCGTGAATCTGGGGATCCTCGCACGGTGGCCGCGACTGTCACCAAGCCATGAGTATCCTGCGAGTGTTCCTCGGGAAGTGGAGCAGGAGAAAGCGCATCAGAAAATTTGTTAGTTGACCCCTGGTGGTACACAATGGAGCAGTCGAACTGTAGTAGCGTAAGCGCCAAACGAGAAAGGCGTCCAGTCGGATCCTTAGGTCCCCTTGGCCATGATAGCGCTAATTGATCAGATTGAATATGAAACGTTAGGCCATCTAGGTACACATCAAAGCGCTTCAAAGCACGAATAATGGCGAGACATTCACGTTCTACGACAGTGTAGTTGCACTCGGCTGTAGTTAGCGTGTGGCTCGTGAAAGCAGCTGGTCGAAGCACACCGCCATACTCCTGCAGCAAGACAGCACCCAGGCCACAGTCGCTTGCATCTATCTGCAGAACGAACGGCTTGTTCAAGTCTGGGGGCGGTAAACAAGCGTTGTCACTCACGGCTTTTGAAAGGGCTGCGAATGCGCATTGTTGTTGTTCGGCCCAACACTACGTGACGCCTTTTTTTGGGTGATTAAACGGTGGGGATATCTCGCAACAGTGTGGAATGAAATCCCGGTAGAATGTAATCATTCCGAAGTATCTCTGTAGCCTCTTTACGTCACGTGGACTTGGGTATTCCGTTAGGGCGCGCAACTTCTCTTCGTTGGGGTGGAGCGTGCCGTTATCTACAACGAATCCAAGGAGGTTAATCTTGGGCGCGGCCAACGGAACCTTTCCGGGATGAATCGTGAGTCCAGCATTACTCTTTCGCTCAAGTACAATGCGAAGGTGCCCGACATGCTCCTCAATAGTTCTCGAGAAAACAACCAAGTCATTCACGTATGCCTTGGCAAATTCGTACTTCGAGTTCCCAAGTACAGCATCCATCAGGCGTTGATACGTGGCTGGAGAGTTAGACAAGCCAAACCGCAGTCGGGTGAACTCGAACAACCATCTGTGGCAGATGAAAGCCGTTTTTGGAACGTCTGATGGGTGAATCTCAATCTGAAGAAACCCGCGACAGCAATCCAGCGTTGTAAACAAGGTCGAGTTACCGAGCGCGTACATCACGAAGGAAAGGCTGGGGAAAGGGCAGCTGTCTCGTACGGACACATCGTTAAGCCACCTGTTATCCACACAGAGTCTGGCTGTTCCGTCTTTTTTCAGAGCGAGGACAACTGGAACGCCCAGGGGCTCTTCGACTCACGTACTGAACCATTGTCGATCATTTCCTCGAGCGCCGCATCTAGGAGTGCTTTTTTGTGGACGCTGATCGGTCGAGGGTTGCACCTCCGAGGCGGCGTGTCACCGATTTCAATGCGGTACAGCAGAATATCAGTCTTTCCAGGTGTTTCCGAGAACATCGGTGAGAAAGACTGCAGGACGGCTTGGAGCTCCTGCTTCTGCTGGCTGCTTGCGGGGCACTTTCGCAACGATGCCCGAAGGCCGGCAGGCAAGACGTCAGGCACCATGGTGAAGTGGGCTGTAGCGGGCGGGTTACGGATGCAGCACTCCCGTCTGGTGAACGGAGTCAGCTCCGGTTGTAGTCCCAGCCCGTCGTTCCTATCAACACTTGTCGCTTGAAAGCAACCATACGACGCCCCTTGGTTTCCGAGTAGAACTGATCGACAAGTACCAGGAAACAAAATGGGTTGCTCAGCATGCTACTGGTTGTGCTGCCGCCGAGCCCACTGAGAGCGTCCGGTGTTGTTGGCGCTCTTGTAGCTTTCAGACGAACCACGTAATGGGACGAAAGTCTTGACGATTATGCAGCGATCGTCCAGAGCAGAAGATTTGGAGCAAAGCCCGTCGTTCCGATCAACACTTGTCGCTTGAAAGCAGCCACACGATGCCGGTTGGTTTCCGAGTAGAACTAATGCGACATGTACCAGGAAACAAAATGGGTTGCTGAGCATGCTACTGGTTGTGCCGCCGCCGAGCCCACTGAGAGAGTCTGGTGTTGTTGGCGCTCTTGTAGCTTTCAGACGAACCAGGTAATGGGACGTAACGGATGCCGGCACAAACGAAGACTCGCTGATGAGGGGCACGAAAGTCTAGACGATTATGAAGCGATCACACAGAACAGAAGATTCGGAGTCAAGCCCGTCCTTCCTTTCAGAACTTGCCACTTGAAAGCAGCCATACGATGCCGGTTGGTTTCCGAGTAGAACTGATACGACCTGTACCAGGAAACAAATTGGTTGCTGAGTATGCTGCCGGTTGTGCTGCCGCCGAGCCCATATCATAATCGGTGGCGGCATGAGCCCGGTTTCGGTCACCGAGAGGGCGAGATTGATCTATATATCTTGCTTTTCGTAAAGTGAGCAAAGATAGCGTTCATAGACATCTCGTCTGTTAACGCGAGCCAAGAATGCGGTTCCTCTGCTACCTAGCGCAGACGGAAATAAAGCAAAAAACACCTTGCGTTTTCTTCTAACAGACCGGAAGAAAACTTGATCACGTGCGACGCAACGAGCTCCGTGGGAAGTGAGTCCGTACTAAGGCTGAAATCGGTGATCGTCTCCTATACTGGAGGTTGTTAACAACTCGCGCTTTGTTTACAAACCTTCAGTTTTCCGGCTGCCGTACGGCCCGTACCCAAGCTATTATCGTCTGGTAGATGAATTACTAAGAAAAAGGACACCTGTGGTCCCTAAACCTGTCTCGCTCTTTGTATGCTGGTGAGAAGCTCTCACAGAAATAGTGCTGTATTTTGAATTCTCGAACAAGTCAAATATGTATCGCTTGTGGATTAGACGCGAGCTGTGACGCCACGTGCAATGTGCAGCCAAGATGAGCCAAATCGAAGCCCTGGAGCAACATAGCTCTCCACAGTTCGTGAGTAGATGGGGATAGCTAGAGGTCTGCACGGGTACGGGCCAGCTCGCGTGCCACGGGCCGGCCCGGCCCACGGGCCTGGCTCGGCCCACGGGCCTGGCTCGGCCCACGGGCCTGGCTCGGGCTTGACGGCTATATTCATGAAGGGTCCTGGCCGGGCACTGGTTCAAGTCTACAAGGCGGGAAGTAGCGGGCCAAACCGGCAGTTACTTTTTTTTTTTTTTAGCAGCAACGTTGTTGGAAGTTTGTTCGGGTGGTTGCGGGAGGAACCAGTGCGGGGCAGGTACAAATTCTGAAAACATGTGTGTGTTTTTATGTGTATTTGAACAGCTTGGTGTCTTCGCACCGAGTGCTCTGCCAGCGCACCAGCGTCGCGGCATTCATTTTCGTCGCCTGCGGCGCCACTGTCGTACAGTCGCTTCCACCCATCAGCACGAAGATAATCGTGTCTACACAATGCGTACCCTCGCAGGCGTAAACCATCTGAACGTACTAGTACGTGCATCCACAAGATCGGGGAAGAGGTTCCTCTCAAATGTGCTTTTCCTAAACAGTGGACCAATGTAGAAACATCGGTTCGAGAGGAAATGGCTCAAGTACCGTCTCTCTATTCCTTCTGGCCGAGCAGAGAGGTGAAAGAGTTTCTTTGTGTCGACTTCGGAGCAGAAGATAACCCACTATGAGGACAAGCACGAGTTTCGGGAAGCCGTGTCTACGTCACAGCGGCTCAACGGGCGAACAGAATATGGCTGCGGTTTTGCGTGTCGATCGGGTGGGAGGGCCCTTGCGCGCGCGCTGTTTTCTAGCAACTTTAGTATCGAACCCAGTCTCGTGTCTAGGTGGCAGCACATACTAGCCAAAAGATGGATTTCTTACAGACGACCGGATAAGACGGCGGCATATTTTTTTTCTTTCCGGTTGTTCTACACAACGGAAGTGGGCAATTTAGAACTTTGCCCGTATTTTGTCCAAACCCGTCGTGACGTTTCCCTTCCTTGCAATTTTGACGCGTGGTTCTGTTTACGGTTACTTTCCATTTTCATTTTTCAGTCCTTCCGATACGCGTGCTTGCTCAAAACAAATGATGGGAGTGATTTTTTTTACGAGCTGTTAAGGCCCGCAGAATTATCCTACTAATAATGGCAGCAAAATAAAAGAGATGTTTTCTTTAATAATTATGGAGCACCGTAGTCAACAGGTGTAACAGCTGCAAGCAATTAAGCATGTCATGTCGGCCAATTTGTGAGTCATTCACACTGGCGACAATGGAACGGGCCTCAGCGGGTATGTGAAAATTAAACTCGGGCCGGGCCGTCCCCGGCCGGCTGTCGAAAATAGCTAGCGAGCCGCGGGCTCGCTAGCTATTCTTAAGCTCGGGCTTAAGAGACAGCAGGCCGGCCTTGGCCGGGCTCCTAAATATCGGCCTGTACAGACCACTAGGGATAGTCCTAGCCGGCGGGGTTTGATTCCCGACCCCAAGACGGAAACCTTTGAGCGGGCGTTTTTCTTAGAAAGCAGTGAGCGGACCGTAAAATCGAATCCGCCTCGTGTGTTTTGCGCGAAACAAGAACCGACTCTCAATTTTATTTTTTGGCGATAGGAAGAGAGAGCGAAGCAGTGGATTGCGTCATCCTTCCGTCCTCTGCCCGGAAAAATGCAAGGCTCGCGTTTCCTCAAAGCACCCATTTCTAGGGCGGTTCGGACGGCCACGACAATCTCCAGTACTACCGCCGCTTAGAGCGGCTGCTCGCCAAGAAGAGCCTCGCCTTCCCAGGACCCAGAGAAGCGTTTCCGATTTATGATCCCCTCTTCGGATACGCTCACGATAAAAACAATAAATGCAAGTCCCATCTTTTTTTTTTTTTTGGTACAACAGGAGATTAGATGATAACTGTAGCAATGCGTAAGTTTGTTGTTTTGGGAATGCGATTTTATGGTCTTGCCGTAAACACCAAAAGAAAGCAGAATTCTGCTGACGATGAAATTTTAAGCATATTTAAAATGTATAATTCCTTTAGGTTTACGTCATTTGCAATGCAGCAATAGTTGCATGCATGTGAACCCAGTAGACTTTCAGATATTGGTAGTAACGCTCAAATATCAAGCTGTCGTTTGCGGGAACGTATATATTTACTTATTTAGAATAACCCTTATTGCCCTTTCAACGAACATGTTGCACATCCTAGATACACTGCAGCCATTCATTTGCGTGGTCTAATTTGCGTTGTGTAGCCCATTAACTAGACGGGACTGTAAGTGCTAATAATCTTCGCGGGCGGCCTTGTTGTGACTATCGCTCTGCCGTGCATTTAAAAATGAAGCCATCATAAACTGTTCAGTTAAACCTGTTTAAGGAGTGCTTGTTGTGGCTCTCAACAGGTGTCCACCCCGTTAGGCGCGTAAGGTACTCCGGCACCTCTTGCATTCGAAAAGACTTTCACGGCGGGATCTGTTAATAGCTCACTTCAGTCCTTATACGAACATGATTTGAATAATCCAATATGGAGCTTTTGTTGAGCATTTTAAATTTTCGCTTCAATTGGAGGCCGTGAAAAGCGCATGCGCGAGACGCTATGTTGGAGTCGTGGAGAGAGATTCATTAGCGCCTTTTAGTAAACCTTTCATGGCACCAACTTTGTGAGCATACCGCACAGCAGCGTACGAAAAAAAAAAAAAAAAACTAACCAAAATATCAGGAACTAATGAAACGGTGCATGTGCGTGACTTAGTGAATTAGCATTAGGAAGTTTTAGAAGATAGTGATGTATTTTAAATGGAATACAAACCCACATTCGAAGTTTCTAGATGTAACACGTACACACCAAAAGAAGTTTTATACAAAAAGCATAAGCTTTTTGCTCGATATTTAAGCATCATGACCCAAGTTTGGTGAAGGTCATGTCCCTATCAAAGCTTCGCCCACATGACAGCTGCCCGCCCTTTACTACTCGATTGTCTTGGCTGCTAGGCCGCACACGCAGGCAAGCCTGGTGTCTCCCTGTATCGACCTCCGGTGCGTCTAAACTGGCGTATGTCAGTCTAGAGTCCAGACGCAACGGTCGCGTGACGCCTCTGGTGCCTTCTGCTATTCCACCACCGTCAACTTCTGTCTGCAACGTGCGCAACCCGCGACTACAAAAGCGGTGCTCTAGCGTTCAATAGTGCACTTGCCACGGTCAATACAAGTGTCTGTAGGCATTTCCCGATGTTTGAAATAAAGCATCTGAAACACCAAAAAAATATAATTCGACAAAATCAGCATTGTAACAGCGAAAATAATAAAAAATGGAAAATAACAAAGCTCAGAGCTCGGAACGGGGACCAAGGGCTGGAATGTTCAGCAGACCAAGAAAGAACAATTACAAATATGGGGCAGCTGTGGGATGCCGAACGAAACCCGACAAACACCTTGCTCGACACAAGGGATGCCTTCCGGTGAGCCGCTCTCTGAAGCCAACAAGCAGATGAAGCCGCTTTACAATCTGTCGCAGCAGCAACGGACATTCCAACGCCAGCAGTGACATTGGATACTATGCAAGACTGCTGGAACTGCAGACTCAAACAATCATAGCGGCTGCTCAGCAAGCCATGCCGTAATCTGCCGTCGGGTAGCAGCTCTAAGACCGCTGTAGCAAAACACCGCACTCGGCTCTCCTTACAGTTGAGCACTCATGTCCCCAACCCAGCGCTATCTTCTTTGCAAACTAACCTTTGGTGCCCATATTAAGAATCTAAGATTAAAAGCTCTCAAATCACTTAATATTCTTAAAGTCCTGTCCCACTGATCCTGGGGTTCTGACCGGACGTGCCTTTTGAGGATATATCGCTCGATAGTGCGATCACGACTGGACTATGGCAGTATTGTATATGGTTCAGCTAGGTCTTCCAATCTAAAAATGCTTGACCCTATCCATCATCTTGGGTTGCGATTGACGACGGGTGCCTTTCGCACGTCTCCTGTGCCAAGTCTGTATGCAGAGGCCAACGAGCTGTCTCTTGAGAAGAGAAGATTTTCGCTGGGCTTTACGTATTCCCTGAGAGTCAGGTCCATCTCTGATCACCCTGCGCGAATGGGTGTGGAAGACATGCACTCTGAAAGGGTGTTTCAGAACAAAGCCACAACTGTGCCTCCTTTCTCTATGAGATTGAAAAGTGCCTGTGAGAACATGGGACTCGATTGGAGGCCTCCTGTAGTGCAGTCTACTGTTGCAGGAGCACCTTGGGAGCACTGTGTCATTAAGTGTGACATGTCACTGACGCGATACAAGAAAGGTGATACTCCCAATGGTGTGTTTCTTCAGACATTCTTTGCACTGCAAAGTCAGTATGGCAAATATGTAAGCTTCTACACAGATGGTACAAAGACGGAATCTGCTGTTGGGTGTTTAATGATTGGCCCGACAGTTCATCTTGTTAGGCGAATCAACCCTTTGCTTCTATTTTCACAGCAGAGCTCTATGGTCTGCTTGTAGCCATAAGCTACATACTCCATAAAAAGCTGCCTCGCTCCATCGTATACACTGACTCCCTCAGTCCATTGCATGCACTGTCTTCACTGACACCCCTCAAACACTTCCTGCTCCTTCAACGGCGAAATAAGGTTGTTGCTGCCTTAAGACAGGGAACCCTACTGAAAAATCCTGTACAAATGTATACCGGCCTATACCGGTTCCTACCGGAGTCCTGTATTCTCGTATCGGTAACCGGTAGCTCTGTACCGGCGACCTGTAACCACGTACTGGAGAAGCCAATACGCCGTACCGGCTGCCCATACCATTCACAGGCGGCCGATAAACACGTACTGACAGAGCCGGTACGCCACACCGGTAACCAGTAACCACGTACCGGCGAAGCCGATACGCCTTACTGGCTGCCCATATCATGTACAGGCGGCGACTGAACACGTACAGGCGAAGCCGGTAGGCCACACTGGTGGGCCGTAATAACGTGCCGGTGGCCAGTAATCGATGCGCGGCCACCAGCAACCACGTATCGGAGCGACCGGTAACGCCTTACCGGCGCCGAAACTTAAACCGGCGGTCGGTATCCTCAGACCTCGACGGAAACGCGCGCACCGCGAAACTAAACTGTGATAGAATTTTTTAGGGGCGAAAGGGGCTAGCCATGTCCGTATGTCCGTCCGCCGTCGGGTCACGAGCACGTGAGCACGTGCTCCCGTGCTCGTGTAGGGCAAAAGAAGAAACAACAACCACATCTTCACGTGGTGAATGATGTTGATTGGGGCGAAGCTCTTGTGGGTGCTTGTCTGCGTAGACGGTGAGCCGCAGCATGCCGAGCCTTTCGTTCGTTTTCATCCATATCAGAAAGAGAATGTGTGGTATGGAACGTGGTTATATACGCATTTGAGCATTTGACCGTAGCGTGACATGGATGAAAACGAACGAAAGACTCGGCATGCTGAGGCTCAGAGTCTGCGCAGACAAGCACCACCAGAGCTTCGCCCCTACACTGTTAGAAAATCCCATCAATCTACGTGGAAAAACCGAATAGAACATGTCCCGTTTTCTGGCAATGCATCTAATGTGCTGTTTGCGTTCAAAAACTGGAACTGTACCATATGCATTGAAACCTGCTACTTAGGCAATAAGCATGAGCTGATCCGAATCAATAAAAAGAGCCTTACAAGGTTACAATTTATAGTCGGTTCAACTGGTATACAGAAATTTAACACGTCCAGAAGTTCCAAAAACCCAGCAATTTTTATGGAACTCTGTCAGACCGCGGAAGTACAGCGCCCGTGAGCCGTGGTTCGCCGCGCGCAGGAAGACATCTCTCTCTCGCGCATGCGCATTGCGCTGGCGTCTGGCGCGGAACCGCGGAATAGGCCCGCTGCCGGACTTCGGAACCCGAGCTTGACGTAGCTATCGCGTGTCGGCGGGGTTGACGGCCTTGTTTTCTAAGGTAAGTAAGTAAACGTTAAGTTGTTCCCAACGCAGTGTTAGCTTGCTCTCTCTAAACGTGTCGTATATTCCAAGTTCGGGACGCCCAGCGTGTAGCGTCTCGCCTTCCGATGCCCATAGAGCTAGGCCTTGTATAGGCCACAGCTAAGTGCGCGACTGCTTAGCGCGAGCTAATAACGAACTACCACAATTCATTTGCAACGTGCATCCGGCACCATCAAGATTGCCGGTCCTAGCAATGCGAGCTCGTTTTGAGCACGACCACTGAAGCAGGCGATGGAGCCGACGATTTAGCAGACGATGGTGCTCATCCGGGCTACCAGGAGGCGCTGAGGGATTCTACTAGTGATGATGTTTAGAGGACGAAACGCGCACGTCTTGTGTTCTAGGTGGTATTGGCTATACGCACGACGCGAAACTCGTTTAAAACGAATGGTTACGAGTTTCCCAAGCGGTGGCGTAGTTCAGTGGTTAGATGTCTGCTTGATTCGCAGCGGACCCTATATATAGTTCGATCCCCCGTGTAAGCTTAAGTTCTTTTTTTTTTTTTAACATTTAGTTTTGTCGAGCATTTGGCGATATTTACATTTCCCATTTACAATAAACACTAAAAAAAAGAACGAATGTCATCATTGAAATTCGGCTTAACTAAATGGTATGGGACTCCTTTTTCGGTGGTGGTGCAATCGAGGACAGCGGTGCGTGGGTTGCCGGTGGATGCCGCGGTAAATAGTTTTGTACTTAGCAGCCGCCAGGGATGGCCAGTATTTCAAAAAGAAGTATTTGAAATACGTATTTCAAATACTTTGTGTATTTTGCATGTGTATTTAATTATAACTTGGGTAATGTATTTGACGATTGTATTCAAATACTAAAACGTGGGCATTTCAAATAAAATTGTAATACAATATTGTGGGCGAAAATATATCCCTAAAATTTATTGTCACGACAATTCTTGTTTTTATGCTTGTGGTTGTAAGATATAGTCTCCATCCTTTATTCGGCCATGGCATTTTCTCTTTTTCTCCTCTGGCTTTATTTTAAAGGCGCTGCCCAGAGCAGGAAGAAAACTACGTTCTGCACTGAATGCAGTGTCTCTCAGTCAAGCACAAGCGTTGAATGCTTTGCGATTACGGTGCTAGTCCAGGGCAAGAATAGCGACGAATCGACGGTCACAGGCAGAGTGGCTAAATAAGTGTCTGTGACAACTTGTGATGCTTTGCAGCCTGATTTCCATTCATATTTTTGCCTGGAACATTCTAAATGCGCGGTCGTCCAGGTTTTCATAACAAATTCTTTAGGTAGTGATGCGCGTTTTGGTCGTCTCGGTCTTTGTTGGTCTATAGCAAAATGTAATCGACAAGAAAACTGATTGAAGCTCTGTACTTTTTCACCTATTACGTCCAAGCTGATCACATCTTCTTTTTTTGTGTGTGATTATATTTCTGTTACGTTACTAGAGCGTCGCACACGAACTCCCGAGTGTAAGATGCAAAATTAAAATGAGGTACCTAGAAATCCGTTACAGGTGCCCTGAAGTCGCTGACGCAATATTTGAGGAATGTATTTGGAAAAGTATTTGGAGGAAACCAAATACGTTTGGTTGTATTTGTATTTTGTACTTAAATGCTTTTTTTGAAAATGTAATTAGATTTGTAATTAATTACATTTTTGACGAAGTATTTTGTCATATTTGCATGTCTTTTGCCCATCCCTGGCAGCCGCACACTGTACCCGTTTCGCGGCGTGAACGCAGGCCCGGGGGGGGGGGGGGGGGGGGGGGGGCTGACATCGTTGTGGGCTGACATGTGTCCAGTTATTAATGAGAACTGACGCAAGTGGGCTGAAACGTTTTTTTGTGTACAGTCTCAATCCGTCTTGATGGAAGGGTCAGACTTTAAGCTCGTAGTATGCGTACGGACTATCCAAATTAAGGACGTCTGTCTCGGCTTCAAAGTATACTACAGACACGATTTAGAACTCGTCCGGATTGGATTACTAACCGGCACCGACACTGAAGTTGAAAAAGGAGCCAGGAACTCCTTAGCTTCTGTTATTCATCTTCCTCTAAATATTCCAACCCATTATTTAAGTCCTCTTTCTTTCAGGCAACTGGTGGGAATGAACCCAGAGGAGGGGTCCCGACAGACATCAAGAAAAGTTGCTCTTGTGCATCCCAAGGTGCAAGGAGCCCTTCAAGAGCTCTCGAAGTTCAGGAAGAAGTGGGAAGAGAATTTGGCGCTTGTCTAAATTAATCTTCATTTTCTATTGTTAATAGTTCTATTTGTTTTCATAGGCCAAGATGGCCTATGAAACAAATTTTTGTTTCACAGGCCAGCATAATTTTTTTTTTACATTTTTCTTCGGGAGACAATGCTCACTCTCATCTTTTCTTAAAGCCTAATAACATTGGCTCAGCTGCCCCAAAATATTTGTGGCACGATGTGTTTTCTAGCCATTTAAACGAAAAATAAATGTTAATACTTTTGAAGCAGCAAACTGTTCGCTCTTCTTCACAATGGGTTCGTTGCTCTGGTTTGGAACCAACAGCGTCAAGCGTGAACTTAGTTTCATGAGGATGTTTAAGAATGTTCACCTGCCTTTATCCCCGTCACTGCATGTACAATGCTCCCTAAATTTGAAGTAGCATGCGAAAACCTTCTCATAGCATTCCTGGCTGTTGAGTATATATATGTCACAGATTCATTGTTCTGTTTTCAGGATAGTGCTCGCATTAGATACAACAGTTCAAATTTTTCATACAAGTTTGGGGAACATTTGCGCATTGCAGGTAATTATATGTTGCAAAGACTTGCATAAAGTTGCGCCTTCAGACCGTCAGGACATCCCTGTTTTGCATGTCACCTATTAACCTTTTCAAGGAGAAGCTTGGCATGTGACATACAAAGTCCGGATGTACTCGTGATTAGCGGTAGTATGGTGCCTGGATCGCGTCTCCGACTGGTGTGTTTAGCGTCCTGTCCCGCCCATACATTAAAAGTGGTCCCAATGTGGCAAGAAATGACGTCACAGAAGCCGGAGTGTCATGCTGTTGCCTGTCGCGATGCTGGCGGTTGGCCGTAGTAATGCTTGCGAAAAGCACGAGCGAACGCGAGTGTCGCTGTCGTCACGGCGTCCCAGACGTCCCAACTTCCGGCTGCTCTAGCTTCCGTGAACTGTCACAGTGGAGAGCGACCTGCAGCAGAACAGGCATCTGCCATATCCACCACAGCTGCTGAGACACCACCAGGGTCGCGACCGGCGACAGCATGACACTTGTATGACGTCATCAGGCGGAAATCAAGGGACCACCTTTTTGGTAAACACACCAGTCGGAGACGCGTTCCAGGCACCATAGCGGTAGTAATGTAAAATGGGGCGAGTACCATCACAAATGAGACTGAACTTTTCCCGTACGTACAAGAAATGTGACATTTGCTGTTTTGGACGCATTGGAACATGTGATGTACCTCGTAAAAATGGTATGTGTCCTGGCATGGCTTGCAACAGAACATGTACTGCTGTGTGCCATGATGGTACATTTCCTGTAGCATACAGTACTTGTTCCGTAATGATGATGTATGGAACTTGTTGTGGCTGCCCACACAGCAACAACATGTCCCATACTAAAGAAGTATGGAACATGTACTGTAGTCCGGTAATACAGTACATGTTGTGGCAACAAGGTTAGTATGTATGTGTCCCATACTTTGACAGGAGTTTTTCTAACAGTGTAGGGTGCGTCAATGTCCTTCTGTTTAGGGTGATGCCACCCTTTGTAGTACCCGATGCCGACAGCACGCGCTCACGGGTAAAATACAAAGAAATCGACGAAAACAAAATGTCGTCATAGCACAGTCAGCGCCACAAACGCGTGCAGGGGCACGCTCTTTCACGCGCTTCTGAACAAAAGCGGAAAATAAAAGTGTGGGACAAAATGGCCAGATGTCTCCACCCTAAGCAAAGCGCACATGAAGGCACCCTATTCGCCCCAATTAACATCATTCACCACGTGGAGATGCGGTTTTAATCCGAAAATCACATATAGGCCATTTCAATTTAACAGTTTCAGCTATCAAACTCAACCATTTTATTACATGCATATTTAAAGTCATAAAATACGAAAACCAAATCGATGGGAAGCGAAGCCGAGGTAAACGGAGTTTGCTTCATAGCTTTGAGCCCTGTACCGTGGTAGTTCCGGTTTCGGTTTATCTTACATCGGATTGGATTGGATTTTGTATCTGCAAGGCCAGAGTGCAGAAGAACAACCAACGACGGACAAACAACGCCTTTTTAACAAGAAATAAACTTAACATGGAAATTTTTTTTATCCTTTAAAATGTTTTACAACTATTTTGAGTAATATTAGTACTAATATAAACTAAAACAGAATATTACTTCAATTTAATCCAATCCTTAAGTACCCACGCCGCTGTCGCTGGCCAGCTGGCCAGTGCTCTGAACGAACGTTACTGAAACACTCAGTTGGGAAACTCCCATAGAGACAGCTTTGAAAAAGTGGCCCCAATCTGTCTCCGAGCACCGAGCTAATGACGAACACAACGCCACCATTCCTCCCGCAGCGGCCACTCGAGGAACTGCACGTGACTTCTAATTTGGCTTTAAGAACAGATACAGCGGAAGAGGTTACAGGGGTGCCACCCCCGTCTCCCCGGCGGACGCGCCACGTCGAACTACCGAAGTTAAAATGCACCTAGGTCGGGACGCGCCACCTGAAAGCCCCGCTGAGGCAGGGTTGTATAAAAACAATATTAATTGTGCCGCAAAACCCTTTAAACTAAAGATTTTAAAAACATAACGCGCCCCTCTTTTTGTACTAAACTCCAATAAATTTCATACAAAAAGAGTCTTTTTTGTTTGTTTTTACGCAAAAACAGGCTTTCAAAAAGCTCAAGGTGACCGCAGTACAGACAAACGATAAAGAGTGGGGCTGTTGTCGCATTTAGCTCGGTCTCGGTGGACGCCAGCGGCCCAGGTTTCGACGGCGAGTTTCCCAACTGAGTGTTTTAGTAACGTTGCTCTGAACCAAAGCCGCCTCGACGTTAGGGCTATCTCGATCGGTGTGTATTGGTGTCGATATGTACTACGCTTACGTGATTTATGTTGATGGCGCGAAGGCAATAGTCAGCGTGAACTGTATCAAGAAGTTCAAACCGACGAGCGTTGAAGACTTCGACCCCAACGTGCCGAAAAGCGTCTACTGGAAGGCTACTGGAGCGTGCACCGGGAATGGTGAGTTGTTTTCTACGCATCAGGGGCTCGAAGCACAACGTATACTACAAACCGTTAATAGGGAGTTTTTGCAGATCGTTTTCGCTGTCCCGCAACGCCCTCTGCAACTCGCTATATACCCGGAACTCTACAGTCAAGGCTATCGGCGGGCAGGCGCAGTAGTAGTGGAGACTAGAGCACTATATAGCTCCTACGGAGCATAGTAGCGCAATCGTTTGAACCTCATGTTTTGCCGACAACATGGCCGACAGAGCGGCTCGGCGCGAGTCACGTGGTACTCAGGGTTCCATCAGGCGGCCCGCCCTATGGGAGAATACATGGAGATCGACACAACACGGCTGATTAAAAAATAAACGGCGAGTTCACACTCTTCAAAACTAGTCTGTCATGAAGTTAGTAAATCACTAAACACTTTATCAAAGTTTTAATAATATCGGATGCGTGTACAAATTTTGAGAAGGCAATTTTCAAGGCAATGGCGTTTGAAGCAGATGATTTTTGCTCGCAGCGGAGATGGGCTTTTCGGGTTGGCCGGAGCAGGTCACGTGAATGGTGTGACGTCGCCGTGTCGTCTGCTGCACGATGCCGCTCAGGCAATTTTTAAAAAAAAGTTGCGTCCTTGCGTGAGACAAACCTTAGCGCAAATTATTCTAAAATGTTCCATTATTATGTCAAAAACGATTGCCATTCCGTACATCCCTACAATACTGAAGAAACAACGATTTTCTCACGTTCTCCATACATTTCCGACAGCAGTTTGAACCTCCGGGCGTTCGCCGCTGGTCGCCGAAAGGCGGCATTCTAGATTGCGCTACTCTAAGGCCCCTGTATAAGAAAGGTAGCGACTTCTCTTCCCTCCTCTCCCTCTTTTTTCTCTCTCGCCCTCGCGCGTCGACGGTGGCGCCGCATGGATTGCTCCCAGCTAGCAGACGCTCTCGCTTGGATACAATGCGGCAGAAGGTTGTTTCCGTTAGTTTTTGTGTTTTGCGATTGCATTTCTGTCGCGAGTTCGACAGTTTAACGCACAATTGACTACAGAGACTTCCGAAATATCAGCAGAACAACTTGACGGCCTGGAAAACGTGAACTAGGGCGAAAATGGGCACGCGATGCGTGCACGGTCTACGCCACTATGCTACCGGAGTGAGGCTGGTTCGCTTCTTCGCGAGCAAAGCCGCCGTCTAGCGCAGCAGCGAACTTTTGTATGTTGCACAGTGACTTTGGTACGATTGAAGGCAGTGTTTTTGTATTACCGCACGCGTGCCCCAGACGCAAAGAAGGGAGATCACACGCTCGTTCTTTCGTCGCTTCGTAAGGGAGGCAAGACGTGACAGGTAAGCACGAAGCGACTGCTGTTTTTTTTCTTCACAACTGACGCACTCTCCCCAAAGCGACTGTACTTCGCCTCACCTTAACATAAACCAACCGAAGAGGCTACAGACGTGAGCGGGCAACTGTGACTCGGGCTCCCGCTGCACGAGCGTTCACGCAGCCGACGCGCGATCGAACGTAAGGAGCCTCCACTTGTAAAGTTTGCGCTTAGTTCATGTCAAGCGGAGATTTATGTGGTCAAGATCATAATAAAAAAAATGTTTCCCTTTTTAACGATACTTGTCCTTGGCGTGCGCAACGTGTCTTAAAGGAGCGGTGCAACGATATTCAATTAGAATGTTTTTCACTTGACACGAGTTTACTGGCACACCTGGGACTCAAGGATACTCACACGCAAAGTCACTGGCCAAGAAACTCCTTTGTTGCGGTGTAATGTCAAAGACAAAAGCGATCATTTTCATTCAATCTTTCCTTTGCAAAATTTCATGACGTAACGTGGGGATCGCAGTACACCCAAGTGACGATATTTGAATGCGGTTCATAGATTGGACCCGAGCATTGCGTGGGCACTCGACTTGGGCTCGTGATAATTGCTAGCTCGAGAAGCATTCGGGTAGTCACCCGTGTCCAATCGCTGCAACGGCGACAACAGCCGAGCCATAACAATGTCTGGAACTCAGCGCGTGTCCTGCGCTTTGCCAACCCCAGCGCGTGGCTATGATAAACACTGGCGGCATATAACCGGCTCCAGATCACGTGGCCGCTTGTTCTGGCTGCGAGTTGAGGGGGTGAACGCTGCTCATTTTTCTTTAATTTTTTTCTGGGACTTCTATTGCGTGGGGTGAAAAACGAACGCGTGTTTCATAGGTCATTAACGTTAGGGATCCGTTTTAAGTTGTATTTGCGCAAAGTAAAAAAATTGTTGCATCGCTCCTTTAATAGTTGCGCAAAAACTATCTACAAACATTTGATCCCTATTGCTGCAAATGCGCGGCTGGGAGCATTCAATTTCTCCTCGGCATAACGAAATCGGAATATTTTGCGTAAAAGACGAGCGAAAACCCAAACTATCCGCTAACACCTACAACTTTTTAAAGCTTTATGGTTTTGAAAGTTTCTTGTGATGCCTTGTGTGTACTTTGTTTTTACCTGACAGTGTCAGTTTACTCGGCTCATTACAAAGACTTTGTAAGCTTACTTGGCTTATTAGAGGCAGGGCATTATCTCTTCACAGCAGTGAACCCTTTATGAACTGTCGTTTCCCCAACTAAAATAATCTCGTTTTATTCATCAAGCGATGACATGGAACAATCTTGGCTCTTGAAAGCATTTCTTTGTTATTGTAAATAACCGCCACATAGGCCTTCAAGTTCTGCTGCCAGTGACTGTGAAAAAACTTAAGAAAAAAAGACTAAAACTAAAATTAAGTCACAGGTAATGCATATTTTTATTTTACAACACACCAATTCACAAGGACTGGCAGAAGGCTACTTTTCACTGAGTTGCTTCACTGTGCTCAGACCGCTTGTGAGGGCCTGAGTCACAATTCAAAGAGGATTTTACTAATCCTGTTACAGTCTAATTCGTGCCATCTCAAGTGATCGCACTGTAGCACAGCGAAGAGCAACTGTGCGAGGCAGTCTGTCTATGTAGTCGTCTATAAGCTCCACCTCCAGGCCAGCACTAGCTTTTGATAACAAAGAGATTGCACAGCGAAATGATAGCAGACGGCGACAGGTGTGTGCTAAAGACGGAGCTTCTGCTTTTACTGCACTCTGCACTCACTGACGAGGTACATGAAATCATCAAGGCACGTATGCTAGAAGCTAAATCTCAGCCATGGCACAGTGAATGACTAGCTTGTACAAAAGTCAGTGGCGATACATAAAAATATTAAGGCACGGATACTAGACGGTGAATCCAAGCTATGATAAAGTGAATGGCTAGCTTCCACAGAAGGCAACAGTGAGATACATAAAACTATTAAGGCACAGACTCTAAAAGTTGAACTTCAACTATCAGAAGGTAAACGACTAGCTTGCATGAAAATCAACGGATATATACAAAATATTCCAAGAATAAAGGCTGAATCTCGTATTACAAAGTGAGTAAATATCTTGTACTAAAGTCAACGGCGAGGTACATAAAAGTATTAAAGCATGCAAAGAGTAGAAGTTGGATTCCAGCTATCAGAAAGTGAATTACAAGGTTGCACAAAAGTCAACAGTACGGTATATAAAAATATTAAGGCATGGATACTAGAAGCTGAATCCCGCTATATATATCACAAAGTACATGACTAGATTACACAAAATTCAACGGCGAAATTCATAAAATTATTCAGGCACAGATGCTAAAACTTGAATCGTGCACAATCACAATAAATGAATAGCTTGCACTCGGCGAGATAAGTAAAAACATTGAGGCGCGCGCACACACACACACACACTAAAACCTTCCGGCGAGCTGTGTCGTGCTTGTCAGATGGAATGCTGAAGAACTTGAAGTATTTCTTGCCGTCGATGTTACAGTTGCTGCACCCGAAAGCGTAGAACCCCGTCATAGCTCACGAACTAACGCCAAGCGAAAACCGGAACTATGTGAAGCTTGCGTGCGAAGTGCAGACATGGAATGCTGAAGAACTTGCCATCGCTGCGACCGTGGTTGCACCAGTTGCATCCGAAATCGCAGCAGCCCGTCCGAGGTTACGAACTGTCGCCGAGCGAAAAGCGGAGCTGTGATGCTGCCGTGCGAAGCCCAGACCCCCAAACCAATCTCCCCAGACGCGCCATATGCTGCTGCATTCGCACTGGCGGTTTGACCGCATTTGCGAATGCTCTTGCTTAAATACTTATTACAAATCCACCGTATGGTGGATTTGTAATAATATACCGTATGGCTGTTGGGATTCAACTTATTGAAACGTCAGTCTGAATGCAGCAGCTTACCCAGGCAGTTAGTAGCCGACGCTGCCTGGCGCGCCGAGTGACCGGAGCGAAAATGGCGCCGAGGGGCCTCGAAAAGCAAAAACAATCAAAACAAAAACGGTGCGCAGCGAGCTCCGCCTGGTGGACCACATTCGTCCAATGAAAGGAGCGGGCGGCATTCTTCAAGAGATGTCGCTACCTTTCAGTATAGAGGGACCTTACGCTACTCTGCTCCGAAGGAGCTATATAGTGCTCTAGCGGAGACCGCGTTTCCCCTCCGCTAAGGCCTCCGCAACGAAGAAGCCGCGACTGCGCCTGCGCGCGCAGTCGCGCAGGCGCAGTCGCGGCTTTAACAATGCGAATTGTTAAACCTGCAAAGATCTATCCATCCGTATGCAAACGTTTAACACCATGTTGATTCCTATTACTGCGTCAGAGCGGATAAATCTGTACAGATATAGGTTTCTCTATCTGAACAGATGAACATGCATAAATATTGGTTCCTATATCTAAATGGGTCAACCTGTATTGTATGGGTTCCTATATCCAAATGGGTTAACCTGTACAATTACAGGAGTTCCTCTATCTGAATGGGTCAACCCTATACAAGTACAGGTTCCTGTATCTGAATGGGTCAACCCATACAGATACGGGTTCCTGTATCTGAATGAGTCAACCTATACAGGTACGGGTTCCCAGTAGCATACGGCAGACCCGTATCCCATAACACCATATGAAATATACGGGTCAACCAGTATGAATTTTTATACAGGTTTTTTCAGTAGGGAAACGAAATTATATTTTGCTAGATTCCCAGCCACGTGGGCATTCCGGGCAATGAGGCTGCAGATCGCGCAGCAAGTACTTGCGTGAAGCGAGCAATTGATCTTCACGACATTCCTTATGCAGACTACAAAGCCCGTCTCAGGCATCACGTAAAGTCCAAATGGCAGGCTGAATGGGATCAAGAAATCGGCAACAAGTTGCACACGATCAAACCTCTTTTGAGCGAATGGCAGAGTGCACGCCACCAGGAACGCTTTCTTGAGGTTGTCCTTTGCCGGCTCAGGATTGGTCACACTCATCTGACTCATGGCTACCTCCTTCGTGGGGAAGATTCCCCCACTTGTGAGCAGTGTGACAATGCCTTAAGCATTCTATATATTCTAGTATAATGTCCTGCTTATCATGAAGAACGTCTTTTGTATTTTTCGCAACTGTATTAAGAACAAGTCCAACTACACCCAGCTCTGCTCTTAAGTGATGATTCTCTTGTGAAACAAACTAATGTTTTCAAATTTTTAGATAGTATCGGCCTTCTACCCCGATTGTAGCTTTCTTAACCTAGAGATCATGCCCATCACTCTTTTACCTTTTGGTACCCATTACCATCTATTATGTAATCACTGGCTACTAAAGCCTCCTTCTTCTCTTTAAACCTCCTCCAGCAATAGTCTCGTTTTTGGCGCTCTATAGCCTTAGTAGCTTTTGCGCCACAAACACCAAATCAACCAACCAAGCAACCAACGCTATCTTCTGGACAATCTCTTCTCCAGTTGTTTCGCCACTTTAATGGCGAAACAACTTAATCTCTTCTCAGGTATTTCGCCACTTTAATGGCGAAACACCAATGGATATATACCTATATCATGTTTACATGATTTTCGATGGAAACCACTGAACTGAAGATGATAAAACGCGCGCTGTCATCACGCGACTAAATGGCCTTGCCCTCAGCGTTATTTATGCGCTCCAAGGAACCAGGCTCACTTATGCAGCATTGATCGCGAGCTTGCGCGATCGCTTCGGTGATGTACAAGTGCAGCGAGCATTCTATGGAGAATTACGTTTGCGGCGTAGACAAACACGCGACACTTTTCTAGAGGTCGCTACAAGTGTAGAGCGTTTGACCTACGAATCATTTCCTGGCACAAAGTCCGATGTATTGATTCCCCTCGGCACAGCCCCGTTTGTGGATGCCCCAGGCAACCCTGAGGTTCACAAATTTGTAAGACTCGCATGGCAAGAAACAATGCGAGCCGCCCTCGGACACGCTATAAAAATGAGAGCTGCTTAATGCGTAACAAACCGCATGCAAACTTCAGCAGCTCCTGGAGTTAGTAAAATGATTCACAATTTCCAAGCTAAGCGCCCTGCTCTGCCGCATCTGCTCGTTCATGATTTACTACAGCTGGGCCGTGCTAGCAATGTGACCGTCAATGCCATTTTGCATCCGAATGCTCGGCTGGTCTTGCTACATTGGGATTGCCACTCCCGGTTTCTGAGGGCAGGGTCGAATATAACTATTCAAAAGCCACTCGTATCAGTTATAGACCAGTTAACGTCAGTCCCCTGCCTTCCTTTTCTGGTTAAAAAGGGGGAAGGGGGGGGGGGGGGGTGCTCTTTATACGTCCTTTCTTTTCTTGGATACTAAAGTGTGCCCTGAATACCCAGTTCTCTCTACTACAGTATACTACATGCCGATCGTCCTGGCGGTGTATTCCATACCGCATCCTAGGACGTTGCCGTCGAGGGTCAAATCCGGGGAATAAATCGAGATCATGTCACAGGGACGCCTCACCCGACTCGGCGTCGCCATCGCCACCGCCGCGAATGTCGGTCATTGCCCGGTTCCCGCGCAAGAGTCCTCCTCGCCCGATCTCCCTTCGCCCGTCTTCTTAACTTCCTTCATTGTTCTCTCGCCCATTGCGTGCCAGACAAGCAGGAGGCTCTATATCGAAGATGTGCGGCCTGCCCCCGGAGCTCGCCATTCTGCTCTGTCCATCACGTATAGGCCCCGAGCGCCAATGCTGTCCGGCAGGGGGGGCGCAGATGTTCAACGCCGCCGTCACCAATGTCCTGCAGATGGGTCCAGAGGGACGCGACCAGCAAAAGCATCGACAGCACACCCTTTTCATGGCAGCGGCCCGCATCATGTCATTAAGCTCCCGTGCCAGTTTGTTGAACAGATAGGGGCCGAGGAGAGCTTATAGCTATTCATTTTAGCGTCCTGATGATGACTCTCGGACAAATTGCAGTCGCGATAAAGAAAGGAGACCATGTCGGCAAGCCTTTTCCCCCCTGTTTTCCCATAACGTTCAATAGCGGCTATCAATCAACCAGGAACTCAAGAACAATCCTCAAAAGAATGCGAACGAATACCAAGGAATGTGTTTCAGTTCGGTCTAACTCTCATCACACATAAGATTGCCATCCCCCCCCCTCCCCCCCCCCTCCCCCCCCCCCCCTCCCAAAAAAAAATCAAATACAACTGTGCACGCGTGGCACTAACTCCAAACGAGCTCGGAGGCACACATCCTGTGGAACAAAATATGAATATAGACGATCATGCTGCTATTCGCCAATCGTTCCCAGGGAGCACAGCATTACACCAATTTTTGGCGTCAACACTGAAAGATTCTGCCTATTTCAATTTGATCATGACAATATCTGAGAGTATCGGATGAGTCGCGCCGACGCCATCCTGACATACCGTATCGGCCGCCGTTTTTCACTGACTCAGGTGCTTGTCGTTTTTGAACCGGCTATGCTGGTAATGCATTATAATCTCTTGGCCGACTCTAAACCGACGTTGAAAAAAAAAAAAAGAGATTAAGCAAAGCTCCATTCGTTTACTTTTATCCTGAGAAAGACAGACAGAAAAGTTGAGGTAGTTTAGCTGTCTTGTCTATCTTCCTTCGACCTTGCCTTTTGTTAAGCATTCCCCTCATGCTTTTGTGTCTTCATGTAGCTGTCAGCGAGCGCGACGGACGCTTCAAGCAAATCAGAGGGGTGAAGCGAAACACGTTACCGCTATCAGTAGTACAAGAACGCTTGGACAAAAATGTGTCACGTGACTCGCTCTGACGTGCTTATCAGCTCCATGAGGTCGTAGTCTTCGCCGTTGGCCTTTTTATGGTGATTGTTAGGGGGCCACGTAGGTCCAGTTTCCGAAATACACTGTTCAGTGTTCTGTTGCTTCCGTGCGTCGCAGTCGCGGCCATGGGCTTTCGTCATAAACAGTGAGGAATATGCCCGTGTAAACTTTTCGGTGCTGGTCGTTTTTTTTTTTTTTTGTTGTTGAGAGTCCGTGGAATTGTTGTGTTATGTTTGTTGGACGCGCCTCGACAAGAAGCTGCTCATCGGTGACAGCAAGATTTCTGTTGAATATGGGCGACCTTCTTCGTCGACTTTGTGTTTGCGTCGCTCCTTGCTTCCCGAGTCGGATTATGCATTTATCACGGATTGCAAATCGATGTTTCCTTCGTAAGCACATTGAAAGCATGAATCTAATACTAGTCTGGCTTCCTGCTCAATCTCTATGTGTTTGCTTTATTCGTTTTGTTTGGCTTGAAGACAGTGTAATTCTATTTAATAAGTTGCTTCACGTTTCACAAAGAAGTAGCACCTATGTAAATATGTCGATAATAACCTGTGTATAATGTTAGTATTTTAATAAACTTCTTCTAGCGATGAAAAATAAGTTTGTTCGTGTGCGACTAATATATGCAGCGGCCGATACAAAGCAGACTTACACGACGTCCGGTCGATAGAGAATAAACGCACATGCAACCCCCGGCCGACACCGCGGTCGATCCGCACAGTGCTCGCATGTTGTCGCGCCGATTTCTGGGCGAAAGTCTAACATTGTAGAGTATTTAATAATAATAATAATAATTTATTGACAGTCTTGAGATACAATCAGTGGTAACGGGTCCGTAAACGATATTGCGCCAATACTAGGCTACTAGCGAGACGACGGTACGCCCATAACTTCTGATTTTCGGGCCGTGCATCGAAGCTGGACATTTGGCAGATATTGGCACGAGACTGGCCAACTATCGCCATGCTGCTTGGAATTATTGAGATCCAGTTTTGGAAATCATAGCCAAATTCTCGTTAGAGATATTGTTATATCATTGGGTAAATAGGAATTCAAACATTGGCGTAATAATCGAAACAATGCTGGAGCAGTGTTGTCCCAATATTCACATTTTCATTGATCCAATGTTACAGTGGGTTACACTCAAATATTGGGCTCATTATTAGAACCCGATGAATCCCATGTTGCGCCAACTTTGGGCCAACCCTGGTGTGCTGCCTGGGAACATGCTCGTGCGCTTTTGGTATATAGAGTGCGGAGGAGGGTTAATTGAAAATAATGCTTGTGACGGAAGGCATGAGAGTGTGAGCTTAAATTCTGAATGCAATGCTCCAAGAATGGTACATAATGACTCAATGACTGAATGACTAACTGAATGGATTACTGACGCATAAGGTGTCCGAAAGTTTCGCAGTTTAAAATGTTAAATTGGATTTGCTTCATCTGGTAGATGTAACTTATATAAAATGCGTTTAAGCATTGCTTTATCAATGGCGTGAACTTTGGCTTTCCAAAGCGGAAGAATTCTCCGAGAGGGTAACGGAGTGCAGTAGGACTTTGTATTTTATTAACCTTTCCCCTTTTAGGCGGAAAGTTTCATAAGTCATTCTGAGCCTTAGCGACGGCGACCAGTACGTCGTCTAACCGGCATTCCGGACGAACGAATGCGCGGCAACGTCGCACTGTAAGAAAAAAATTGGGTAGTACATTCTCCCTAAAAAAGAAACAGAAATGTTCAATATAGTACCCCAGAAAAGGAGCGAATTTCTTTTTCTCAAGCGGGAGAACATTTTCTCGTCCCGTGGGAATAAAATTCTCATCTTTCTCATGCTAATGTAGGAAGACTTCCTTCCCTAAACCAACACTGCAGCCCTGCGATTCATTAGAGTGACAGCGGTTTCCACTAGAGCGGCAGATTACGGTGTATGCGCCTTTTCCACGTTTTTTTTTTTTTACAGGCACTAAGACACTCCAAACATCCGTCTTCAAACCCGGGCTCTCATACCTCTCGCTGGAAAGACGACGGTGTTCGCATGTGGCGGTTTGGCGCCTTGAGAGACGTAGTTCTCTTGATGTACCTTCCTCCAGATGATGCTCAAAACTGCAAAATAATATCGGAATGGCGTCTATCCTTTTATCTCTCCATTCACCAGGTATATACACATACAACAGCAAATATACGCGACCCTGCACTAACATATACAGGCAAAACAACACAAAAAACAACAAAAAAACACCAACGGAACCAATCACGTCTCCTCGACTACGAATGCCAAGCTCACCCCATCGGTGTATATGGCAGTCTCATTTTTGAATACTTGGATGCTTTCTGGCATATTTGTCGCAAAAACACAGAGGCTGAGCAAATCACTCCTACTCAATAATCCTTTGAATGTTTCCGAGGGAACGATTCGCATATTTTAATCTAGCGCCTTTTAAAAAGCAACAGGAGACCATCAGGCTAATTAACTAAAATACAATAAATGACATTTTAAGATTTGCTTAATGCATCACGCTAAAAATGGAGTATTAAAAGTGATTCCTATTAGAGGCCAAACCAAGTATTTGATTATAAGTAATTATTCAATTTCCGGGTCGATTTTTCTTTTATCATTGTCAAATGACGTCCCCTCTTCCCGCCGTCCCCCCCCAAAAAAAAAACAAAAAAAAAAACAACAACAACAACACGTGGGTAAGACAAGATTCCTTTAACCGCCACTATATTTTTTATCAATATCTGTTAGATTAAAAATCAAACTAACCGTAAATTCCCGTAAAATAACACGCACTCGCGGAAGATGGTAGGGATTTATTAATATATTATGAAAGTAGAAATAATTCTCACATTTATATCTGTAGAAGAACTACATCTCTATCGCGTCATTTAAAACCCTTAACGCTAAAATGTTTGCCTATCTAGTGCCCCCTTCTCTGTGACAAAGTTGGGGCTCCGCATTTTCATGGCTTATGCAAGTCTCCTCTGCTCCCATCTGAAATCTAAAAATATCACGAACGGTTGCCGTTGCAAATATCTTGGCAGTTCATACGTTTATAACTTTAGTCTAAACTAAGTAAATCAGTTTTAAGGTAAGGTCAAAGCACAAGTAGTTGCTTACACGTCATGACACGCATCACGCGGGACGCGACGCAGCCAAACACATCAAACAGGTGAAACGAATTCAACCGAACTTTACTTCCTGCAATCTCCGCGGCCCCGCCATGTCGCGGCAATCGCTCAGTGTTGTTAGATGTTTTTTTTTTCTATTGCTGTTAAAATGTTTTGCTTGTTATTGCTAGCAGAAAAATAAAAAGAAAAAGAACATAACCGAGCTGCTTTTTTCGTCTCTGTTCTCATGTCATTCAAGATAATGGTAAAGCGAACCACAACTTTGCTTTTAGACACGAGAGGCGTAGGCAAGCGACGGTTCCAGTTTTTAGCAAGAGATGGAGGAAAGTTTCTTCTATTTTCAACTTCCGATAAAAAGCCGCGGAGCTGATGACCGGGAACGCTTTGTGAAGTCGAGAGAGGAACGGTGCTGTAATATGTAGCCAAAATAAAGGTTTCTCCAATTGTTTAACCTCTTCTTTTAGAGTTTGGGATGCTGTCCACTCTGCATTCGGCCTTCCTTCAGCAGGCCGGACACCTGGACCAACTCGTCCTAAGTCTTGTACAGGACTGGGAAGAAATAGGCAAAAAAAATATTCGGGAATACAAATACTGAGATACATGTGTTTGAAGGCCCAAAATACTGATGCTGAGACACATTTGTCGTTTACGCAACGGGATATTTCTGAGATACTTCTGCAAAGACGGCGAAAAAGTATTCCGGAAAACTAGTACAGATACGCATAGATATACATTTGTTCCCGAACGGTGCTACGTGGGGAGCGCATGGTTCGTGGCTTATAGAAACGGAAATTTATGCTTGTGCATAAATGTTTTTGTCATTGTATGCACTTCACCTTACCTAGAACTCTTTATTTATCATTAATGCCGGTAAAAAATATGTCACCACTGTTGAACCACGTAGTTACAGTACTTTAAAGACTGCGTACCGTGCCTGAAAAAAGGCGTCTGCCCGAAGTTAACCCTGTTTTCCTTGACAGTGCATCTCAAACTGTCGTCTTATATGCTTCTGAGTCACCCATAGTGTGGGGGGATTGTACAACAGGGCCGCAGTTTTTCTCCCCTCAACTTCATTACAGCGTTCGCTCTGCTAAATTGAAAAGAGTTGGAGTCTTTGTGGGAGGAGCTGATTTTGTTATCCTTGCAAGTAACTTTCTTTAAACCACAGTTTATGTTTTAAATGTTGGTGACTGAGAATTATGTTATAAGGCAGGTTTATATTATACATTCCAAAGCAGCTTGCAGCAAACAAATATATATATTTTTTTTTAATTTATCTGAAAAAATTAGAGCCTCTGTAACGCCAAATTAGAGCGCAGCTCTTGAGGAGAAGGATGGAAGGGTACTGAGGGGAAGGTATACCCCTCCTCCCTCCTCTTCACCTCGTCATCCTGCCTGCTACTAGCCGATTCACACGACGGACCGAATCGCGATTTTCGTCCGCGGACCGTGTACCACGTGACTGGCACGTCACCGATTCCTGCGATCCGCGCCTCGTCCGCGGACGCGCGGAATGATAAAGTCGAGCGCCTTTTTCACTCGCGGACTTTTGGCGGGAGATTGATTTGAAAAGCGATTAGTCTGGCAACGGTACTTGGTTTTTCTTGGTTTTTTTTTCTTGCTTCTGGGCGTTTAAAACAAAAATGGCGCATCGTTGTTTTGTGCCCTCGTTGGTTCATTTTGTCGCGGGATTCTTGGTTCCACGCGTGAGAGAAACTCCAGAAACATCGTCCGGCTGACGCGACGCAGGTTCCGGTACTCCTCCGGGTCCGTGCCGAGAAGCTCCCGTCAAAACTCGTCTAGCACACCGCGATAATTCTTGCACGTCCAATCAGGATTTGACCGAGCAAGACCTCTCTTGTGGATATGGTAGCGCGGAGTGCGTGAAGGCATCTACAAGCGCCCCTCCGCGAGCTCACAACTTCGTGGCGTCTAAGCCGAAGCTTTCTCGAGCAGGACCATGGCTGTGTCACTGTCTTGCTTTGGTTTAGTAAAGCTAGTGGCCCTTCGTGCGAAGGCTATCACGGTGTTTTGTCCCTATCTGTACGTCACGGCGGCGTACCATTCTTTATCGCAGTAGCAAGTGTCGATTTGTCTCTTGGACATGTGGTGCCACGCTGCGATGTTGGAGTTTTGTGCACTGCGGGGTGGCGACCAGGTTCGGTTCGTCCTCGCTGGCGTCTGCTTGTCGTTTCCCTCGTGTGGATGCGCTTGGGAGACGGACGATCTGCGGACATGTCGTCACGTGATCATTCCGTCCGCGGATCAGTCCGTCGTGTGAATCGGCCATACTCCGCCACGGGGCCACGTGACCCCCCTGAGATCATGTGACCCCCGGGACGTCACGGGGCCACGGGACCTCAGAGGGGGTCATGTGACCTCAGAGGGGGGGGGGTCATGACCCCTAAGCGGAGTCACCCCCTGAGGGGGGTCACGAGAACGTTTCGGCACAGTGCCGAAACGCGTCTATGCCGAAACGTCGCCGCGGTTACGGGGTCGGCGAAGGCGATAGCGACGCCGCTCAAGCCGGAAACGGGCGCCTAAGAGCTGCGCTCTAAAATGGGAACAAATTTAACGAGACACCTAGGTTTGTCAAAGTATTGCGATACCAGCGATACATTGTAAATGTATCGCTGAGACCAATTCCCGGCAAAGGCTCTTCGTCGAGTCATGGCATATCCAAACCTTACCGCAAAACATCAATCGGTCGCTTGGCGCTTTACCGTCCGCCTACGTCAGCGGGCTCAGCCACATTACGATCACGAAAACATCACGTCCACCGCCGTAAAAGTAGACCACTTGCTCCTCGCGCACACAGTCGCCCCTGAAGAAGAAACCAAGCAGGTTTCGAAACGTTGGGCTCCTTTTTATTTTTGGTTGCCGTTCCTTCCTCCTCTTCTAATTGTAAATGTATTTTGCTACTAAGATAAAAAATACATTTTTCAAATGTATCTCGGTACAAAGATACTATCGCGGTACATTTGTATCGCGATACTGGCCAGCCTTGGTTGTGCACACGTTACTCGAAAAGTCATTAATTACAGTTGCTCCTCAATAAGGAGTATTATATTAGATAACTTATTTATTTCAGAAGGAAAGTAATTGACCGTTACATGCTGAGTAAATGGTTTCTTATCCGATTACATTAAAAGTTTTATGTCGTTGTCTCTTGCAACATGAAGAAGCAAACCTAAAACGAAGCGCGAAACCTCAAGGAAAGAAAGCTGATTTACAATGTTTTTGCCAGATTGATATCAAGTGTTCTTTACTGTCAGATTATAATTAGTGTCACCGGAGTATTCGTATGAGCTACTTATTCTAATTATTGTGGAATTTGTATCGCTTACGTCGATCTGGGAAGAAAATCTCACGTCTTTTGTTAAGTGTAGATTTGACATTACGTAGTTTCGGATATATACTTGCCACGGGATTTATATTGTCTAGAGGGACAGTTAGACTCTTTGAACGGTTAATAAAGATGTAGATATTATACTACCCCGAATCCTTCGCTGTGAAAGACTTCTGCAGAAATCGTGAACTTTACCACCCCAGCTCAAAACCCCAAGAAGCACAATGCAAACTGTGCAGGAAAAGAGCCTGATCTGTATTTATACAGCTCGGTAATAAATGACCATGTAGCACGTCAGAGAAACGCCTAACTCTGAACAAGCTTGGCAATCCTAGAGGCCTGACTTGTACTTATAGTGCCAAGGTAATATATTTTGGCATTTCGTGTTTTTTTTTTTTTTTTTTTTTTTGCTTTTCACATATTTTTTGAAGTGTGAGACTTGAGTCAGAAATGACCCGTATGAACCGAATAAACAGAAGCGCAGATTTATTCTGACTTTTTGTTTTTCAATTTAGACGTAAAGTTGCCGCATGTAAACAGGACAACCGAAAGTGAAGCCTATCTTGTGGAATTCGAAGAGTGACACAAGACGCTGGTTAAAGAACACGTGGTCGTTTATTGGCCGTTATCGCCCGCGCCGCGATCCCTAGAGAAACTGAGGAGGGCATGGAAATAGTGCACTTACGGTATGTTTGCTCCCTCTTTCACAGTCTTCACCGCCGTCGCAGGTTATACCACGGCTGAAACAGTGTGGAATGTCCCAAGATGTTGTCCGGATAGTTTCCATTTGGTGCCTATGACACTTCTAGCTTTTAGGGTTTATGGAAGGCATTTCGGTCTGCGACATGAATGGACCCGCACACTTCACAAGATTCGAAATGCACCAGCTCGTAAAAAAGGTTGGAAAGCTTCTTAATAACGCGTTAGGGGCCCTCCCATATCTTTGCAAAAAAGGCCGTGAAGCCTTTAGCAGCATCACTCAGCGAATGAGTTCGCTTCAGTACCAGATCGCTTACCTTGAACTGCAGATTTCGCCTACCCTTGTTGTACTGGTTGGATTGCTGGAGATTCGAAACGTCGACGCTTGCTCGAGCTTCCCGCAAGTTCTCCGTGAAACGATTCCGGAGATCTCCGAACTGCGAAGTGGTGCGCTCCATGCTTTCTGGATCTGTGCAACGAAGGTATTTTCCCAGGCAAAACGCGAGCTCTTTAACAAAGTTAGGCCGGAGTAAAACCCGCGGAGATGTTGATTGCTGTCGGGTAGCGAATGCCATTTTTGCAAGTTTTGCGTCCCAGTGTTTAAGTTGCTCTGTACGGTCTACAAGTATCAGCTTCAGGTTGCGGTTAACACTTTCCGAGATATTCGCCTGCGGATGGTAGGGCAAAGGGCGTTTTGTGCCGCATCCCTAGTGCCTTACACGCATCCATGAACACCTTGCTAGAAAAATAAGACATGTTGTCTCTAATGAGCGTTGCAGCAAAGCAATGCTTATTATCTTGAGCAAAGAAAACATTTCGACTCACTTCGTGAAGTAGTCGGTCACTACTAGCAAATGCTGACTGCCACTTGGATTATCGGGGAAGGGACCGACAACGTCACAAGCATACACACTCAATGGTACTTTCATCGATTGACTGCTTTCAACTTGATGGTTGGACACTTCTGACAAACCGTGCATCTTCGCGCGTACCGTATTACACCCCAACTCATGTCTGGCTGCGTTGCAATTTGAGGCAACTCGCAACTTTTTCTCCCACTGCTTTGGCCTCCCATGCATTTCTATTATGAATGACTTGTGCAGTTTACGAGCTATTACAGTCCAGAACAGCGGGCCGGAGGACCCATTGACTGCTTGTGGGAGGTACCGCAGCAAGATGCCGTCGCTGTTCAGAAAGAGTGATTCGAAGCCTATACATGGGTTGCACCCACGTCACATGGCATACTTTTGACCACCATGTAAGAGGAGGAGAGGGAAGCTGCTTTTGTAAGAATTTTGACTGACGGGTTAATCTTCTATAATCTTCTGGGAGGAGAATGGCGACGTCTGTGCAAATCCGAGAGGCACAAAAGAAGGTCCTGATAAGAGGGGAGCTCCTTCTTGCCCTCGTCTCTGGTGGTCATGGGAGCGCTGTTTGAAGGAAGTCACGTGCAACCCATGTATGGGACTCCCGGTGTCGGCTGTGCTTTCTTCTGCCAGTCGGTGTGTCACCCTCTGACAAAGTCGTTCGGACAGCTGGGTCACCCGGATTTCCTTTCTGCTCACCAGGTTCTCCACCACAAATTCGATGTGATGGGCGCCTCATTGGCCGGTGCCACCAAGTGGCGATCCCCCTGCATTTGTGCCCGAGAAGTGGAGCACGGGACAACGCGTCTGCCGTGCTGTTAGTCACGCCAAGTTTGTACTCAATAGCGCATTTGTAACGGTGCAGCGTAGAAGCCCTTCGACCGAGACGTCCTTGGGGGGTTTGAAGCCCTTTGAGCCAATAGAGAGCTCTGTGATCAGTTTTAATGTAAAGCAAAGCGCCGTTAAGGTACATGTCGAACTTCTCAACTGCAAGAATTATCGCCTGGCACTTTTTTGCGTCGTTGAATAGTTACGCTCTACTCCGGTGAGCGTGTGACTGTTGAGTGCCACCGAACGAAGAACGTTGTTATGTTTCTGCAAAAAAACCGCTCACAGTCCGCAATTGCTTGCGTCGGTCTGCAAGATAAACGGACGTTTGAAGTCGGGCAGATTCAGACACGCGTTTTCGGCCACCGCTCTTGGAAGACACATGGATGCAATTTGCTTTTCTGTTGCCCCTAACACCCCATGTTTTTTTGCGAATAGGTCTTTCCACGAACATTGGCGAAAGTGCGTCAGCAGAGTCTGGGGCTGCTTCATCCGACAGCAGCTACCGGGACACTTTTCCACCGCCCTGTTGACTCTGTCTGGGAGCAAAAACTCCTGTCCCACGAAGTTCAATGGAATCGCGGCCCCCGAAAATGCAGTTTTCTCCTCGGGTAAATGGCGCTAGCACAGTCTTGTTTCCCAGCCGGTAGAGAGTTTGAGCAAAGTATAATGTAATGCCATTCGCCACGACGAAATCTCGACCGAATATCATGGGTACTCGTAATCTTGGCAGATACACAAACCGGGTTCTTCATTCTTTCGTGGTGGAGAAACATTCGCAGTCTCACGGCGCCTCCAGTAGGTAGTACAGATATTGACCGGCACGTTTACACCCACTTTCCCGAATTTCATATTTTCCCCTTTTCGCAAACCTTCAATAAGTGATATGTTTGCTCCAGTATCGAGGTTTGCACTGATTGGAGCGCCTAACACAGTGATTGACTTACGCGGCTCGAACGACTTAGTTGTGGGTTCTGTTTTAAGAGCCGTGGAGACGAGCATTACAAGTTTTACTGGTTCGAATGTTCTTGCAGTCGGGGGGCGTTGGCAAATGCCCTGGACGATCGGCCACCCACGTCAGCTATATTTTGTTGCGAAGTCCGGAGCTCGAGTTTCTCTCGAGCCTCAAAGGAACTGTAGATGGCATAGAACACTCGGTGCGAATGATGTCGGACCAGTATGATGAAATCATGACCCAGCTAACTAGTCAGAATGTGGTCGTCAAAGACTTGTAAAGCGAGGGTTGAAAAAATCGAAGACAGTAGATGTAAAGACGAGATTTCCCAGCTGAAAGACGAAATAAATGACCTTGAATGGAGAAGCAGACGCTTAAACCTTGAGTTTCATGGTATTCCGCAGACGAACGGCGAGAACCTGCTAGAAAAACTAAACGAAGTGGCGACTAAGATGGGTGTACCTGACCTTTTGGAAGCTGAAGTGGTGTCGGCCCACCGGCTACACTTGAATCCGGGGCAAGTTCCCGTGATCATCGCTCGCTTCGCAAAGCAACTAACTCGCGACCAGTGGCTTGAAAAAAAAAAAAAAAAGAGAAAGAACTGACGAAAAACCGGGATCCTATCTTTATTCAAGAAAGCATGACTAGACAGAATCGAGTCCTGCTCCACACCGCAAAAGACTGGGCCAGTGCGAAACGATACCAGTACGTATGGCACAAAAAAGGGAAAATTCTCGTCCGTGAGAAAGACGGTGAGCGAGCAATCGTTGTGAGGATCATCGGCGACCTTCAGAAGATGGGTTAACTTATTCTTCCTGTTCCAGTCTAGAGTTTTGCTTTTGGTTATTACATTAGAAATGGCAACTTCTGACATTTTATTACCACGTGAACTGAGAAATTTTTAGGCGCAAAATGTGCCACCTCATTTAAATGTTTTCATCTGAATATTAGATCCACCAAATATAAATCTACTGACTTAGAATTGTTATTTCGATTACCCGACATTCCTTTTGACATAATAATGTTATCGAAACCTGGCATAAATGTGATACCGGTGTTTTCAAACTACCCAAATATAACTGTCATTGCGTAAACCGACCAACTCAGCGTGGCGGTGGTGTTTCTATGCTAATAAAAGAAAAGGTGAGTTACGAACTTTTCAAAGATTATTGTTGTTCGACTTCAGATTACGTAGTGCTTTCAATAATCACAACTCAGAATATCATATCTGTGTTTTATCAACCTCCCGATGGAAATATCTCAAAATTTTGTGAGTTTTTGGATGACTTATTTGCATTTATTGAAGAAAGGAAGTATAACGTTATTTGGGGTGGAGATTTTAATTTTGATATCAATTCAAGTGATATCAATTCAAAAAAGTGATATCAATTCAAAAAAGTAAGATCGCCATACTCTTTCAAGTTAATGGATGTACGAATGTCATCAATCAACCTACACAAGTCACCACCACGTCCGAAACACTAATAGACTTGTTTGTAACCAACTTTGAGCAACAAATGGTAATGTCGGGGGTTTTGGCTTGCGATATTAGACACCATCTTCCGACATTTATTTGTATAGACAAAAACTCCCGTACATATAAAGGTACTAAAAAAAGTACGCTGATTCAATGCACCACTCTTGACCGACTAGATAGCTTCAAAGATAGCTTGTGCAGTGAAAGCTGGACTGATGTACTCAATAAAACGGACGCGAATGAGGCGTAGGACACAATCGTAGACATTTTCAGCTCTATTTATAAACGTCATTTTCCCTGTAAATCTGTACGATGCTCTAGGCGAGCTCGTAAACCCTGGATAACAACTGAGCTAATTGCAAAAATACAAATAAAAAATAAGCTATACGCAAATTTTATTAAAACTAAAGACCCAGATAAACTTTAAATTTTCAAGAAGTACGGAAATAGCTTGAACAAGGAATTGAAGAAACTTAGAGTTCTTTATTACAACAATTATTTCAGTGTGACATCAAATCGCACCGACCGGTTGTGGCGAAAACTTAATTCAGTGTTGCACCGGGGTGAAACGCAAACAAATATTGAGTTTATAATTCATAACAACGTGACACTTACTGGTAGTTCTCTTGCAAACGCTTTAATTGACTTTTTTTTGTAAATTTAGTAGGAACCTCAGATACAACCGAAGCTTGTGGTTATATACAACGAAGAATTGGGGAAACTATCCATCTAAATCCTGTAACTGAAAACGAGGTTATAGCAGTATTTCGTAACGTAACCGTTAGTAATAGCTGCGACGCTGATGATATACAAATACGGCCAGTAATTTATTCTTTGAACGCCTTTAGCAGGTGTCTTGCACACATTTTTAATCTTAGCCTAGAGACAGCCATATTCCCAACAAAAATGCAGATAGCAAAAGCGGTAGTATTTTACAAAAAAGGTGACAGAAATAACATAAGTAACTATAGGCCTGTGTCTCTCCTTCCAGTCTTTTCGAAAGATTTAGAGAAAATTATCTTTAGTCGTCTTACCACATTTATAGAAAAACATAACATTCTTACGCAATCCCAGTTGGGGCTTAGAAAGAGACGTTCCACGGAACTAGGTTTGTTGGACCGAAAATAATTCATTTTACGTAATTTCGAAGACAAAAATGTAGTGTTAGGTATATTTATAGATTTTACGAAGGCATTCAACTTTATTAACCATGATTTGCTTCTTCAGAAACTTTATATTTACGGTATTAGAGGGCATGCGGCAGTACGTATTAAGCCATACCTAGAAAACAGGCGTCAATATGTGCATATCGGGGGTCACGCCTCTGATTTAAAACGTATAAAATCGGGAGTACCCCAAGAAAGTATACTTGGTCCGCTTCTTTTTAATATATACATAAACGACATCGTTAATATTGCACCACCAGCTGAATTTATAATCTACGCTGATGATACAAGTGTTTTTATATGTCTCGGAATTGCAGCGATATTGTACAAGTCGCAAACGACATCTTGAGAAGTCTGGAGGCTTGGTCTACATCAAATAATTTAATAATAAATAAAGACAAAACTAAAACCATGCTTTTTAGTCCCAAAAACAGGAAAATTACCCTTTCGAGCGACATCGTTTTGTACTCGTCCCCCATTGAAATGGTCAACACGTTCAAGACATCGAGCGTGTTGTTTTCAAACAACATCTGTTCGACAGGGCAGTTAGATTACATTATTTCAAAAATTGCTTGTATAATTGGTTTGATACATCGACACCGTCTAATTCTTCTATCAAGTGTTAAACTACTTCTGTATAACATACTATTTGTATCTCATTTCAACAATTGCCATTTGGTATGGGGTACCACTAATAAACAAATTTACATAGAATATTCTTACTGGAAAAGAGAGCGTTAAGACTTGCGTGTGACGTTCCTTATCTTTTTCAAACGGACCAATTTTTTGAAAAACTCGGGGTACTTAAAGTACATCAACAATATGAGTACAGGCTTATCATGAAGTATAAACAAGAATATCCCGTGATAAATAGCTTCCCGCTAAGCTTGGCATCTTTTAGGAAAACACATCTTACACATTCTACTCGCCACTCAGATTTCTGGATGGTTGATACATCGCGTACAGATTACGGTCTTCAGATCATTAGAAATACACTTCCAACGTTACTCAACACTCTCCTGAATTCGAATGTTGATATATTATCTTCTAGCCCGCGTGAGTTACGTGACTATCTAATTTTTATATAAAAATGTTGTTTATCATTTGTCTAGTCTTAATGCAAAATTTTCTTGAGCATTTTTTTTATGTGAAGTTGACGGGCTGTTAGTCATCTTCTTTTTGTTTTACCATAACAGCGTTTTGTGATTTTATTTATTTTGCTGTTGCTGTTTGTTTTGCTGTTTCTTTTTTCTTGCTTGAATAAAACTTGGCCCCGCTGTGTACCTGTTGAGGGGGCTGGAGAACCGTCAAGCTGCTTTGTCAGCTTTTTTCTCCAGCTCCCACCATATGTGAAATGGTGAATAAAGTTCTTCTTCTTATTATTATTATTATTAGGACAGAAGAAGAAGTCGCCGGGCTCGGATGTTGGTTTGTACCGTGGCGCGGCATTTTCGAAATGTTTAATAATTTCGTCGATTGAAGACCTTTTTCGACGTCCTTCTATCAACCCAAGACGAAGACAGCGCCTGTGGAAGTCGCTCAACACCCTTCCGTTATGCGCAAGTCAGAGAAATGGTCTATGGTGATCCCTCGCTGACCTGCATGCTCGCTTTGATTATTTAACGGCCGTCTTTGTTTTTTTAAGACCGCTTCCGTGTGCCAGGGCGCAACATAATCGCTCAAGGCTCACCACCAAACCACAAAAGACCCAGCTCTTGTCAACGAAAGCTGTAGCGCCGCGGTTGAGCCTCATCGGGACCGTCTGAGTTCGACGGCTTCGAAAAGAAACCCGCGGACATTCAGAACGTTTCCTGCACTGTCTGCGGAGAGTGCTCAGCTGCGACAGACGCCAGTGCCTCACGTGCAAAGCCGCCAAGGTGCATTTAATTTCGCGGGTGAGCCTGGAATATTTTTCCTACATTGGATTGTCCTTTTTAATCGTATTTGCATTGCACCGTCTCGTGCCACTTCTTTATCGTCGCTGTTTTGTGGTCATGGCCAATCCTGCAGTGTGTGGTGCTTGCTCCGATCCTATGACAACCGACGGCAGAAATATAAAGTGCTGTGACTGTTCTAGCCACTATTACTTAGGTAAAAAATGTTCTGGCATTGCCGACGTCATGTTTAACGGTATGAGCGCAGCCAAACTTGAAAAGTGGCGATGCCTCGCATGCCGTGAAGGACAAGCAAACTCCAACTTAAGCACCAACTCCCCGTCCTCGCAAGTGGAGCCACCTGTTTTGTTTTTTTAGATCAGCTATTGACGGTGCACCAGCAACTTGATCTCCTACTTTCTCTCAAAGACGCCGTGGATAATCTTCAAGAAACGCACCCAAAAATTGATGGCTTGTTATCATTGAAACTCACGATCGATACTATGCGCAACACCATTATTGAGATGCAAGCATCCCTGAATTTTGTTTCTTCTCAGTATGATTCGCTGGTGAATTCGACGCAAGCCCACGACAAAGCTGTCAAAGAGCTGCAGACAGAAACCAAGGCCTTGAGGTCATTAATATCGGACCAGGCGCCTGAAATACAGCAACTGACAGCGGTACATAACGACGCCGATCAATCTAATCGTAGGTCCAACCTTGAAATACATGGCATTCCCTTTCAACCAAATGAGAATCTTGGAGGCATTCTCAGTAATCTTGCAGGGCGGTTGAGCACTGAAGGCTTTCAGCCAGCGCATGTTGAGAAAGCACATCGCCTGCCTGCTAGACGTGATGCCGTGCCCCCATACTGGTTCGTTTTTCATCGTCTCCACTGAAAGAACGCTGGATGATGAGTCGTGGCCGCTTCGGTTCTATTCCTTCCGTTGACACACAGCCTCGAATCTATTTCAATGACAATCTTACCGACTACAACAAAAAACTCTTCTGAATGACGAGAACCACAGGAAAGGAAAAGGGCTATAGGTTTGTGTGGGTTCGACATCGACACGTTTTTACCAAAAAATGCGAAGGATCAACTTTGCTTCGCATTATGAATAATGTTGATTTGGAGCAAATGGTGTAGACCCTAATGGCGCATTTTTTTCAGTTTAAGTGTAGTGTACACCTTAATGGTTCAGTTTTCTCAGTTTAAGGACCTCAAGTCTTGCTCCGAACGCTTCAATGTGAACCCAGGGACATATTTTACGTTATTCCATGTCAATATGAGGAGCTTGCGCAAGCACTGGGATGAGTTTAGATTAACCGTAGATAGCGTGCTTCCGATAGCTGATGTGCTCATTCTGACAGAGATTAATATTCATAGTGACGACATTGGACAGTTTTTGCTACCCGGATTCAAATATTTCTTTTATACTCGCGATAAAAAGCGCGGTGGTGGTATTGCTGTTTTTCTCAAATCCACATTGATTTATTTGAAAATTTCTGTATCATTCCTATCGTGTGAGGCACTGGCGTAACGTGTCTTTACTTCTCCATATGAACTCTACCTACTGGCAATTTATAGACCCCCTTTGGATAGCATTCCTGACTTTCCCTCCGAACTTCGCGGCTGTATACAGTCGTTGCCACTCACTACACCTCTTTGTCTTACAGGAGACATTAACATTGACCTCTTAAAGCCTTCCAAAGCTATAGTTTGTGAATTCCTCACTCTATTGGCCGACTGCGGATTAGAACCATCTATTCAAGCCCCGACAAGAGAAAAATATGTAAACACAAGACTTTCAGCTCATCTATTGATCACATTAACCTAAGGGCACCTTTCTTAACAATCAAATCAGCCGTTATAACCCAGAAACTATCAGACCACTACTTTATAGCATGTCAGTTGGAATTTCCAGGTGAAGTGGGTGCTGCGCCCAATACTCAAATCCACCAGAATGAAATAGGATACCGTCAGAGATCTGACAAGCATGTTTCCGATTATGACTGGGCAACATTCCAACGGTCTGTATGTCTTTCAGAAATACATATTTCCTTTGTTGAACTCTCCCAGAAGTTTGCTAACACATCAAAAAAAGTATTTTTTTTAAAGCAGATGAACTCCAATTCACGCTGGCTTAACAATGACATATTAGCTTAAACTTAAACAAAATGCTTGGAAACGCTGCCGGCGCTCATCACACAACCAAAGCCTGCATGTAGAATTCAGATGTATCCGCAACAGAGTTAGCGCACTCATTCGTTCTGGTAAACGGGCTTATTTTCAAAAGCAGTTTTCTGAATCTCGGAGAAACGCTGTTAAAAGCTGGTCATTGATCAACGAATTGCGCGGTGTCTCCCCGCGCGTGCAAGGAAGCATTTTAAAAGACACCTTTGGTATTAACTCACTTGCTGCTGCAAATCGTTTAACGATTTCTTTGCTTCTTTTTCGAAACAGCCAAAAAAAGCTCAAGGTGTTCATCTATTCCTAACTCGAACCCTGCTTCCGCTTTTCTCCCTTACATGACAGCAAGCGACTTAAAATCTATAATACTGAGCCTCAAAGTGAACAAATCCCCTGGAATAGATAAAATACGCCTTAGTGATCTTCGAAGAAATTTCACTTACATTAAGGATGCACTACTTTTACTTTTCAACAATACAATCGAGACTGGTATCATACCCCGCGCATTAAAAACTGCTGTTGTCAAACCCGTATTTAAGGGAGGTCAGAGAAGTAAGGTAGAAAACTATCACCATTATATCTATTTTGCCATGCCTGGCACAAATATTAGAAAAATATATTTATATGACGATGGCATCCTTTATTGATAAATATAAAATTATGTCTCCGAGTCGGTATGGCTTTATAGCTGGCGGAGGAACACAACCTCTCTTGGACACGTTTTCTGATGACTTAAATTATGGCTTTGAGAATAACTTGTTCACTTGCGTATGCTTCCTTGACGTGTCAAAAGCGTTTGATACTGTTAATCACTCTATACTACTTAGCGAAATTTCAGCCATAGGATTTCGTGGACCTTTCTTGTCACTTTTAGAAAATTTTCTGCTTGGGCGCACACAGTTGGTTTCGGTGAACAATGTGCAAAATTCCATAGTTAGTTTAAAAGCTGGCGTTCCACAAGGGTCCGTTCTTTCTCCACTATTGTTTAACATCTATGTCAATGACCTATATAGCGTGGTTTCAAAGTGCATTATTTACCAATATGCAGATGACACCCTTTTATTAGCACGTCATACTTCCTACCCAGAAGCGCTTCAGATGCTCCAGCAATCCTCCAACAAAGTCAGGGACTGGTTTTCTCGGAACTTGATTTCTATAAATGTGTCGAAAACAAAACTCGTCTGCTTTCGCAATCCCTTGAAAGTAGTGTCCTTAAATATTTCTTATTTGCTACACACATCAAACTGTAGCTCGTGCCACTGTGCTGAAGTGCCGTATTCCGACCCTGTAAAATACCTTGGTATATACTTCGACTCCGACCTTTTGTGGAATTCTCATCTAACGAAAATATGTTCGAAGTTGAGAAGCGTTTCTTGTCTGCTTTATAACATCAAAACTTTCATGCCCCTCGGCTTACGCAAGCGCGTTGCCTATTCGTTAGCCTATAGTCACCTGCGCTATGGTATAACTGTTTTCGCTTCATGCTCGAATTTATGGCAAACGAAAATAGACAATATCTTAAAGGGGATTTTGAAAAACGTGTGGTATAACCTTAATTATTCTCATCTAGACCTTTTTGAGACATTGTCAATGCCGAACTTTAGATCTCTTTTTTTAGAAACAGTTGTGATCAATCACTACCGGTCTGACGACTTTAAATCTCCTCGTCTCGTCTCACGGCAACTACGGAACGTTTCCAAATATCTCGTCCCGAAATGCTACACACAGTATGGCAAAACTATACGTTCATTCTACTTTCCAGACATTTTTAATAAATTACCAGCATATCTCTGGTACCTTACGTCAAAGAAAAAACTAAAAAAGCGCCTCCGTCATATGGATATACTAAAAGAAAAAGGATAACTGTCTTTTTTTCACATTTCTGTGGTGTATGTTTCTGTGACTCCGAGAGACTCATCACCTGGAAGTTCTGTCCCTCATATTTTGTGTTGATCTTTGAATGGTGCTGTGAACAGACGTGCCGTGTGAGTGCGCCCTTTTTTGTTCACTCTTCTAGACTCCTCATCCCGAAGTTTTGTGCCTCAAAGTTTTGTGTCGATTTTCTTTTAATGTTCTGTGACCAGACGGATAAGCCAATTTTAACTCTTTTTTTCTCCTGTTTTATTCAAATACTTTATATTGATTAGTACCGCTGAAGTGGACATTTACTGTGGTCTTCTAGTGTCTTAACGTTTTTTTTTTCCTTTTTTTTTTTCTTTCTGACCGATTATGTTACCAATTTTACCTAAAAGAGTTCAGCCACACGAGCCCATGTCGGCTTTGACGAACCTGACAGCTTCGTGAGTATAGTCCTCGAAAATAAATGTATTAATATTATTATTATTATTATTATTATTATTATTATTATTATATGTGGTCCTCAAAGTCCCGCCAGGGCCGGACCTCGCGCCGGTCTATTTGAAGGGGACTGCGTTAGGATTCAGCGGGAAGCAGACGTACCTAACATCTCATGACCGAGACAGGCTTGAACGTGCCATAATTGGTCGGGACTTCGTCACACAAAAGATGACTGCCGTGGATGGCCGATTCAGTGCAAGGTAATAGATCTGGTGCAGAGGCAAACTCATCCGCTGAGTAATGCTGCTAGAGGCTTCACGGCCTCTTTAGCAAATAGATGGGTGAACCTCTACTGTGTTAGAAAGAAGCTCTCCAAGCTGTGTTAGGAGCTGGTACATCGCGAATCTGGTGAAATGTGCGGGTCCATTCATGTCGCCGACCTAAATGCTTTCTACGAAGCCTGGGGGGTAGATGTGTCGCAGGTTCCAAATGGCAACGATCCGGACAACCTCTCGGAAGATTCCACACCGTCTCTGCCAAGATGCAACCTGCGACGGCGGTGAAGACAACGAAAGAAGGAGCACGAGACCTTAGTGCATTACATTCACGCCCTCCTTAGTTTTTTAGAAGGAGAAGAGAAAGCCGTGCTCCCGAATAGCAGTTGGGCAGGCGTCATCCTCAGACCCTCCCGCGTATTCCTAGCGCTCTATGCCTTCATTTTTTTTTTAATTTCTAGCGCCTCGTGCCAGATACGTAGCGTCGTTGATGCAGCTCGCATCATCAGACCCACCAAAGCCGCATCGGTTCCGTCCAGAATTACTAGGGTTGGACCGGCGCTCGCCCATCTGCGGAGATTCTGGCTGATCCAGAAGGAAGGCCAACTCAAGACCCTTTAAGACGTCACCTACTTGTTTTCTGGAAGGGGAGAGATGTGTTGGCAACCTGGGGATCCAAAGGGTTGGACGAGGTGTCCCGCATGCGAAAATTCTCCGTGGTCATTTCCACCGCGAGGAGGCGAAGTGTAATTTGTAACACGAGCGGCGCTACGCCGCTGATAAAAGGCCGTCGCAGACTCGCAGCGTATGCGCGAGGGCCATTTAGGTTTTTGCGAGTAGCTATAAGAGCCAATTAATGACTACGTGTTGTTGAACCCGCACTTTGTGCCATTATTCTCCAAGACTGATGGAAGCAAAGGTATTCCTACACTCTGGCACTTGTTTGGCGATTTAGGCCCAAGATGCCAAAATGAGAGCCGCACAACCAGCAGTGAAGCTTTGCGTTGACACTTGCTTGGCCAATTAGGGCCAATTAAGCGCGCTCTGGCTGAACAAGGTGAATTTTGGCTCTAGGAGTCTTCAGGAGTTTTAAGACCCTAAATTTCCAGACAAGTGAATGTTTACACAAGGGACCGTGCTACCTTGGTGATCTATTAATGCTTCTTTTAAATATTCACAGCTAGTAAAGCAGCAAACAAAATGGTTTCTTCAGTGTTTATTATGCACTGTAGTCAACACGTGTAACAATGGCAGGCAATTAAGCTCTCACGTCGCGCAATTTGTGTGCAATTCACACTTGGCGAAAATAAAGCAGGCCTCGGCAGGTACGTGAAAATTAGCCTCGGGCCGGCTGGCGAAAATAGCTTGCGCGCCACGGGCGGGCCCGCACTTAAGAGACAGCGGGCTGCGCTGGGTCGGGCTCCTCAATATCGGCCTGTGAAGATCACTAAGGATAGTCCCAGCCGGCGGGGCTCGATTCTCGACCCCAAGAGGGAATCCTTTGAGCGGGCGTTCCTCTTTGAAAGCAGTGAGCGGAACACAAAATCAAATCCGCCTCGTGTTTTTGCGCGAAACAGAAACCGAATCTCAATTGTATTTGATGGCGATAGGAAGAGAGAGCGAAGCAGTGGATTGCGCCATCCTTCCCTCCTCTGCCCGGAAAAATGCAAGGCTCGCGTTTCCTCAGAGCACCCATTTATAGGGCGGTTTGGACGGCCACGACCATCTCCAGAACTACCGCCGTTTAGAGCGGTTGCTCGCCAAGAAAAGCCTCGCTCTCCCAGGACCCAGAGAAGCGTTTCCGATTTATTATCCCCCCTTCGGATACGCTCACGATAAAAGCAATAAATGCAAGTCCCATCTTTGTATTAAGGTACAACAGGAGCTTAGATGATAACTGTAGCAATGCGTAAGTTTGTTGTTTAAGGAATGCGATTTTATGGTCTTGCCGTAAACACCAAAAGAACGCCACAATCTGCTGACGAGGAAGTTTTAAGTGTACTTAAAATTTCTAATTCCTTTAGGTTTACTTCATTTGCAATGCACCTTTGGTTGCATGCATGTGAACACTTTCTGTACTAGTAGACTTTCAGATATTGGTAGTAACGCTCAAATATCAAGCTATCGTTTGCGGGAACGTATTTATTTATTTATTTACTTAGAATAACCCTAATTGCCCTTTCAAGGAATATGTTACACCTCCTAGATACACACTGCAGCCATTCATGTAAGTGGTTTAATTTGGGTTGTACACCCTATTAACTAGACGGGACTATATGTGCAAATGATCCTGACGGACGGGCTTGTTGAAACCACCGTTCTGCCGTACGTTTGAAAATGAAGCCATCATTAACTGTTCATCTAAACCTGTTTGAGGAGTGCTTCTTGTGGCTCTCAACAGGTGCCCAGCCCGTTAGGCTCGTTAAGTATTCCGGCACCTCTTGCATTCGAAAAGACTTTTACGGCGGGATCTGTTAATAGCTCACTTCAGTCCTTATACGAACATGATTTGAATAATCCAATATGGAGATTTTGTTGACAATTTTCAATTTTCGCTCCACCTGAAGGCCGTGAAAAGCGCATAGGGAGACGCTATGTCGGAATCGTGGAAAGGGACTCCTAAAGCGCCTTTTAGTAAGCCTGTCATGGTACCAGCTTCGAGCATTTTGTTAGCATACCGCACAACAGCGCACGAAGAAAAAAAGTAACCAAAGTATCGGGAAATAACGAAACGTTGCATGTGCATGACTTGGTGGCTTTAACATTAGGAAGTTGTAGAACATCGTGATGCATTTTAAAGGGAATACAAACCCACATTTGAAGTGTCTAGACGTGACACGTACATACCAAAATAAGTTTTACACAAAAAGTATAAGCTTTTTGCTCAATATTTACGTTTCGTGACCCAAGTTTGGTTAAGGTCATGTCCCTATCAGAGCTTCGCTCACCTGCCAGCGACCCCGGCCTTTACTTCTAGAATGCCTTGGCTGCTCGGCCGCACACGTACGCAAGCCTGGTGTCTGCCTGAATCGACGTCCAGTGCGTCTAAACTGCCTAATGTCAGTCTAGATTCCAGACGCAACGGTCGCGCGGCGCCTCTGGCACCTTCTGGTATTCCTCCACCGTTAACATCCGTCTGCCACGTGCGCAAGCTGCGACTATAAAAGCGGTGCTCTAGCGTTCAATGGTGCACTAGCCACGGCCAACACAAGTGTCTCTCGGCGTTTGCCGATGTGTGCAATAAAGCCTCTGAAACGACCAAAAACAATAATTCGACAAAATAAACATTGCAACAGCGAAATGAAAAATAAAAAAATAAAATAACAAAGTTTGGAGTTCGGAACGGATGTCAAGGGCTGGAACGCTGAGCAGACAAAGAATAAACAATTACAAATTCGTGGCAGCTATGGCTTGCCGTCCAGAACCCGACAAACACCTTTGTCGGCGCAAGGGATGCCTCCCGGTGAGCCGCTTTCTGAAGCCAACAACCAGATGAAGCCGCTTCACAATCGGTTTCACCACCAAAAGACATTTCGACAACACAGGTGACATTAAAGTCTTACCGAGCCCAGCAACCAGATGAAGCCGCTTTACAATCGGTTGCAGCACCAACGGACATTCCAACGGCAGCGGTGACATTAGGGACATTGGAAGACTGCTGGAACTGCAAACGCCAACACCCATAGCCGCTGCGCAGCAAACTTCAGATCTTCCAGCAGCAAGCCATGCCGACATATGCCGTCGAGTAGCTGCTCTGAGAACGCTCTAGCAAACGCTGCAATCGGCTGTCCTCACAGTTGAGCACTCAATTCACAAGCCCGACGCTGCCTTCTGAACAATCTCGTCTCAAGTTAGAGGAATTTAATGGCAAAACACCAATGGATATATACCAATATCAGGTTTACATTATTTCCGATGGAAACCACTGAACTGAAGTTGATAAGGCACGCGCTGTCGTCACACGACTAAATGGCCTTGCCCTCAGCGTTATTTATGCGGTTCGAGGAACCAGGCTCACTTATGCAGCATTGATCGCGAGCTTGCGCGATCAATGCTGCATAGAGCAGTCTATGAAGAATTCGTTCGCGGCATTAACAAACAAGCGAGTCTTTTCCAGGGGTTGCTGCAAGTGTAAATCGTTTCACCTACGAATCATTTCCTGGCACCAAGTCCGATAGATTGATTCGCCTCGGCACAGCCCCGTTTGTGGATGCCCCATGAAACCCTGAGGTTCACAAGTTTGTAAGACTCGCATGGCAAGAAACAACGCGAGCCGCCCTCAGACACGCTATAAAAATGAGAGCTGCTTAATGGGCAACAAACCGCATGCAAACTTCAGCACCTCCTGGAGTTAGTAAAACCATTCACCATTTCCCAGCTAAGCGCGCTCCTCTGCCGCATCTTCTCGTTCATGGTGTACAACTGCTGGGCCGTGCTGCCAATGAGACCGTCAATGACATTTTGCATCCGAATGCTCAGCTGGTCCTGCTACGTTGGGAACGCCACTCCCGGTTTCTGAGGGCAAGGTCGGATATAACTATTCAAACGCCCCTCGTATCAGTTATAGACCAGATAACGTCAGTCCCCTGCCTTCTTGTTCTGGTTAAAAATGGGAAGGGGGGGGGGGGTGCTATTTATACGTCCTTTTTTTTATGAGATGTTAAACGAATCCCTGAATACCCAGTTCTATCTACTGATTATGGGAAGAAACATAGTAACCGGAGGAAAAGTGGCACTAAACATAACAGTATTTGCTCGCGCATCACTTAAAGATTTTGATATAATTCAAATCTGTGTATGACCTATAAATATCGCATACATAATTATGCGTTAAACCGACCTATTTTAGTGTAAACTTTCTGCTGCCTGCCATAAAACTCTGCCCTGAAGTCAAGACGCGTGTGACGACTACGTCCCACTTCTACGCTTTTGGCGCTATATTATGATCTCCTAGACCTCTTTTGCGCGTTTTCTGCTACTTCAACTATTTTGGAGTGATGTCATTCTTCTCTGGGTTTCATGTGCATTCCTTGAAGTAAGTTATCAAAAAATCTTCTATGCACTTCTTTCAGTCATCCTCAGTTTCTGAAAGAGAAACTTTGGACACTCACATTGCTGCTACGACAGTACTACAACCAGGGACAGCCACGTGGACCAAAGTGCCGTCAAACTAGCTCAATCTAATTGGTGACCTTACCTTTGATGCTTCCCGGATTCCAAAACCTGATTGCGAAGTGGCGGCACCGCAAACGCTGAGAAGTTGTGTGTTTCTAGTCCGATTCGCCAGTCCCCTGTCTCAGGATGAACATGACACAGAAATGCACAGCTTTAAAGGTTTTATTATTTCATTCACAATCTGCTGGGGGGCTTTGGGATCGGTGAAGCTCTTCGAGGATTCCTGGGAGGGGTTCGCCGCCACAGCATACTGCCTGCCGATCATCCTAGCGGTGTAGTCCACACCACAACCTGGGGACGTCGCCGTAAAGGGTCAAATCCGGGGAATAAGTCCAGCTCATGTCGCCGCGACGCGTCAACCGACTCGGCGTCGCGGTAGCCACTGCCGCGAATGTCTGTCGTTGCCCGGTTCTCGCTCAAGAGTCCTCCTCACCTATCTCCGTCGCCCTTCTTCTCAGCTTCCTTCATTGTTCTCTCGGCCATCACATGCAAGACAGGCCGGAGGCTCTACATCCAACTAGTGCTGTCTGCCGCCGGGATCACCATGCTGCTCCGCCCAGCACGGGCAGGCCCTCGGGCGCCGATTTTCTCCGACAGGGGGGCCCGCAGATGTTCAACGCCGCCGTCACCAATGTCCTGCAGATGGGTCCCGAGGGAGGCACGCGACCAGCAAAAGCACCGACAGCACGGCCTTGTCATGGCGGCGGCCCGTGTCATGTCATTAAGCTCCCGTGCCAGCTTGTTGAACGGATAGGGGCCGAGGAGACCCCAGAGCTATTTATTTTAGCGTCCTGATGATGACTCTCGGACAAATTGCATTCGCGATAGAGAAAGGAGACCATGTCCGCAAGTCTTTTCCCCTCACTTTGCCATAACTTTCAATAGCGGCTATGAATGAACCAGGAACTCGAGAGCAATCCTCTAAAGAATGCGAACGAATACCGTAGAATGTGTTTCAGTACGGTCTAACTCTCGACAAACATGAGATTCATCTCCCTCTAAAAAAAAAAAAAAATCATTAAAACCTACCGCGCACGTGTGGCACTAACTCCGAACGAACTCGGATGCACACATCCCGAGGAGCAAAATATGAGTTTAGACGATCATGCTGCTATTCACTAATAATTCCTAAGCAGCGCACAGTATTGCGCCAATTTCTGGCGTCAAAATTGATAGATTTTGCCTAGACCGTTTTGATCATGATAATATCTGTAATGTATCAGATGGGTCGCGCCGACGCCATCCTGACATATCGTATTGGCCACCGTTTTTAATTGACTCACGTGAATGACGTTTTTGAATCGGCTATGCCGGCGAGGTATGACGATCTCTTAACCGACTCTAAACCGACGTTAAAAGAAGAAAAAAAAAAAGACTAAGCAAAACGCCATTTGCTTACTTTCATCATGAGAAAGCTAGACAAAAAGTTGGGGAGCTTAGTTCCATTATTCATCTCCCTTCAACCTCGTCTTTTGTTAAGCCTTCCTACATGCTCTTGTGTCTTCGTGTGGCTGTGAACGAGCGCGGCGGCCGCTTCATGCAAATCGGAGAGGTGAAGCGAAACACGTTACCGCTATCAGTAAGACAAGAACGCTTGGGCGAAAATGTGTCACGTGACTCGCGCTCTGATGTGCTGATGGGCTCACTAGGGTCGCATTTTTCGCCGTTGGCAAAGTTATGGTAATGGTTAGTGTGCCATGTAGATCCAGTTTCCGAAATACGCTGCTCAGTGTTCTGCTGCTTCCGTGCGTTGCAGTCGCGGCTGTTGCTTTTCGTCATAAACAGCCGGAATGTGCTCATGCCAAGTTTTCGGTGCTGGTAATTTTTAGAGTGCAGATCTCAGGCGCCCGTTTCTGGCTTGATCGGCGTTGGCGTCGCCGTCGGCGGCGACGTAACCGCGCGTTGAATTATATGGGCCGTTTGCCACAATGACGTCACGAGGATCACTTGTGACGTCACTCGTGACGTTACCGCGCGTTGCATAATGGGTAAATTTCTCCGCTAAATTTATCGGAAAACTTTCTCCGATAAATTTAACGGAAAAACTTCTCCGCTAAAATTAGCGGAAAAATTCCCCGCTAAATTAAGCGGGAAAAAATTCCTTGGTAATTTAAGCGGAAAAATTTCCGCGCTATATTTGGTGAAAAAAATTCCCCGCTAAGTTTAGCGGAAAAATGTTCCCGTTAAATTTAGCGGGACATTTTTTCCACTAAACTTCGGGGGAAATTTTTCCGAAAATTTACCGCCAAATGGGAGAGGAGCAGGAAAGGAGAATACAGATGAAGAGGATTAGCAGAGCCTCCTCTCCGTTCCTTCCCTTCATCCTCCCCAAAAGCTGCGCTCAAATTCGGCGTTATAGGGGATTGTAAGCGTCTTTCTTATTTTCGTTAAAGTCCGTGGAATTATTATTTTTTTTTTTTTTCGGACGCGCTTCGACAAGAAATTACTCATCGGCAATAGTGATCGAGATTTCCGATGAATGCGGGCGACCTTCTTGGTCGACTTTGTGTTAGCGTTGCTCCTTGCTTTCCGAGTTGGATTATGCATTTATCTTGGATTGCAAATCGATGTTTTCTTCGTAAGCACATTGAAAGCATGCATCTAATACTAGTCTGGCTTCCTACTCAATCTCTATGTGTTTCATTTATTTGTTTTGTTTGGCTTGAAGACAGTGTAATTCTATTTAATAAGTTGCTTCACGTTTCACAAAGAAGTAGCACCTTTTTAAATGTGTGGACAATAAGCAGTGTATAATGTTAGGTGTTTAATAAACTTCTTGGAGCGATTGAAAATAAGTTTGTTCGTGTATGCGATTCATAGGCAGCGGCCGATACAAAGCAGACTTACACGACGTCCGGCCGATAGAGAATCAACGCATATGCAACCCCCGGCCGACATCGCGGTCGATCCGCACAGTGCTCGCATGTCGTCGCGCCGATTTCTGGGCGAAAGTGTAACATTGTAGAGTATTTAAACGATATTGCGCCAATACAAGGCTACTAGCGAGACGACGGTACGCCCATAACTTCTGATTTTCGGGCCGTGCATCAAAGCTGGACATTTGGCAGATATTGGCACGGCACTGGCCAACTATCGCTATGCTGCTTGGGGATTATTGAGAACTAATCCTAGAAATCATGGCCCTATTCTGGCTAGAGATATTAATATATCAGTGGATAAATAGGAGTTCAAACATTGGCGTAATAATCGAAACAATCCTGAAGCAGTGTTGGCCCTATATTGGAATTTTCATTGTCACAATGTTACAGTGGGTAACACTCAAATTTTGTGTTGAATATTAGAACTCGATGAATCCCATGTCGCGCCAACTTGGGCCAACACTGGTGTGCTGCCTGGGAACCTGCTCGTGCACTTTCGGTATATCGAGTGCGTAGGAGGGGTAATTGAAAATAATGCTTGTGACAAAAGGCACGAGAGTGTGAACTTAAATTCTGAATTCAATGCTCCAAAAATGCCCCATAATGACTCAATGACTGAATGACTAGCTGAATGAATTACTGACGCATAGGGCGTCTGGAAGTTTGGCAGTTTAAAATGTTAAATTGGATTATCTTCATCAGGTAGATGTAGCTCATACGAAATGCGTTTAAGGATTGCTTTAAGAATGGAGAGCGCTTTGGCTTTCCAAAGCGGAAGAATTCCCCGAGAGGGCAACGGAGTGCAGTAGGGACTTTGTATTTTATTAACCTATCTCCTCTCGGACGGAAAGGTTCGTAAATCATTCTGAGCCTTAGCGACGGCGAACGGTACATCTTCCAACGGACATTCCGGAAGAACAAATGCGCGGCAACCTCGCACTCTAAGAAAAGGTTAGGTGTACTTTTCTCCCTAAAAAAAGAAAAAGAAATGTTCATTAAAGTACCCCAGAAAGCAGCGAATTTCTTTCTCTAAAAAAGAAGAACATTTTCTCATCCCGTGGGAATAAAATTTTCATCTTTCTTATGCTAATGCAGGAAGACTTCCTTCCCTAAACCAACACGGCAGCCCGGCGATTCATTAGAGTGACAGCGGTTTCTACTAGAGCGGCAGATCACGGTGTATGTGCCTTTTCCCCGTTTTTTACAGGCACTAAGACACTCCAAACATCCGTCTTCAAACCCGGGCTCTCATACCTCTCGCTGGAGAGACGACGGTGTTCGCATATGGCGGTTGGGCGCCTAGGGACACGTAGTTCTCTTGATGTACCTTCGTCCAGATGACACACAAAACTGCAAAATAATATCGGAATGGCGTCTTTCTTTTTATCTCGCCATTCACGAGATATATACACAAACAACAGCAAATATACGCTACCCTCCACTAACATATACAGGCAAAACCACACACAAACAACAGAAAAACACCAACGGAACTAATCGCGTCTCCTTGACTACGAATGCCGAGCTCACTCGATCGCTCTATATGGCAGTTTCATTTTTGTTTTCCACTTGGTTGCTTTCTGGCATATTTGTCGCAAAAACACAGAGGCTAACCAACTATTACTCCTACATAATATTCCTTTGAATATTTCCGACGGAATGACTTGTACCTTTTAATTATGCGCCTTCTTAAAAGCAACAGTAGATCATAAGGCTAATTAACTAAAATCAAATAAATGACTTTTAAGATTTTTTGATAAATCATGCCAAAAATGCAGTATTGACGGTGTTTCCTATTATATGCAAAATCAATTATTCTTTTATAAGTAATTATTCAATTACCAGGTCGATTATTCTCCTATCATCGTCCGGTGCGCCTCCCCCCCACAAAAAACAAACAAACAAACAAACAAAAACCGTTAAGGCGACATTGGTGTAACCGCAACAATATTTTCATCCAGATCTGCTGGATTAAACATCAAACTAACCGTATATTCCCGTAAATTAACACGCACTCCTGGAAAAGGGTAATGATTTAATAATTTATCATGAAATCAGACGTTATTCTCACATTTATACGTGTAGAAAAACTACATCTCAATCACGTCATTCTAAACCGTGAACGCTAAAATGGTTGTCATCCGAGCGCCCCTTTTTTTGTGAAAAAGTTGGGGCTCCGCATTTTCATGGCTTATGCAAGTCTCCTCTGCTCCCATCTGAAATCTAAAAATATCACAAACTCTTGGCGTTACAAATATTGGGGCAGTTCATACGTCTATAACTTTAGTCTAAACTAAGTAAATCAGTTTTAAGGTAGGGTCAAAGCACAAGTGGTTGCTTACACGTCATGACACGCGTCACACGGGACGGGACGCAGCCAAACACACCAAACAAGTGAAACGAATTCAGCCGAACTTTGCTTCCTGCAATCTCCGCGGCCCCGCCATTTTGCGGCAATCGCTCAGTGTTCTTAGATGTTTTTTTATTGCTGCTAGAATGTTTTGCTTGTTATTAACGGTAGAAAAAAAGAAAGAGAACAGAACCGAGCTGCGTCCTTTTGTCCCTAGTTTCATGCTATTCAACGTAATGATAAAGCGAACCACTATTTTGCTTTCAGACACGAGAGGCGTAGCTAAGCGCAGGTTCCAGTTTTTCAGCTCAGCAAGAGATGGAGGAAATTTTCTTCCCAGTTTAGATTCCTGTAAAAAGCCGCGGAGCTGATGACCGGGCACGCTTTGTGAAGTCGAGAGAGGAACGGTGCTGTCAGAAGTAGCGAAAATGAAAGTTTCTCCATTTGTCTACTCTCTTATTTAGAGTTTGGGATGCTGTCCAGGGTCGCCACTCTGCCTTCGGCCTTCCTTCAGCAGGCCAGACACGTGGACCAACGGCTCTTAAGTATTGTACAAGACTGGAAAGAAAAACAAAACAAAAAAAATATATTCGGGAATAGTAATACTGAGATACACGCATTTAAAGGCCCATAATACAGATACTGAGACACATTTGTCTTTTATGCAACGGGATATTTCTGAGATACTTCTGCAAAGACGACGAGAAAGTATTCTATAAAACTGATACAGATACGCATAGAAATACATTTGTTCCGGAACGGTGCTACGTGGGGAGCGCGTGGTTCGTGACGAATAGAAACTGTAATGTATGCTTGTGCATACATGTTGTTTTCATTTTATGCACTTCCCTTTACCTAGAACTTTTTATTTACCATTAATGCCGCTAAAAACATGTCATCCCCGTTGAACCACATAGTTACAGAACGGTAAAGACTGCATGCTTGACAGAAGGCACCTGCCCCAAGTGAACCCTGTTTTGCCTTGACGGTGCATCTCAAGCTGTCGTCTTATATGCTTCTGGGTCACCCATAGTGTGGGGAGATTGGACAACAAGGCCGCACGCTTTCTCCTCTCAACTTCTTTACAGCGTTCGCTCTGATAAATTGGAAAGAGTGGGAGTCTTTGTGGGAAGAGCTGCTTTTGTTATTCTTGCGAGTAACTTTCTTTAAACCACAGTTTAAGTTTTAAATGTTGGTGACTGCGAAGGATTATGTAATAAGGCGGGCTTATATTATACATTCCGAAGCAACTTGCAGCAAGCGACACATCGTAAATGTATTTCATTACTATGATAGAAATACGTTTATCAAATATATTTCGATACAGAGATAGATACTTGAAAGTGTCTCTAAGATACTATCGAGATACATTTGTAATGCGGTAGTGCTCAACCCTGGTTTGTTTCGATCATTGCATATCAATTGTAGCTTATGAATCGCATACACGGAAAAGTAAAATTGCTTTCGATCGCCCCCAAAAGTAAATTAAACCGCTATCATTACACGCAGATTATTCTCGACTCATTTATAAACGTGATACTTTTCTGTTGAAGGGAATTAAATGTATTAAAAATATATCGCAAATGGCCCCGAATTTGGGTTGCTACGTGTAGCGTTCTTGGTGTAGTGCTAGAGCTGCTAAGCCACTAGCGCTAAAGCAAGTGTTTGGCGGAGCGCGCGGAGTTAGTGTTAGTTAGAGTTAGAAATATAGTTAGTTAGAGATAGAGCTAGATAGAGCTAGTAAAGCTTGTGGTGCTAATTGCACTAACTCCACCCCATTAAGCAATCAGCGGTTAGATTCTCTTTAAGCTTTTAACAATAGCAGTACCATGGAGCGAAGCCGGTGTTGTGTCTCCACCGAAAACGGTACCTAAATTCTCATTGGCTGCGACGCGTCATGTGGCTCCATAGCAACGGAATCATCGTTGCTAAGGAGCCAGCCGCACTACTGGCGGCGCAGCGGTTGAGGGGGACGCGGGTATGCGCTGGCCTGACGTAAGCACGTGCCGCACAATCCTATGCTCATGGACGACGCCGTCCTTGCCATCATCATTGAGGTTGCCCTAGAGGCCATCATATGGCCATTTCGTCTGGGCCCGCATCGCACCGGTGCAGTGCGGTTCGTGGTACACGGAAGAATAGAGGGGAGAGGGGAGCTTCCTTCTCTCCCCGCCAGTCTTTCGTGTGCTAAAGTTGAAAGAGTTTACTGCACCGGACGGGTGCGGTGCGGCCCCAGACGAATTGGCCACTAGATGTCGTCCTCTAGACGTCGTCCTTAAGGTCGTCCTAGCGTTGAAGTAGTCCTAGACGTCGTTCTTGAGGTCGTCCTCGATGCCATCCCAGACGTCGTCCTCGGCGTAGTCTTGGACGCCGTCCTTGACGTTGTCCTTGACGTCGTCCTTGACGTCGTCTTAGATTTGAGGTCATTTTAGCCGCCGTACTTGGCGTCGATCTCTAGGATGTCGTCCTCGGCTTCATCCAATACGTCGTCCTTAAGGTCGTCCTAGACGTAGCTTTTTTTGACGTCGTCCTCGGCGTCTTTTTAGACGCCGTCCTTGACGTTGTCCTCAATATGTGCACGGTGACGCAGATGCTTCGTCACAGAGGCTGTGAAGCGTTTAATACGTGTGGAAACATTACCGGAAAACATTTCACCTATAGGACTATGATGCTTTCGCTTTCCTACACGTAAGCCGTCTTAAGTGTTCTCTTGTAATATTTTGTGACTTTACTTAACCTGAAAACCTAGGCTAAGAATGTTTCATGTTCAGGTTAAAGTTGGTTTGAGTTAAAGCAAGAATTAGAGTTAGTTATAGTTAATGGAGCTCGTAATGCTTACTCCACCTACCCAATTGACCAATCAGCGGTTAGATTCGCGGATACGCTTTTGTAGCTTCATGTAATCTGAAAACCTAAGCTAACATCGTCTCAAGTTATTAAAATTTCACTGTTTTCATGCCATGCAAAACTTATTAATCAAACACGAAAGACCGCGGAGATAGGGAAAGAAACTTAGCAATAAAACAGCGTTATCTTTTAATCAGGTATAGATGCGTAATCCGACTCATGCAGCACAGAAAGACGCAGACACAAAGTCTAGAATTCAAAGGAAGTCTCGCTCTCGCCGATGAGCAGTTGTTTGTCCAAGCGTGTCCACCAAACGCAGCACAATAATTTTCTGGGCTGCCACGACAAAAAGGGCCGTTACCGAAAAGCATTCATTAATTAATTGTCTTATTATAACCTTAAAGACACCTCTTTCGAGGGCATTACCTAAGGAGAGGGGGGGAGGGGTGTGTGCACGTAAAAACAAATTACAAGAAGCACCAAGTTAATAGGGGGATGGGAACTAACAATTTTTACGCATTAAAAAAAAAACTTCAAAAACGAAAACAACTAAAAGGTGGTTGGTAGCTTACATCGCTGGCGCATTTAGAGAACAAACAACAACAAAATATGAAATGATAAGCAGAGAAAATAGCGGTCGGGAAAGGTCGATTCTAGTGAAAGCACTAATACTAAATTATTAACGCGAGCCATTAGCTGAGATGGGAAGTTATAGCATTACGAAACGAGGTGGGTCCTATAGTATTACTATTTCAGATGACAGGTCATCCCAGTCTATAACAGTCTGAGGGGAGAAGCTCGATTAATAGAATTAGTGCGTCCGCTGATTCGCGACACGTGGCAAGAATGATTTAGTCGTGAAGATGCTCTGCTAAGAGGTAGTAGTACCGTAGAAGGAAGCAGTTGGTTAATAATATAGTACATTTTATGGAAAATACTCAAGCGTGGTATTTTACTTGTACGTTGAGAGTTAGGATATCGAATCGGCGCTTACGAGAATAGTAAGTTGATGTTCGGTGTTAATCGCTAAGAATAAACCTTGCTGCTCGATTCTGGACAGACACAAGATGATTATTAGGTAAATATCATTTGAACACCAAATTGCCGATGCATTTTCAAATTTTGACCAAACTTATGTTTCATAAGCTAGTTTACGCAAATTAAAGTGTGCTACTCCTAAATGTTTTTTTATGTGACCAAGGGTGCGTGAAGCTTCTGCCGTTATGTTTTCAGTGAGGTTGTTTAAGACTAGATAACTCGATTGGTCATTGTAACACCAATATACTTATAGGGAGGGACGAAGCCAATTTGTTCAGAACCAACCAAACACGAAAAATTGGATGTTGTATCTTTCTGAGTGAATCGAACTAGTTTACATTTTGACATGTTTAACGACATAAGCCATTTGGAGCACAAAAAATGAATTATTTTGAGTTCACCCTGAAGTTGGAGATGGTCATTAAAAGAAGCTATTTTCCGATACAATAGTCAGTCATATGCAAAGAGGTATTCTGCTCTTTACAGATACCTGATGACTGAATGGATTTAGACAGACTATTTATAAATATGTGAAATAGAGACGGATCAAGAACGGATCCCTGCGGGACCCCGGAAATGAGGTGAGTAGAATTGGACTTGCGGTTGTTGGCCACAGGGAACCGGACACGAGAAAAAAGAAAACCTCGTATCTATGAGTCAACAAAAGGGTAAAATACCTTGCAAGAAAATTTAGTCATTCGGCGAATATGATGAACTCTGTGAAAAACATTAAAAAAAGCCTAAGAACAAAGCATCTGTTGGGGATTGATTTTAAAAATTATTGAAACGCTAATTAATGAATTCTACACATTGTGCCTCGCACGAAAATCCCCACCGGAAAAAGCATTCCACTTTTACATGTCCTTATGTCCTTGCATCGTGGTAGACTGATGCAGTTAACTTCCACTCGACGATATGAAGAAGTAAAGCGCGTAATATTTAATGCAGATCAGATATTTTGAACATAACCAATTTAAAATTGTGAGGTCAGCTGACGCTTAATGTTCAATTTGGTTGGCATGGACGTATTTTGTTTACCACAAAAAAAAAAAACCATGGCTACAACTGCAATGTACGAAATTAGAAAACTAAGGAACACCTTGTGGAAACCGGGCCTACGCGACCTTCTACCCATCACCATAACTTGGCAAACGCCGAAGACTATGGCCCCAATGAGCCTTTCAGTGCGTCAGAGCGAGTCATGTGACAAATTTTGGTCCAACCGTTTTTGTTTTGCGGAGAACGGTGGCGTGACTCTCTCGAACCCTCTAATTTTCTCTAAGCGGCCGTTGCGCTCTCTGACAGTCACACGAAGTCGTAAAGTATTTTGATTAAACTGCGGAGGCCTCGTCTTTTTCACTTACAGAGGAGAGAGCGTTGAGAGGGAAGCTAGCCGTTTTGCCTTTTTGTTTGAAGGAAGTCCAGGAATAAATAAAACTGGTACAAAGCACAAATTACGACAGGCCTTTTAAATGTTACATATTTTTAAGCACAATTTTGTTGTGAATGCGCCTATTCACAGCCGTGTGTGCGCGTTTACCACGCTCCAGATTGTCATGATTCGTAAGGTAGATTCCCCTACCTCCAACGTATGCCAGAGTTCACAGAAGAGCGCGGTCAGGAGCGCCTGGTTTGGTATAAAAACAAATTTGTTTCTTTAATCAGAACATTCTAATTCTCGAAACCGAGGCAAAATCATACAGCTTTGTGAAGGCCTTAGCCAAAACACTTTTCTTTAAGCCACACTGTAGGTCAACGCGAGGTTTACAAAGAAGCCCACACGAGGTGCGGGCAAACACGTTATTCTCACGCGAGGTGGTGAGAATAACAACCCTTAACAAATTATATCTTCCAAATCACCAGCTTTTTTCCTCTCCGGTATGCTACTGAGTATTGCAAAATTCAGAATAGTTATTATAAAATCGGCAAGTGCAAATGATACCTAAACGAATATTCAAATATACATTCGATTTTCAGTGCCGTGACGTTAGTGGAAGCAGGCTTGCAGATTCAACCAGCAGTCTAAAAATGAACTATACCGAGCATTTGTTTCATGCTGCTGCGCGCGTGCTAGAGAAAGCTTTTAAAACATTCACTTGGCACCATAAACTGCTTGTAATTAGTTGGGAACCGACTACAGTCCAGAGAGTGAGCCCCTGCCTTCCACTGAAGTTATCTTTTCAATGCTGCAAGTAAAGACTTCCACTTCGAATAATATGGTGAGGACCAAAATTTTAAATTCAATAACTTCTCGAACATTTTGGATTTTGGCCCAGTATTTACTTACTATTTCAGTGATGTTTGTTGGGATAGAATACAATAGCACATAATATATATTTGTAAGACATACATTTCCCAAAAACGCGATAACAAGCCGGTGTAAGCCTCAGGGCCAAGTTTTCTGGCTCAGCAGGGTAGGTGGCGAATTCAGTACGTAATACAAATAAAATGCTCAAACAACGGCGAAATCATACATTCAAGCAACCGAACAACAGCAGTACCAAACAATATAAATTACTTCCTCGAAAACAATAAATCTGGAATCAGTCAACAAAACGACCGCAACACCGCAGAACAATAGAAACTGATAATTGAAGACTTGAACGTGTTGCATTGACTTAAAACGAAAGAAACGCACATGAGGACGAAAACGAAGACACAGCTTTCGTGTCGTCTGTTTAGAAAGCTGTGTAGTCTGTTTCGTCCGCTTGTGTGTCTTTCGTTTTAAGTCAATATAGAAGCTGTATTCTGGAAAAACGTGCATCTCGAATAAGTCAACAAAACGACAGCAACTCCACTGCACAATACAAGCTATATCAGGCAAACCACATCTATGGAAGAAATAACAAATATTCCCGCACTCAAACTTCACGGACCTAAATTTCGTAAATTTATTTTTGAGTAATTGCCTTGATGTGACCGCAAGTGAGTATTCTGGCATAGTATTAAAAATATGTGGCCATATAATATATTTCCATGCGTTCTCCGCATTTTGTTCAGATTCGCGGTATGCTATATCGAACTGATTGTCTCAATGGGCAGCCTTGAACGTACGGAGTTATCCAGTCAAACTCCAGAAATGTTAAAGTATTACAGCCTCTTTAAATAACCCATTGAATGACGGCAACTGCAATTCTTTAACGATAGAGAAGCTAGAGTCTACGGTCCTGTCAAACGCGATGTTCCGTAAGAAACCCTTCAATAAAGGATTCATTATCGTCTGCCAAAACAAAAGAACATCCCGGAAAGAGGGTTATACTATATCGTAATAACTATATGCCAAAGTGTGCATTAGCATTTTTTCGAACAGTAAGAGGTAAAACATAATTACATTGTAGAGACAGCATGAAACACCTGTCAACCGCTTGCACAAGGAAGTCATATGCGTAAAACACGATAAATCGCTGTCAAAATAAATTCCTAAGTATTTTACTGAGTTTGCACACTGCACAAGAATGCACTCTCATGAGGGGCGACTTGAAGCAAGCAGGACGACGGGAGATGAGGGGTCAATTTTCTAAAGCGGATGTTTCAAGCAAACAAGCTTAGCCTTTGAAGCATTTCACTGCAATTAAATTTGAAGGAAACCAATCCATTGCAGAAACGAGATCTTTTTTGTAGTTTCTGAATGGCCACATGATAACTTTCAGCACATGACACCAGAAGCCTGTCGTCTGCACATTGAAAAACTCTACATTCAGAAATAGGCGAGGAAAAGTTATTTACGTATAAATTAAACAGCAAAGGCGACAAGGCCGAGCCTTCCGGCACCCCTGCTTTTAAGAAAGCTGTACTGCTTTTGCGGTTTCTAAAAGTCACAACCTGAGATCGCCTTGAAAAGTACCCTTTCAGAATCAAAAGGAAAGGGCCCCCACACCAAGTCTGTACAATTTCAGATTTTTTTTTATGATTTAAGCTGTCAGAAGTTTGCGAAACATAAAAAATAACTGCACATGTAAGTATTTTATTATCAAAACCTGCGTGAAGGCAGTCGCTAAAAGATTCCTAAAGTGCCCGCATTCCCCATTCCGCAACAAATCCGCATTAATGAATAGACACTATACTAAACCGTTTAAGGAAAGTATTCATTGAATTTTAAAACATGTTTCCCCTGTACCTGCGAAGGGCATGACAAAGATTATATTGGCCGATAACTTTCAAAGTCGTTTGCTTTCCCACCTTAGTAGAGTGGCTTAACAATCGCAGTTTTTATTCTGGTTCGCCAATCACCTGTCTCCATAATACCGTTCAACAATTTAAGAAGAATATATTTTTGTTTTTCAAAATTTTATCGGAGATCGCGTATCATAATTTACTCAAAACCAGCAGATTTTTTTTTTCCTTAAAGGAAAATAAAAAAATGCGAAGTTTATCTTCTCACACTAGAGGAAGGAAAGCTGACGCTTAATTGCATTTGAGTAATGTTATGGACGTCATCATTAGACTGGAGCTCCCCACACGCGCGGGAGAAAAAGGCGTTGAAGTCATCCCTTTGTTTGCGTAACCGGTGCAAAAGAGTTATCTATTATATCATAACAAGAACATTTCTTATGCCTAAACAGAACTTGGTTAGCGCATTCAAAAATTTTCCCGGAATCGAATGGATTTCTCGCAAATTTTCCTTTAAAATACCTGCGCTTAGAGGCAGGAATTAATGCTGATGCCCTCTTTCTGGCAATTTTTAGCTCACTCTTTTGATTGAGATTTTATGGTGAACGCTTGTATCTCCTCCAAAAACTTCTTTCTACTTTATAGGCTCTAAAAGTTCGGTCGTAATCCATTCATCGTCTTCCTTACGCCTTCTAACGATAACTCTTCTTTTTACAGGCTGAAGAAAATTTAAATATGATCAATGCAAGATTACACAAATTTGCCTCCTAAAAATTCTTATCGTGTGGGGGCCTGTATAACGCTTTCGATGCCGTGAGTCGCAATAGGTTTAAATAATCACACACGATATGTCGCGATGAATTCATGATATTTGAGTCGAGGTCGCCCACCAAACATAAGTGACCGGTCGGGCTGAATTCCGATAGTGCGTTTAAAAATTCATCCAGAAATATATTGGCATTGCTAGAAAGATGGCGATATATTGCTATCATGACCACTGCAGACTCTTGGCAGTTATTCTGCAGATTAATATCTTCCGCATGCGACATCACTAACTCAGCCTGAGCTGTGCACCGACTACTTTCCAACTACACACATATTCCTCTTACACTTCCAGACGATCTTCTAAAGGCGAAACGATTGTAACCGGGATCGAAAAATACAGCTATCATGTCCCTAGTAGTATTGATTTTGGTTAGGGGGAAAACATCCATAACTGCGCCCTAAACTTGAACAATTAACACAAATTGATTCCCGTACTTTCGGGTACTTCTAATACTGACGTGAAAAAAGTACATTAAATGAAAACTTTGACGTTTTTTTTTAAATATTTTAAGTACTACTGAATTCAAAAAATGAGAAAAATCCCATTCCTTCAACCTAAACGACTCCGTTCAAATCTGCGGCACGGCTTATCCGCAGCACAGGTGACGTCTCGATCTTCTTCGTAAAAGTTTTTCCGTTTTTCATCCACGAGAACTTATACTTCCTTCGCTTTGCCTGCTCTGTGACCATTCAGAAAGCTGTCTGTTTTGCCTCGTGACGTTTTCATTTGAAGGAGAGCGCTGGTGGTGTCATCAGTTTGTTCAAGAGCACGGAGTTTGCCATGGGTGCGCACCCAGCGATCTTTCAGTTCACAAGTGCTGAACTTAACCAAAATAATCGGAATTGATTCTGGCTCAGCTGAAAGACGTTATGCCGCCTGGTTGTCTGCCTTTTCAATATCAAATATTTCAAGCATGACTGCCAAGTCACTTAAACTATTACTCAGATTTTCATTTTCACTTTTTGGCAGCCCGTGTATCTCTAAGTTCGCACTGCGACCATATTGTTCCGTGTTGTTAATTTGCTCCTGGATTGCCAGATTCGTTTCGGCTTCATATTTTACAGTTGCACTTAATTCTCCAGGTTGCTTTTCTGGCTCCGATGTCTTAGTTCCGTTTGCTGTCGCGACCGCTACCACAGCGTTATAGTTAGCCGCTAACCCGTCCACTTTGCTGTTCATCTCCTGCATGCTCGCCCGTAATCCCTCCACTGTAGGTCTCAGTGTCAAGAGCTCAGCTATTTCGCAGGGAGTAAGAGGAAAGTGTATATACTAGTTTTCATTGCCAACAGCTGGTGAAGTGTTTGCCCAAAGGCTTGCATCTGAACTTCCACGGCTGCTGAGCTGTCTTACGGCTTGTAAACCTCGTAGCTTGCTCCACTTTGCGAACCACTTCTATTATCCTGAATACGACATGTCTTGCATCGCCATTTATCATGCTTTGCTTGCTCCATGCCTGTATAGGAGGTTTCGGTAATACCAGCGCAAAACTGGACCAGGTGATAATTGTTCTTACACACAGAGCACAACATAAATTTTTCTTCGCTGGCGATGTCCGAAAGACATGCTACAGACTCCCACACACCAGACATAATGAACAACAATGCAAGTAGAACTGTTCAGTAGGTAACATATAAAACAAAGCTTGTTTTTAGACATGGCTCTAAATGGAATATCACCTGGCAAAAAAATTACAGGGGAGTGAGCTAGGTTGGTCCGAACGCTTCGCCACCGACTACACACTCCACACACTCCAGGCAAGAGAAATTCACGGCGTCACGTCATCATGAGACTACTATACTTTGTCGCTAAAATGACAGTGCGGTTGGAGCGCGGAGCTCACCGTGACAAGTCTGTTGAAAATAGACCAAACTTGTCGAGTACTAGCGAAGAAAAGAGCTGCAGGATGACAAGTATAGGAACAAGATCGGGCCCTGCGCTCGCGAAAAGCAAGCGCGAAGCTCATTCCACTTTTTTTGCATTTTTGTAACAATGAGAACGCGCGTCAGGAACTATAACCTTTTAGTTTCTTGTGTATCTGCCGCGGTTTCCTGTGTCTTCAAATCAAGATTTGATGCCGAAACCCAAAAAGAATGACCGGGACAACCCACGAGAAGACTCGGCAGCGCAGTGGATCCTAATTGAAAGGCTGAAGACTAAAAAAACGACCCGACGGGCACAAAACACAAGACTCATCGACGAGGCAAGTACTCACTTGCAAAATCAAAATTCAAGAATTAACCAGATAACCATCACAGCGGAAAGATTGCGCTCCAATAGCGATCAGCTCTGGAATTTGAGCAAAGGGTTTGATAGACACATACTGGACGGTTCGTTCGAAACCGATTTTTAAGCAGTCGTTCGTTACGAAAATGAAACGACTGCCACCATCAGTGCCCTCCAATGAAATACCTCCTAGACCAGATATCGTCACGGCAAGTCCCTAGGGAACCTAGTCGTCAACCAACCGACACCCCAGGCATCAGACATGCGGAAACTAAGTTACCAAAGTTCCCCATTACGCTATTCAAAGCTGAAATCTCAAAGTGGTCTGTGTTCTGGGAGCAATTCGATGAAACAATTCACAAGAAACCCACACTGTCCACCAGCAAAACGTTCGGCCACTTTCGAATGTACTCGGGGAGAGAACCGGAAGTAGCTGTTGCTGAATTATTAAGGACATAGACTTGCAACAGGGATGCAATAGGGATCCTCAGTTGCCGTTTAGGAAAAAAGAAACGATTGGAGCAGGACTATTGCTCCAGACAGGTTATTTCACCTGTTAAGTCAGCCAACGGACCTTCGGGTCTAAGAACGATGTTCGGCCAGGTGCAAATCATTACACGAAGTCTCCAGAAATTGAGTATAAGTAAGTCAAGGTTTTCATTGATGCTCTGCGATATTTTGATGCGAGCTCCTCCATGCGACATCGCCGTGGACAACCACAGAAACACTCATTTGTCTGCGGCGACTGCCATGCCTGGTGCCAGCAGCCCACCGGGCTGCTGAGAACTAAATTGACTGTTTGATGTTTTATCAATTGAGGTCGAAATACGGGAGAAGAGACAATTTACGCACACAGAAACGAAGTACATAAATGTCACTAGATATGGGGACAATATTACTCGACGTAAATCCGCTAGACCGACCGCATCGGTGCTCTGCAAGACACCCTGACCACATAAAACGAAATGCTGTTTCTGCAACGGAAGAAGCCATGGTACTTCAGAGTGGTCTTCTGCTCTTCCCCTAGACCAGAAGAAACAGTGTTTGGCAAAACAGAAGAGGTGCCTCAGATGCAGTTTCAGTGGCCATCGAACAAGAGACTGCAGACGAAATATTAGTTTTGCCACTTGCGGTAGAAGACACGCTAAGTCAACGTGTTACCCGGCATGAGTAAAAGCAAAAAAAGGCAAATCGAACCCAGAAAGCAGCATCATGGTTTGGACTACATCAAGCCACCGAGATATCAGAGGGTTCAAAGTAGTACTTCTGCAAACCTCTCGGGAGTGGGCTGTCAGCGGTACCTCCTGTAGGTATATTAGAGTGTGATCGGCGGAGGCGGCCAGCAGGCGTTTGTCACCGAGGATCTGTCAAGACTCCTTCAGCTTAAGTGCGTTGGATACACCAAGATGGCAAGTTTGCTCGTGCTTCGACTCAAGAGAGCAAGAAACTTCGTGTAGTGGAGCTTGAACTTAAAAGCCAATTCAACATAGACTTATAGAAGATCCAAGCGATCAAGATCCCGGTGATATGTCTCGATATATCTACTTTAACAACGGATTTAGTCGTCGCAGCTAACATGAAGAAACATGGAAAGTTCATTGACGATCGCCTATTGTGTCCAGGGGTTCCTGCACATAACGGCATCAGTATTTGGATTGGCTCTGACGAAATACGGTGCTTTATGACTGGTGAAGTCACTGGAAGTAAGAGCTGCAGTACGCTTTTTGCATTAAATACCAAGCTGTGTTGGACTTTCTACGGACGGACACCTATCCTGAAGTCGCAAAGAACCCAATCTAGATTAGTCGTCCCCGTCCTGCTGATAGAACAATTTGAAGACGCTCAGCGATCATTCTGGATGTTAGAGAGCCTGGAACCAGAGATTCGGGAGACTGAAAGTCCGAAACCACCTCAGTGATGTGCCCGTTTGAACAGAATATTCGCCGGTCTGGCATACAGTACGAAGCGTTAGTACCGCGGAAGAGCACTATAGGTGTCTTTAAGGACAACAAGCAGGAAACAATGACGAGACTTCAAAAATGTGTAAGTCGACTCTGCAGGATTGACTCCCTAATCCTTCACTATGACGAAGCAATGAAAGAGTAACTGATAGTGGGTAACGCAGAATCGTACCGAAAAATACAGCGGGTGACGAAAGCAGAATATTTTACATAGCACATCCTAAGGTCGTAAGAAAAAACGCGCTGAGGACACGACTTCCAGTCGTTTTCGATGCATCCTCGCATGCAGTTGGGAGCAAGTCTGATTGAATGCTTGGAGAAAGGAGACAACCGTTATCAAGACATTCTTGGAATTTTGCGACGATTTAGGTCGAGCCGCTTCGCAATAACCTGAGACGTCCAAAAGACACGTATTTCTTCAAATATGTGTAACAGAAAAGGACAAAAATGAACTCCTTTTTCTCTGGTTTGAAGAAATACCGCCTTCGACTTTTAAGGATGACGAGGTACAGACGTGGAAGATGACGAAGGTTCTTTCTAATGCTAGTTTTAATCCTTTCTTTTGACGGCTACGATTCTCCAACACCTAAACAATCTGCCTACAAAGAAGAAGAGAGTGGGCGACGTATTTCGTAACTTCTTCCATTGACGACTTGGTTACTTGCACAAATACCGAGGAAGAAGCCATCAAGATATACCATGACTCGAAGTCTGTTATGCAGAACGAAGGAATTACTCTCCGAAAGTTAACGACTAATAGATAAGCATTGAAATATGTTCTACGTCGAGAACAGACAAATCCAGAAAAGGTCACGCCTATCTATGAACAAAGAAGAATGAAGGTTCTGTTAATTCGCTGAGACTCAGAGAAGGATATCTTGAAGTTTGCGTCTCCAACTCTACTAAAGTTCCTAAAGTTGAGTGATGACACTAAGCGATTTGTTTTACAAGCCTCATGTAGGATTTTTGATCCCCTAGGAGGAGTCATGTCGCCCTTCACAATCCGATTAAAGAGACATTTTCACAAGCTATGGGCGAGAGGAATCATGTGGGATAGCGCTCTACCCGAGGATCTGGAGAACGAATGGCAGTAATGGTGCCGTGACCTTCAAAGAAGAATGCACTTGTCATTCCAAGATTTGTATTTGAGGGAGCGCAGTGCAAGAACACCCAAATTCATATTTTCTGCGAAGCAACCTTTAGTTCTTATGAAGCTGCAGCGAACATAACAAAGAATCATAGCCACTTGAACGACCTACGCTTTTATTGACAAAGGCTTGGGTTGTTCCTATCAAAGATCAGAGGTTTCCTCGCCTGAAACGTATGGGAGCCGTCATCGCGTCGAGAGCGCACCGATGTCTTCAGAAGACCATTCCAGATATTTTGTACGAATATGCACTGTGGACGGATGTTCTCATAACACTGACATGGATCAAGACCGAACCCAGCAAGTAGAAGGCATTCGTGACCAACCGAGTTACGGAGATACAATGGAAGACTAGTCCTCCTCGTTGGAGGTACTGTCCGGGGACTGACAATACAGCGGATTCGCTTACTCGTGGCATTGCAGTGTCCCGAATGGTGTCGAAAGATTTATTGTGGTCAGGACCAAAGCGGTCAACTGAACACAAAAACGAATGGTCAGATCCGAGGTTGAATAACAAAGAGGAGACAGACTTGTTGAAAGAAGAGAGAAAAAATGAAAGCCGCTTACAACTCCCTGTAACGCCGAATTAGAGCGCAGCTCTTGAGGAGGAGGAGGCAAGGGCACTGGGGGGGGGGGGCTTAAACTAACCAGGGGGGGGTCACGTGACCTTGGGGGTCACGTGACCCCCAATGCCGATGTCATCACTGACGTCACTGATGACGTCATCAGTGACGATGACGATGCGGGTACCGATGACGTCATTAGTGACGTCACTGATGACTTCACCAGTGATGATGACGATGACGATGCGAATGTCGGTGACGTCATCAGTGACGTCGCTGATGACGTCATCAGTGATGATGACGATGACGATGCGGATGCCGGTGACGACATCAGTGATGTCACTGATGACGTCATCAGTGATGATGACGATGACAATGCGGATGTCGGTAACGTCATCAGTGATGATGACGATGACGATGCGGATGCCGGTGACGTCATCAGTGATGATGACGATGATGATGTGGATGCCGGTGACGTCATCAGTGATGATGACGATGACGATGTGGATGCCGGTGACGTCATCAGTGATGATGACGATGACGATGTGGATGCCGGTGACGTCATTAGTGATGATGACGATGACGATGCGGATGCCGGTGACGTCATCAGTGATGATGACGATGACGATGCGGATGCCGGTGACGTCATCAGTGATGATGACAATGACGATGTGGATGCCGGTGACGTCATCAGTGATGATGACGATGACAATGTGGATGCCGGTGACGTCATCAGTGATGATGACGATGACGATGCGGATGCCGGTGACGTCATCAGTGATGATGACGATGACGATGTGGATGCCGGTGACGTCATCAGTGATGATGACGATGACGATGTGGATGCCGGTGACGTCATCAGTGACGATGACGTCATCGGGGGGTCACGCGACATCGGCGGGGGTCACGTGACCTCGAGGAGGGGCTCACGTGACCTCAGGGGAATCACGTGACCGGGGGGTCACGTGACCTCGGGGGGTCACGTGACCCCCATGAGGTCACGTGACCCCGGTGGGGGGCTCGCGCGGTGCTTTATGGGACATTTCCCATGATGCACCGCGCGGTTACGCCGACGGCGACGCCGACGGCGACGGCGACGGCGACGGCGACGGCGACGCCGCTGAAGCCGGAAACGGGCCCCTAAGAGCTGCGCTCTAAAACAGTTCACGTGATCTTGCAAACACCACCACCTTAACTGCTGTTAGATCTGACGCGATACAGCGAGCTTCATCAGACCTTCACAGGTTTTTTAGCTACCTCCAACTAACTATATTCTCTAACTCCCCGGCCTTTACCGTTTCTGGTATACTATTTTGTACCGCGAAATTCAGAATAGTTATTGTGAAATCGAGAAATGAAAAAGATGCAAAAACCAACATTCAAATATACTCGCACTTTTCAGTGCCGTGACGTCAACGGCGCGTAGGCTTGCCAGTCCAGCAAGCTATCTAAAAAATCGAATATGGCAATCAATCGTTGCGTGCTGGAGCGCGGGTGCTGGAGCGAGCCTCCAAAGCATTCATTTGACACCATTAAGGTGCTTCGAATAAGTTGGGAAGGCATTCTACAGTCCAAAATGTGAACCCCTGCCTTCCACTGACGTCACTTTTTCGTTGTTGTCAAAAGAGGTTCAATAAAAAAAAAAAAACACGGTGAGGACAAAAACTGTAAATTCAATAACTTCGCGAAAAAGCGATATTTTGACCTAATATTTGGGATACTATTTGAGCGATGTTTGCTAATGTGTTTAGCGAAATTTCAATCCCATCATAAACAATAAAAAAATTTGTGGAGTAACTCTTTAAAGGGTTATGACACGAAAAGTAAACAAATAGGTTATTTTTGAAATGTAATCTTCATAGGCCACTTAGTATATATACCAAGTTACGCGATTTTAGAGCCCTGGAAATTGCAATAATCAATTTACGAATTTTTATCACTTTCATCTGGCGACCAGGCAGCACTGCTTAAGCTAGTCACGCCATGCTGTCCATAAAACACGTGATTATGAACGCTCTCTCATTCTAGGCGCCACCATGATCGCCCAAGCCCTCCTCGCCGAGGTTCTCTGCAAAACCACTAACGCAATTCGGCAACCCGAACGCTATTCTCGCTCTCACCCCCGGGCCATTTACCTTCCACCCTGCATGCGCCTGCGAGATAATCCCGGACGATGGTGACCACGGCGAGTTCGTCCGTAACGAACTTGCCGTCGCTGGAGCAGGTCACCAGCGGGTCGCAGTCAAAATGATCAGCTTCCAACATCTCTTGATAGCAATCACTCTCATCGCTGCTGCTATCAATGTCGAGCACTTTGACAAAGCGAGCGATGCCTTAGATGTAATCGTCACGGACCGCATGCTCGAAACGCGGACGGTAAACGAGGAAGGTGGAATTCGGGACGACAGGAGTACAGAGAGTCAAGTCTGTGAGTGCGTGCAAGGGAACGCCGCGCGGGAGGCTGGGTACGTCACAAGCCCCCCAGCCACGGCGGCCTTTTCGAATGGGGCGGATCGGAAGGACCGGCATATAAGTCGATTTATACACAAAACTATCGTGCCATTTTCAAAACAAATTTATGACGATTATTGGAACATACAATGGGTCCTAGCAGTATAGTTGTCTCATATTTTATTTTTATCGTGGCATAACCCCTTTAAGAGTGATGGCCTTGTGTCTTCGAGTTCTGAAGAACTGCCAAAATGGGAAAACCGTCAAGTGAACCACTCAGTGCCAAGAAGATAGCTGGGGCCGAATTATACTGAATCAGCAACGTTCAGAACAGTATTTATCCAGACAAGATAACATGTCTATTGGAGAAATAAAATGCTCCCAAGCAGTCGTCTCCAGCAGAAATGAGTCAATTCTTGGATAGAGACAATGTCCTTCGGGACGGAGTCCGGCTTCAAATGCTGCCAGCATCGGACAAAGTAAAACACCCAATCATAATGCCAAGTGAGCATCACTTCACAACCCTAGTTGTACAGAACGCACACTTCCAGGTTCTTCACGGATAAGCACAAGGCAGGTTGGTGCATGTGGTGGCGAGGGTCTGCCACCGCGGCCAGGGGCCACCACCGACCGCCCATAGACTGCATCCTGGACTTGCCTCCTCGAACTTGCCTCCAGCCAGGTTGATGAGGCAAGCCTGTACATACTGGTTGTAAGGGCCCAGAGTCTATAAAAGGGGGACACGCCCACGGTACGGGGGAGATGGACCGAGGACATGGAGACGTGTAGGATGAACGCCACGGCCATCGTTGTACTTTACTACTAACCAACCATTTCCGTTATACAAATAAAAGTAGTTTCTTGTTTTGGAAACCCTGGCTTTATGTTGTTCCTCCGGGATGGGCATGCAGCAAGGCAAACCTAAGTTAACACAAACGCCGACAAGTATTTTGAATTATAAGTGGAAGAAAATTAGAAAAAAATGTGATATTCACTGCTGTTTATTGAAGAGGCTCCTGTCAAGGCTGACACAACCCCAACGGCTCTACTTCCCCTTGACCGACTGGCGGTTGATGTTGTAGGCGTAGATTTTTCAGGTTTATTGTATGTCAGGGCAGCAAGTGGTAGCGCGGAGTGATACATTGCACTTTTTGCTCGTGTAGTATCTCGTGCTGTTCTCCTTGAACTTGTGGCAGCAATGTCTACAGAAGTTTTTCAACTGGCCTTTCGGCGTTTCACAGTATGGAGAAGATCTCTAACAACGATCTATTCTTACTCTGACAGCGCACTAACGTTTAAGAAGGCATCGAACGATCTATATGCGTTGTTTAGAGTGTTGCAATAAGATTTTACGGCTCTGTTTGCCAACAACCGAATAGCATGGAAATTCATTGTTCTTAGTGCCCCATGGTGGGGAAGCTGGTGGGAGAGTTTTCGCGAAACGTGCTGGGGAGGGCATGTCTAACCTTTGAAAAGTTATTTACTCTTTTTTGACCGACGGTGAAGGGATAGTCAACTTTCGACCTCTCACAATGAACAGCACAGGCACCACGGAGCCCAAACCGATAACACCATGAGATATCCAGCTTGGGAATATATTTACGTTCTTGCCTGACTTAATAAGGAAGACGAAGTACCAATCCAAAAGAACAAAGCTATTCAAGAGGATCAAGTATCGACGACGCTTAACGGACAGCTTCTGGAAAAGGTGGCATCATGAATACTTGCTGCAGCTTCGATCAACGCGCCGTATGAAACAAGCTAATGCGTCGACGCTAAGCGTAGACGATGTCGTTATTGTGCATGATAGCAATCCACCATGGCAATTGTGGCGAATGGGAAGAGTGCTGAAGACTCACAAAGCAACAGATGGCAACATACGGTCCTGTGAGGTAAAGCTGGAAAATGAATTGATTACTGACCACCCAGTTCAACGCCTTCATCCACTTTAAATCAGCACGTGACTCATTTATCGGTTGCGATGGTGTTGAAAATAGACCAGACTGGTCGAAGAAGAGAGCAGCCGCGTAGTAAGCATGCAAACAATATCGGGGCCTGCGCTCGCGGATGGCGAGCGTGGAGCTTTGTTCCCCTTTACCATCTTTTTCGAACGATGAGAACGCGCACCGCGAATGAAAACTTTTCAGATTCCTGTGAAGCTGCCGCTGTTCCCTTGGTTTTCAAATTAACAAGGCAACCACCTTCCTTTCATAGCCCGACCCCTACCCCGCACGTCGGTATGAATGAAAGCGTGGTTACGTGGCAAAAGATAGAACCGTGGCTGTTCCCACGAGCACGTAGCTTCCACCGCACTGTAAGCTGAGTGGTGAGCAGCTTATAAACTACAAGGCAAGGCGCACATTACCAGTGAGATCAACATATTTTAAAACCCGAGAGGATAAGACAGGGCGCATCTCCATCCTTCTTGCCCTATCGACATGCAAGGTCAAACCGTCAGCTTCGATTATCGTGAACAACAAACGACCGGAATAAATAGTAAATCCCAAACGCTTTGTCAAGGCCCCAAAACGTTACGTGCGTATTCTTGGCCTTGTAAAAAAAGGTGCTTTTTTACTAGTCGGAACATACGAGAATCAAGCAGAGCAGCTGCCGCTCGTGATATTCCTCTCTGCTTTTTCCTGGAGAGCTTATTTGGGAATAAGCAAACGAGAAGATAGTGCCATCCTTTTGTTGGGAAAGTACACAATTTAAGGATGCTCGAGCAATCCGTTTTCTCAACTGGTGATACTTCTGCTTAGCAAACATCAAACACCTTTGTGTGACAACGCGCAATAGCTTGATCTTTTCGGGTGTTTGGGAACAATACTACTCAAGAGGAATCACCCGGAATGCGTCAACTAGTGCTCTTGGTGGAATACGATTAGATTGCGTCGTCATCGGAAGTGAAACGTTTCACACGGCAAATGCTTGTAAGAACGAGCTCCCATTGCCCAACTTAACTAACTGATACGAACTATAACTCCTCCACCGTTGAATTAACTGCAAAACTGGTGATTGGACTGCCTTTGAGTCACAACTAAATAAGAAGCTATTCATCATGTTTAACGCTTCAGTTGTGTGCAAGAGCGAAACGACTGTTCAGTATGGTTCACTGTGAGACGAATAAGGTTGCTGCGCTGTAAACAGGAAGATAGAGGTGTGGTACATATACTGTAAGTAAAATGAGCACGAATTATTGCGTAAAGGTATTGAAAAGTAAGTTCAAAGTTAATTCCTTACTTTTAAGAGTAATTGTAACAAAATGTCTTTGATTTTGGACTGTGGCAATTCGTAATGTAATTTAATTACATTTTTGCAGTTTTCAAAAATTTAATAAATACTCTAATTTAATTATTTTTAAAGTAATGTTACCACCCTGCAAGACATATATATATTTTAGCACGCAAAATAAAAGTTTGTTGTCGATCGCGAAAAATAATAGTAATAATAATAATAATAATAGTAATAGTAATAGTAATATCTTGATTAAGAAATGCAGATGCGGCAGAGCTAGTGCCGGACTGGTCAAAGCCAGCTAGGGCTTGTAAGACCAGGTCCACCATTAAGGCAAAACAAATACGGAATACAAATACATAATAATTTAAAAGTCATAATTTATTTGTGATGGAGGAGCATATCCACAGAACAACGCAGGCTCGTCAAAGCCTTCAAGGGCTTGTGTCACAAATCCGAGGTTGCAAAGATATCAAAATAATTATCACAAAAGAAGAAAGAAAAAGGAAAAACATAAAAAAGTGTGCACTTAACGATAATTCGCAATAGTTCAAGTTGAAGCTTAGGCTTCAACTTGAACTAAATCAGGTTATGTCACTTAAAAACATCACAGAATCGTTCATTGAAGAGTTGCACGATGCAGCGTACGTCCAGGTGAATCTTGAGTTTCTCAGTGCATGAGAACATTCACAAAATTAGTCATGAAAACGAAGCAGAACAACAAATATGACGCAGAATTTGGCACAAGGAAAATTGAGTTAATTCACAAATACACCACATTGAGGACGACAGCCTATTTGTGTCAATAATAATAGCCACGAATAAAACGCATTATTTGAATCAATCACCTTTGGATTATACAGAAAATGCGCCAGTCAGGAGACACAAGCCTAGTGACATTACTAGTGGCAACAAAAGGAAATCAATCTAATGGAATCAAATAAGGGTGTTTTAAAACAAAGAATACAAAACGCAAAAAAACAAAAATTGTTTTTATAAATTTTTAGATGGACTCTTTGGGAGACAAAATGCGAATAATAATAATAATTATAATTATGATAATAATAATAATAATGATAATAATAATAATAATAATCAATCAATCAATCAATCAATGTTTTTATTCGTGCCCAGGAACAACCTTGCGGTCTTGGTACAGGTGCACTGTGTTAACTTGTAAGGCAGAACAGGGCATAAAGCAATAGTACGGACAACACACACAACGGACAAGCCCTAGAAAAATACACTTAAAAATTATAAGAAGTAAACACAAAGTCACAACACACGATAAGCTTAAAGGTACTACCGCCACCACCAATTGCTAGAAAGAAAGAAGAAAAAATGCATTCAAAGTGGGGAATTTCGGCGTGAACGCCGCAAGTTAGTGCATACAGTTCAAATTTAAGTGATGGCCTTTAACGTTTTTACAAACTGCAGCGTGTTATTGTTAAATATGTAGAGTGTTTAATGATAATAATAATAATAATAATAATAATATAATCAATCAATCAATGTTTATATAGTCCCCAGGAACAACTTTGCGGTCTTGGTACTGGCACACTGGATTAAAATGAATACATAAAACACACAAATACAAAAGAGCAATGCACTATACAGTAACTGAATATAACAATACACGACATTCACTGAGCTGAATGATAATGAAATACAATTTCTAGGTTTTGTGTGCAGTGAAGAGAAATTTCAGTAATGTAAAAACAAGTTTGAGAGGCACCCAAAGCAAATAATATACGAAGCAGCAGACCCAAGAGTGTCTGTGCTCTCCGCAATCAATCTTAAAGTGAACCACAATCATTATTCTCCCGACGAACAGGTCTTCAATAAAAATAACAAATGCTTTGTAGCACTAGTTAAAGATATCGAGTTTCTCAGAGTACTGGTTATAAAACTCAGTCAGTCTAATAATTGGGCTTAAAAGGCGAAAATTCTTGGAAATATAAAAGGATGACTGATTCCGAGTAGGCACACGTGGAACCCTAAGGCACACTTCAGACATGAGGCTTGATGAATTAATCGAACCATGCAACGTTTTGAACAAAAGCAATAGGTCCGCCTTCTGCTGACGCCGGTGCAGGCTCAGCAAGTCTACACAGTCTTCCATTGCGTCATAAGTTGAACAATGAACATCTTTTATAAGGTAGCGATGTTTAAAGATGAATATAAACTTTTTCTGAACTCGTTCGATTTCCGAAGAGTTGGATTTAGAGATTCCGTTCCACACAACTGAGGCATATTCTAACTGGGGCATGCACGACGAGCGGCACAACGTGAGAAACGCAGAAGGATGCTTGAAGTCCCTCTTTAAGCGAGAGGCAACACCCAGCGTGCGCAGAGACGAGTTAACGAGCCTAGGTACGTACATACGCATACAATAATAATAATAATAATAATAATAATAGTTTATTGTCACAGCAGACATCAGTACACAAGTGACAGGTTCGTCTAAGCCATTATTGGCTTGTACAACTGAACCGGGCAAGTCCAACAGGCGACAAAAGAGAACCATAATCATTTACACACACAAAAAAAGCTTTCAATCAACAACCCCAAAACAAAACAAATCAAAACAACAAAAACAAAGCGAGAAAAAAATTTAAAAAAATCTTGCAAGGATTAGCACTGCGCAATTTAGCTTCCAAAAAATATTTGAACGAAGCCATTTTTTTAACTTTCCCTTGCCAATAATACTGTATATATCTTCAGGAAGAGCATTAAAGACTTCTGAAACATAAGAATGGCGCAGTCTTTTCCCATATCTAGTCACAGATCTCTCTACATTAAAGCGAGGAGAAACACAAAGAAGGCGAGCAGGCTTATGAAGCGTTTTAAAATTGTCATCTCAAAAGTGTCGGAGCACTACTGTTTCCTTAAATAAATGAAGAAATGAAGGCATCTGCATGTCACTAAACAAATTTCTACTGGATAAGAAAGTAGAATTGTTTGCAGCACTACGCAAGGTTCCTTTCAGAATACTATCAACTTTAACCCGCCAGGACGCTGTGCAAAGGGCATGAATCGTAACTCCGTATCTCAAAACGCTGTAAGCAAGTGCATGCACCATCATTTTTTTTACAGTGAAAGGTACAAACACTTTCATATTATACATCATGCCAGCCACTTTTCTTAGATCCCCACATACGTGAGCCATGTGTTTATTCTAAAATATGTCAAATAAAAAAAATGAGTCCCATATATCTAGTTGAGTCTACCCTGGGTACAGGCGCACAAAAGCAGGGTTTACCAGAAGAACTGTGCAGGCAAAAAGGAACATTAAAAAACGGTTTTAAAGGATTTGTAAAACAAATAAGTTGGGTTTTTAGGGGGTTAACCTTTATGCCATTAGAACTATACGAATTCATTAGGTGAACAACATTTGGTTGCAAAATGTTTACAGCTTTAGAAAAGTCTACATGACGTGAAACAAGTAAAGTATCGTCCGCATATGGAAATAATCTACATCCATAAATAACAGATTCCAAGTCACTAACATAAATATAAAAAAAAACAAAGGAGGCAGCAACGATCCCTGAGGAAAACCGGCTTGTAAAAACTGCGATGTACTGTTTACGTTGCTTACAGAGACGACCTGTGATCTTCTGTCCAACAGATTCACTAACAATGAATAATGAAAAGGGCCACGGAAACCGAATTTCCATAGCTTTTAATAAAAGTTCGTGGTTTACCGTATCAAAAGCTTTGCTAACATCCAAGAATAGTGCACAAGAGAACTTTTTACCTTCAAATGCCAAATATATCACATCAGCCATAACTTCCAAAAGTTGCTGTGTGCCACTTCCAGAAACAAAGCCGTACTTCCTGCTGGATAACAGTCAGCACTTCTCAATAAAAATATTCATAACGTACAAATTGTTTTTCTCAAAAATTTGTCCAAGCACGAGTAGAATCGAGATTGGACGGTAATTTTTTCTTTAATATTTTTAGATTGGCCAGCCTTAAATATCCGCTCTACAACGGCAGTCTTCAACTAGTCAGGAATCACGCCCAACTCGATAAAGCTGTTTATTATGAAAATATTGTCATCGTTAACATATTCAAAATTACGCTGAAGACAACCGGCAGTTATGCCATCTATGCCAGGCGACCTGGTAGGTTTAATGCTGAAGAGCGAAGAGCGCAAGTCATCTTCGTTCATTAGAAAGAAAAAATCAGAAGTCTCGTTATTTTCTATCTCAGCCTCAGGCTCAAACATAGTTTGTGGGACACTGGTGGGGTTTACAAAAAAAAAAAAAAAGAAGTTTTGAAACGTTCCTTTATTTCCCTGAAGTTTTCACCGAAATTACGCTTTATCATGTCGTCCACAGTTAGCCTACCATTCGAACCTCGCAAGTCTACGCAGAGCTGCCACGCGCCTCTGCAAACTTTCCCTTAAAATGTTGCCGTTTCGCGGAACGAAGTAATGCTTTAGCTCTGTTCCTCGCTAAACGGAACTCGGAACGTTATTCGTCATCCGTCGGTGCTCGGTGACTCCTTATTTAACCAGACACACTCGGTTCTTCGTTTTTTTATTGTCACAGTAAGTTTGGATAAGTCGTTGAAGGATTTGATAAGCTCTACGAACTTTGCGTGAACACTGAATTCAGAAACTGACTCGCGGAATGACCTCCAGTCAAAGGACGAAATGAGTCGGTCAAGTACATCATTGTCAATGATTAGCATTTTATGTTTATTATCGCTATCTATCCTCGTCTCCGCAATTGTCCCAAACTGACATGCAATAAAAAAGTGATTGGCAAGCTTTTGGGAGATAACTGACGAAATGACGACAGTATTTCGAGCTCTGACACAAATATGGTCAATTGATGACGACACCAATTCATCTACTAAACTTTCTTCTCTCGTAAGAGCACTAATGACGCATTACACGCCTTCATTAGCCAGTACGTTGCGATAATCTCATACCTCAGATCTATCCTGCTTCGCTGTGTCTACGTTGAGATCTCCCACCAAACAAAACTGTCCCCTGTTATTCACCTCTGGCAGCATTTCCTTTAATTCATCCACACAGTCCCTCACACTTTGGGAGGGAGGCCTACAACAGGCCAACAAAAAAACTTTGAAGGAAACACCTTCATTTTTGAGGCCGATAGTTTCCGCGTGAGTAATAAATGAATCGCGCTTAGTGACAGCCACGTGTCTTTCATGAAAACCAAAACCACGAAAACCCCCCGTTTTCGATCGCGAAAACCAGAAGGAGTTGAAGCCCTCCAGTTTGAATTGGTTTCACCAGTCCTCATGATATATTAGTTTCGGTTAGTACAAAAACGTCCGTATTTACCATGACATCATTAGTCAATACTTTAAAGAGGTCCCATTATTTTTTATCCTTCGTGTATTCAACGTATTACCATGAAAAAATGTTGCTTAATATTTAGCTATTTCTTTAGAACACTGAAATTCTAGCATTGTTCAAAAAGAGCCGTTATTTCTCTAGCGTATCCTTCCGACGTCGTCCACAGTGCTCACTCGAATAATTGGAGCGCCTTCCTCCTTTTTTGCGAGAACCTTGCCCCCCTTGACCCAGACAAATTTAAAGTGTACTTTCTTCGCCTTTTTCTGGCCATCCAGAAACGTTCTCTGCTTAGACGTGTAAGGTTTTCATTAAAATAAATCTTTGATAGGTCTCCCGATTGGTTTAGCGTACGCAGCAAACCACGACTACCCATTCACGCTTCCCAGACCCTAAAGATTGAAAACTTTACTAATATAGCTGGCACGACGTCGCGCTTTGACGATAGCCTGTGAATAGCAAGGACGCCAGTTTCCAAGAAACGAGGAAGGTTCAATTTCGCTGCGAGGTCGGCAATGACCGTTTTTTAATATTCGCCCCTGGTGTGTGGAATTCCGTTGACTTCCAAGTTCGTCGAATGACTGCGCTGTTCCATGTAATTTACGTCACTACGAAGTTGCTGAATAATAGACTCTTGGTTTTTCACAGTAACGGCTACCCCCGCTAGTTCGACTTTTCCTTTTTTAACGTTCTCCTCATTTTTAATTGATTTGCTGAGTACCGAGTGATATTTTGTTGTGAGGTCATCTGCTGTCTCTTGGAGTTGTTTTAACTGCCTCCTCAAGATTCTGCACGGCAGGCTTCAGTGTTAACAGTTCGTCAACCTTAGCTGGGAGCGTAAGCAATGTGTGGACACTTGCCTTCATGAAAAATAAAACGTCTAATTTGACCATTACTGCGCTGAACGGGGTCTCCAAAGGGGAGTCGCGCTCAAGATCCTCAGCCACGCTTGCCGACGCAGATGCAGAATCAGCAGAACGGCAAGTGCGGCAACGCCATTTCGCTCTTTTCCCAGCAGCCATTGTGGTGTAGGTGAACTCTGTGATCCCCGCGCAGGACCCCAGGTGATAAGCGCTCTTACACTCCGCACAAACCATGTATTTGCCATCAGGTGAAACATCTTTAAAACAAACGAGACACTCGCCTGTGGCGATCATGATCAATTAAAAAATGACACTTTATATTGGAGGGCCAAAAAAGCAAGAAAGGTGGGGAAGGTATGTGTCCTCTCACCCGTACAAAGTAACTGTCATAAATGTTGGGTCGAAGAAGCCGCTGCCGACTGCAAGGGTGCACGGGCGTTTTTTCCACAGTTTATATTGTGAAGGTAGCGCAGCCAGGGGGTGTCACGAAGCGGCATGTAGGCGACGAGGGAGCTGGTCAGCGGCGCAGCAATGGCGAGGCGACACACGTTGAAATGTAGAGTGGAGGCGAAAGGGACAAGGTAATGACGAGAAGGGAACAGACCTGCCCAGAAGGTGAACGGAACGGAGCACGATCGGAAACAGCTCGATGTTTCATGGCTGGTGAAGAGTAGTTGTCGTTACCTTCCGCCGAACACACCACCGCCGACTATAATAATAAATAATAATAATAATATTAATAATAATAATAATAATAATAATTTATTACTTTTCTTTTCGCAGTACAAAATTAGGGTTCTGCAAAGCCTAGAGGCTTGTGCGACGTGGTCCGGCGGTCGCAAAAGCTAATTTAATTAAACGCTGCTCATTGCGTTGAACAAAAAAAAAAAGAACCGCATAGTTGATTTTTTACGATAAGGAAAAATGGTAATTGAAAAAAAGCAGAGGAGGCTGTCTGTCTTGTCTTCTATGTTTGTCTTCAATGTCCCTCTTTTTTTATCGCAAATTAGGAACCAACACGCTCAACCATCGACAGTTGTTCTTTCTTTTTTTCCTTTAGCTGAGTACAATGCAGACTATTACGTTTGCGAGGTGTAATGGGAAAACAACAGAAAGACAAAATATTTAATGATTGCGGTGCACATTCACTAAATACACAACAAAAGGTTCACTTACTATTCGTACCAGGAAATGAGTCATAGAAGACATAACAATTTGCACAATATACACAATGGTCAACGTACGCGCACAGAAGGATCGAAATAGTTATGGCTAATATTGAAAATAAGCATACAGCAATTGCAAAATATGCACAAGTAAGCAAAATAATTTGCGGTGCAAGCATGAATGTCAGCAGAAAGACGCAGAACAAATTATTTCAACTTTCATTTTGTAAACACCACGTCTTGAACTTGTCTTTAACCGCTTTAAAAGAGCTTAGATCCCCAAGTCTTTCTGATACAATATTGAATGTACAGGAAATATAAAACCCTCTCAGCATTTTCCCGTAGTGTGTGTATTATCTGGGTAAATGATACATTTCTGTCTTTCTGGTGAGTTTTTGAGGCAACGGTTGTTTGAATTCTTTCTTAGAGAAATGAAATGTTGTTATAACAATGTATTGAAGTGATGTATGCGTTTACCATATATTGAATGTCTTAAGTTGAGGCATCAGATTTAAGTTTTGAATTGTTGTACCATACAAAATAGTGTTTACTATCCTAAATATGAACTTGTTTACTCTTTGCGCTCCCGTATTCGACCAGGAGCCGTAAACCAAAATACCATATCTAAGGCCAGACTCTCCTAGAGCACCATAAATATTTTGTTTACAGGAGCACATGCTGCAATATCAATACGGTGTATGTAGGACGAAACAATTCTCAATTTCTTCTTAATGTGATCAACTTGATTTCCCTATGTCATGCGTTCATCAAAATGGAACCGCAGATGGTTTGTGCTGCCTTTATGTTTCATTTTGGTCTTGTTGCTAAATCCGTCTTTAATGCCACATAAGTATAAATAATGATCCAATATGGCTTGCTTGCGTGGATTGCCAAAACATTTTTTTTTTCGAAATTACAAATATAGTGTTTTAAGTAAACCAGTCAAAAACTACATTTATGACATTTTTTAAATATTTCATAAATAATCATTTTCTTGCGTCCAATATATACAGCAAACCAAGAGTGGGACAGAATACTAATATTTAATCAACGTACTTTGCATAGTAAACGTGTGAAACTGTGTGATACGACGTCTGTTTACCCGGTTAACAATCAAGGCTCTAGTTATGAAGCCTTACATGATGCACTATAATGCTACTAATTACCGTATTCCCTGTGAACTGGATATCTAAATAATACACCAAATTGGTTTCCGTTCTTGTACTTAGCATTTACTCGCTACGAGTTTCGTATAATTCATCATCATCATTTATTAAGCCTTACGGACATTACAGAAGGGGTTAAGCGGCCATTGAAATCTGTTATATAAAGACATATAAAAACATTCATCACCCAAAGAACATATAAATAAAAAAATAGACAAAACTATTAGTAGAGTTTCAAGTGGTTACTTAGTTCCGATATGAATGTGGTATCATCTATTTGGGTCACAATACTGTTAGGCCGGTTATTCCAGTCCGCTATTGTTAACGGCAAATAGAACTAAAGAAACGAGGCAGATGAAGCGAAGATCGGGCGTACCTTACACGCGTTATCAATGCGAGAAAATATGCGATTAGGTGGAAATGGCAATGAAGTTCTGATATCACTGTTATGATTGTAGATCTTGTGAAAAGGGGACAGGCGTGATAATGTTCGTCTGGATGGAAGTACATCGAGGTTAGACTTTATTATAAGTGAAGGGATACTGGTGTCTCCTCGGTAGACTGAATATATATGAATCGGACTGCGCGATTTTTAACTACTTCTATGTTTGTTACCAAGGAATGTTGCCATTGAGATCAAATGGATAACGCGTATTTGAGTTGGGACCTCACAAGTGTAGAGTAAGCTAGTTGTTTTACTGATGACGGTGCCAGTTTTAGATTGTGTCGAAGGTAGCAAGAGCGGTTAGCGTAGACAGGGTGCGTGTCAAATGCGATTCACATGCGAGATAGCTAGATAACTAAACGCCGAGATAATTCAGTTTCTTGCTACATACAAAGACGTATTCCCAAGAAGCCCAGTTGTTTTGGCCAACATTCGGTTGCTGTTTCAAAATGTAGCTTCCAGAAAGCCCTTAAACGCACGTTCATACCTTAATCTACTATTCCTTGGCCGGAACCGGGGTATTTCGACCTTAAATTGTTACGCTAGTGCCAGAGTTAGGCTTCACTGTCTGGTTGTTCGGTTGTGGCCTGCCTTCTTGGGCCGTTAATTTCCGAGGGAAAAGCGGTTGTTCGATTTTCAGCCGGTAACTTTGCACCTAAACTGCCCCCCCCCCCCCCCCCCCCAAAAAAAAAAAGAAAGAAAGAAGGAAAGAAAAAGGGGCCAGAGTACGTTTTACTGCTTGTTTTTTGGCTGATACGTCGCATTTTCGGCTCGTGTCTGGCACTTGGGAGATTATAAAATACAAACAAAAGTATTTCGGCTCTCGGAAGCGGCTTGGAGCAAAACGTTCTTACGCCGAAGGTAGGATTTCCAAACTTTGGCCAAGTTAGACATCTTTCCGGCGTCCTGTCTAAGTTAGGCTCAAGTGACTTTTTTTTTGTTTTCCATTTGAAGTATGTTTTACGTTTGTCAAAAGTAATTTCAAAGTGGGCCAGGAAAGCGGGGAGGGATTCGCGAAGAAATCAAGCAGTTCCTGAAACGACACAAGTTCCTGAAACGACCAACTAGCCCACCAGATGATCGTGACACAAGTTTGATGTGTTCGTCTCGGCGGTGACTAATATTAGACTTGCAATTTGCTGGTGAGAGGAAAAAGAAATTGTGATAGAAAACCATGCTACTGGAGACGGCACCGCAGAGCCTCAATTATATAAATCCTGTCTCAGAAAATTTAAATCAGTGCTTTCAGAAATTCCGCAGCCGTCCTTGTCAAAAGAATATTCCACTTATTACTCTAGCTGATAGACTCAACTCTCACATTCTCTCATAAAGACATTAGCCAGTATGATTTAAACTCGGTTCGTTCCGAGCGTATAAAACTATATTTATAGTGGGGTAAAAAAAAATCTGCGAATTAATGATGCCAGACAAACTCTGGCGTGCCCCGTACCAGGAACGCTTAGTCTCGCCGCCAGACATTGACGACAACGCAACGCCCATCAAACAGCAATAAAAACCAGCAATACGCAGGGTGCTCGAACTGCGCAGTTGGAATCCCCGCCAAGGGGCGGCAGTTTCGGTAGCGCGGAACTTCTGCTCAGCCGCTTTATTCATCGTCTGCGGCGACAAGAATGAAGCCGAGCGCTCAACCCTTCGTCCCAGAAGCCCTTCCTGCGCGCGTCAAAGTACGGCTCGGTTCACGGCGTAGCCTTTTGCGCCCGACAAAGAACAAAAGTGGACGCTCCCGAGGCAATCAATAGCGGCGAAAAGAAACCTGCGCTGGGCGAATGCCACATCGATTGCCTCGAGCGAAGCAATCTCGGGTCCTCGCACGCTCGACTGGCCGTTGCTCGCTCCCTGCGTGTTCAGACATCCACCCATAGGCGGGATGCGGGAAAGAGCGCCAAATGCGCATCCTCTACGCTGAAAATGGCCAGCCTCGATCATCTTTTCATTGTTCGTTTTTTGTTTTTTTCGCCAGCGAAGTGACATCTATGTATTGTATTTAAAGCCCGTTTGGTGAAGCACGAAATCAAGCGAGGGTTTCCAGGAATATTGAACTTTTCTAGTGGGTTGACTCGGCAATATTTTTGGCCTTCTACGACTACACACCCGTGTTTCGATCAAAGCATGGAAGTATACTCACGACATCGATTTTGTCAGTCGCCATAAAACTTTACCTTCGCATTGTACCCAAGAACCCAAAAAAATACCCGCATGCCATTTTTTGCTGCGAGCGTCTGAACATTGAATAAGAAGATCGCCATATAACCACAATAATAATCTGTCTCTCTATTCCATTGAGGGCTGCGAAACTGTACGTACCTTTCAGTGAGCATGCCAAATATTAAACTGAATGTGACACTTTAGATTTGTTTCCTAATTATTGTTTTCTCTTTAAAGAAGATATATTGACGAAGCTACGTCCGTGAAACTGGGTGGTTATCATCGAGATACACTGCAGGTAGGCACCCAAACCGTCGTATTACATTGTATTTGCACGTTTACTGGATTACCCTTTACGTTGCCATCAGATAGGTTCTGTGTATCCGGTAGATAAATTGGGCTGCTTGATGAAGGCTCCAGGTCGGAATATGACAGGTTCGTACACATTTAAGCTATATTGTACACTCTAAAAAAAGGGTGTAAAAGGGTGTATTGTTACACCCTCTGACCCATATAATACACCCCAAAACTTCAATTCGACGTACAGCGCCCTACAATCCAATAGACGGCCCCAAATTTTACGAAGGGCTTAATAGCCGTGTGATACAACTTATTAAAATAGCTCATGTACGTATTATTGACTAGACTACAAAAAAAAATAATAATCGGTACTTTTTTGGCCCTACTGCAAAAACTCAGTGTTTCTTTATGTTTTATGTGCTTTATGTTTCTTTATGTTTTGATACGGTACTTTAGCTATTTAGTATGCTATATCGCAACGTTATTAAGCCCCTCGCAAAATTTGGGGCCGCCTGTTCGACTATAGGGCACTGTACGTCGAATTGAAGTTTTGGGTGTATTATATGGGACAAAATGGTATAAGGTGATACCCTTTTTTTTTAGAGTGTAGATGAAGCGCAAGGATGTGACTATAGTGGGTTTTAAATTAACCAGAAAACATGCTTCGAGGTTCATTTAAAAAAAAAAAAAACAGATAAACTTTATCCTCTGAAAGTTTTTCTACATAAAATGTATAGTATCTTTATTTATTCAAAACAATCTATGATGTCCAACCCTCGATTTAGCATTATTAAAAACCTTGATTGATATATTTGCAAAATAACTGCGGAGGCTGTTAACTTAGCACTTTTATGTTTAGATTCACATTTAGAAAAAAAGATTACCCTTGGGAATTCTGTGTTTGTGCGTTCAGTTTTCTTACGTAGTAGAATTACAGCGGCATCTCAAGGTTGATTTATAGTTCATTTAAAGATTACATGATTGAAGAAAGAATAAACATGTAGGACGAAGACGACACAATCTCATCATTCAATTAGCAACGGACATAGAGGAATTCAAAAACGCGAGCAACTGATTAAAGGCGGGAAATTTGCGGAGAGCTAAGAGAGAAAAAAGGATAGGCACAAAAATATAAAATGCAGTCTTATCGTCTCTCTCTTCCTCGCTCTCGTCTTAGTTACTTTCCCTTTCCTCGATTTTTCCGTATTTTGATCAGTTGCACGCTTTTGGAATTCCTATATGTCCGTTGCTAATTGAAAGATGTGGTGGTGTCGTCTTCGTCCCACACGTTTATTCTTTTTTTTTTTTTTATTCTGGACCCGCACAAAGAGACTCTTTGTTAATTAAAGCTAACACTGACGTCCCGTAATGGCGAATTGCGAGGCCTCCGCCGTGCGGCGTTTTTCTGGCGACGTGAGCAAGGCTTATAATTCAGGGGACAAAATTTGCGTCGACTCCCCGGGGCAAATGCATAAAAGGGGGAAAACAACGAATGAAAAATATGATACGAAAAGAAGTGTGCATGCAGAAACTATCAAAACATTTAGAGATTAAATATACAAACACGAACATGTTCACTATAAAGCCTAAATGTGATTCCACGAAGTAGCATCCGATTTCTGGGTAGTCAACCATGTTTTGGGGAAGACCGTTCCAATCAATGATAGTACGTCTGAAAAGGAGCTCCGAAAAAAAAAGAGTTCTTGTCTTTCGCTCCTTACATGGATGTAATGGGTTGTATTATGTTGGCTGCGCTACATGATGACTGGACGCGCGCTCTGTATAAAAATTACTAAAAATTACAGGCCCACACTTAAGACTGCTTACGTGTAGGAATGCGAAAGGATTCGTGGACGGCAGCGCATTATTACAAGCAGCGCGCGCGTGGCCGAGGGGTTCAGGTGGCCGAGGGGCCACCTGAACCCCTCGGCCACGCGCGCGCATCTTCTCCCTTTTACCGTTAAGCGGGCTGCAGCGCCAGGAAGAGGGCTTCTCTGTGGCGTGGCGTTCCTTGGAGCTGTGGCGCGTCACAGTCAATGGGAATTTTACTGCCGTTTGGCGCACAGAATCTAGGTGTCGCTTTTCGCGGTCCCAGGCAACGCCTCTTTCGCTCCATGGGACAGTTAATGCTTTGGCATTAACAAAGATTACATCGAAAATGTATGATATTCAGAGGATGGGGAGGTATGGAGAGATATGGAGAGAAAAAGGCATATGGAAATAAATGAAAGGTAAGGTCAGATGCTGAACAGATTATCTGATTCAGTATTGTTGATGAGATTGATTTGAATCGGGTCCCAGGTGGCAGATGCGTATTCAAGTTTCGGACGAATAAGGGATCAGTAAGCAAGATCGTTCAAATGAGGCGGGGCCAGTGCCAAGTTGCGCCTCACAAAATCTAATAACTATTAAGACAGAAGATTGGTATGCCTCGTATGAGTGACTAAGGAAAGATCAGGTGAAAGGTGCACTCCGTCATACTAATGTTTATTTTAAAAAACGGCGTCAAGTGAATAGGAAAAAAATAGTTATCTTATTTCTACAGTTAATGTTAGTATGCATATATTGTGTTTTCGCCGCATTCGCCGGAGTTTGTATTAGATATTGCGTTGCTTTCGCGTTCTTTGGTTGTAGTATATAATTTTATTTAAAATTGGTTCATTTTGGATCTGATGACATGCCGTTCTGGAATTTCTTGGGGCTTCCCATAGAGTGCTCTAACCCGAGTGCCCGACGCCTAACGCGAGAGCCGATCGCCGAACGGCGGCGACCGGCGTTTGGTGTTGGGTTGTGAACGGTTCGTAGCAGACTTGTACACATTACTGAAAAATAGTGAGGAATTACATTTACAATCACTCAAAGATAAATTGTAATTAATTACTATTACAATTACCCTCCAATAAAAGTAAGTGACCGTTACTCCAAAAAGTAGTTCGTTACTTTCATGGCGTTACTTTCAACATTATTGTCCTCAAGTAAGACACAGCGGGTAGAGGGTTATTCAAGTTCTTACTGCTGCGACCTGTTCCATTTATTGACCTTGAGTATTTGAGTGCTTTATTATCTGCATTAAGCTTCTTCAGCGAAGCAATTTGAGTACTATTTACCTCGAAGATAGAGCAAAGCTTCGTCCTTGTAGCCGTGGACATCTTACTGTATCGGCATATATTGGCAGACAATAGCAAAGCATAGTTGGTACCAGCAAGGTGAAAATTATATCATAAATAAGGTTAGGTTCGATATTCTTCTTCGTCTGGTTCTGAACATGTCGAGCCTCGGTTGAGGAGGGAAACGCTTTCAATATATATATATATATATATAGTTTCCTCTCTTTCTCTCTCTCCATATATATATATATATATATGGGGGAAATCCCCCCTGTAAACCGTCCCATCCAGGCCGTCGCGCCATCCTTATCTTAATAAAGTGTAACAACAACAATATATATATGGGGTGCTTTTTTAAGCTTAAGAGAATTTTTAAAAACAAACCATGAAAGCTAGGTTAATGCGGTCTGCGCAGGTGAGTTATACGGCCAGGGGACATAGTATAGGGGGCTAATCGTAACGATCAGTCGGCTAATTAGATAAAATTTGCTAATTAAATTTTTAAGTAATAAAAATAGACATGTAGCTCCAATTAGAAACTTGCTCACCGTCATCGAAAACCGCTAAATCAGCAATTTTCAGAAAGACTTTGAACGCGTGAGAAGCGTAGTAGTGCACTAAAATTACCGCTCGTGGAGCAGGTACAAGGCTGGGGCTAGATAAGAGAGGGAAAAATTGCAAGGACGCCATACCGCAACCACTAGCTTTGTGCGTGCTCCACGAGTGCTAACTTTAGTGCACTATTACGCTTCTCACATGCTAAAAGTCTTTCTGCAAATGACTGATTTAGTGGTTTTCGATGGCAATGAGAAGGTTTCTAATTGGAACCATATGTCTATTTTTATTCATTAAAAAGTTCATTAACGAATTTTATCTAATTAGCTGATTGATCGTTACGACTAGCCTCCTTTATTATGTCCTCCTGGCCGTGCAACTCACCTGCGCAGACCAAATTAATCTAGGTTTTATGGATTTAAAAAAAACAAATTCTGTTAAGCTTAAAAAAAAAAACCTGTATACAAGTAATATAAAAAAGAAACACCAGGACATTCATTACAGCAATTAATTAGAACGTCGGTTAAAACAAGGAAATGTAAACGCACGTTTGCCGTGTGTACCTTTCTTGATGTTGTTCAAAAACGCACGGAGCACGGACCGATTGCAGTTTACTCCGGTGTTCTTCACGGGCAGAGAACTAAGCCACGAGCGGCGAAGGGCAGAGAACTAAGCCACGCTATGGCCCCACTCATGAGTTTCACACTCTCCTCAAGCCCAAAATCTCAAGTCTACGTCAGCCACCATTATGTTTTATTTGTAAAAAATTCTGCTTCAGATAAGATGCGTCCTCCTAAAAAACAAGCAGCAAAAAAAAAAAACAGAAAAAAAAAAAGGACGAAAAATATTATTGTTGAAGTGCTCGCAGAAAGCTGACTCACAAAAAGGTTGACTGAGGTGCAGATAACCTGGCTGGACTTCACAAACAAAGTGGGTCAACCTTAGAAATTGGACTATAAAAAAGTAAGTAGCTTTTAAAACAGGGTCAAATAATGTGAAAGAAGCAGAAAAAGACACATCTTGTTTTGCAAGAGACGATGATAAGTGTGCAGCAAGGAACGAGGATGATTGTGGCAATAACAGCTTCACATATATTGCACCTTTTAAGTGGGTTTTAGTGTAGACGGAGCGTTGTCTCGTGTTGTGAAGTTATGAAAATAGTCGTAGTCACTATAACCGAGAAGGACATTGTTAATTCATGTGTGTACACTTACCGCCTCGAGCTCCCCGAAGAGGCACACAATCACTTGGTGTTCTCCTCTCCCCATCTTCGATCGCAAAGAAACGACAAAGGGTCTGAAAAAAGCGGATATAGCTTCTCCCCACTTCTTTCTTCTTTTTTTTTTTCTTGTAGTGTTAGGGTTTAAATAAATTAATTCAGGGGCTTGGTGTTGTAAAGAAAGGCCGGGGGGAACTAAAGAGTGCCAAACCTCCCTTTGCACTGGTCAATGCGCTGGACTTCACCAAAACAAAACAACCCTTTTTATAGAACGGCGGTGGGGGGGGGGGGGGGGGGGGGGGGTTCGTGAAAAAAATGTACCGGATTTCAAGGAATCCGTTACGCAAATATGTAAGGGAATTACTTTAGAATTACCCGAGAAATTGTTTAATTATTTCGTTACTAAATTACTGATAAATGTAGGGGATTACAAGTAATTTCGTCACTTGTAACGGATTACGTACAACTCTGATTCGTAGTTACCATTGAGTTACTATAATAAGCGCTAGACGTTCAGCTGACACTAATGTCTACACGACTTCCTGGACGCAAACGGAAACAAACAGCAATCAGTCAACTTTAGCCGTTCTTCCGTGCAATCCTATGGTAAATTCGGGTGTACTTGTACACATTATTGGCTTGTACATGAATTTGCCAGAAATTGTCTTTCTAGACAAGCTGTGTTTTGTGCTTGCATATTTAATTCAAGCGCATTCATTCTTATTTTGACTGTCATGTTCTTTTCTCGCATACGAGAAATATTTAAGCAATTGCTAACTTATTAATACGTCTGACACTGGTGGGCTGAGAAGGGAGGCGAGGTGTCCGATTTCTATACATAGCTTAAATATTGTGTCAATATGGGCGCACTTTTAACTCTATATTTCTGTATTGAAAATGCAGTATATCTTAAAAACAAAAATAGCAAGTTCCTCCAGGTGTGGACATAAAGGGCGAGAATGTAACTGACAGGTCTAAGACTAAATGAATAGCTGAGGAACCCTATGTTGTTACAAAAACATAGGGCTATGCAATTGACCAGTTAACATACCGACTATTCTATCATTTTTTTATTCACAGTCACGATTTTCATCTGTTTATATCATGAGTTTCGATTGAGGACGAATCGGGTAAACCAAAAGACAGCAGAGTAATGCTAAATGTTTTGAGGCCTACGAAAGAGAGTGTTAGAGCAGAAAAGCCTGATGAGTGTGTATAATAGCCTTTTCTTCATTGCGTTTTGCACAATTTGAACGCTGTGGCAAGAGGCATGAGATAAATCTTGTCTTTAAAAATTACTTTACCCAGGCAGCACACCAATGTTGGCCCAAGGATGGCACAGTGTTGAAGAAACTGGATTCCACTATTGTACCCAGTATTGGAGGGCAACCCGCTCCAACGTTGGCCAATCCAAGCTCCAATATTGGCGTATTGTTTGCCCATAATTTCTTTCATTGACATTCAAGTTATTGAGGTCACATACTTTCCACTCTTTCACCAAATCTTGGAATCTATTATAATGCTATGTTCTCTAATATTGAAATCCGGCAAAATGACACATTTTCGAATATTGCAAACAAGTAATATACCATTCGTTTCAATATTGCCATACAATAACATACCCTCTTGTCCAATATTGGTATGCATTGTCATACCGTCTTATCCAATATTTTATATCATAAGTATGCTAAGATTTCCAAAATTACCCACCAATAATCTACCACCTTTTCAATTTTTTTTTTGAAAAGCCAATATACCGTGATTTTTAATATTGGTAGGGAATAATCTACCATGTTGTCCATTATTGGTAGCCAAAATCGTTTGATGTTTAAGTATTGTATGGTTTCCAATATTGGAAACCAATATTTCATTATATCCTTTCTAATACATGACACACCAATATGTTTTCAAGTATTATGTTAGCAGGCAATAACAGGTTTTCCTACGTTTCCATTCAATACTCTTGGCTTCCAAGTTTCTTAACTTAGTAATAGTGAGTTATTTGCATAGAAATGTTTTACTGGTGAATACAGAGAAGCATAAAATGATGTTCAAGCACGCTTCCAGCATTGAGAAAAACAAAAGGCCGGTGTACACACGCAGCTAATATAACGCAAAGTCAGCACTACTTGTGTATTGCACTGTGTGTGTAAGCAAGAAAAGACAGTGTCGCATGCACCAGAGCACTGATAGAGCGCAAAGTGCGTATGTCACCAAGTTAGTGCTGCAGTAAATGGGTAAACAGGACTTAAAAAGAGAGGTCTTTTCAAGAATAAGTCATTCCGCAAATTACACATTAAAATCACCTGGCAGATTATTGTTATTAGGTCAGTTTTAAGTTGAATATTCAGCCATGAAGTACAAAACTGCAGGAACTTTAGCTGGATCGGCATATCGCTGTCAGTAGCTGGTACACTGCCGGCTTTTTGCGTGGTGGCTGCATATTTTGTGCTGGCCACAGTTCGTCCGCTGCCTGCAGCTGCTGGCTGACCAGCAGCCTCTCCGTGGATGCTTTTTGCCATCTCCGCCTCGGTGATGACCTCACCCGTGCGCCCGCGAGTGACTGATGGAAGAAGACGAATTGTGTAGGGTACTACATGCTGCCCTTGTCAGAATCTAAACGAATGAAATGTGGCAATAACTTCTTAGAGAAAGGAACGTTAGCTCCACCATTTAAAACACAAGTTACAAACTTTGGGTTTTTACTGATTTTACTAGTGCATGAATCAGTACGGCTACAATAAAACATCTTATGCCAACTCTTATTTACGTTTTCAAAGCTATGGAATTATGAATTTTCAGAAATTATTTAAATCGAAAAGGTGATGCGTAGTAAAAACAAGCACACCAAATGCATAGACGCGTGTTGGGATTCCATTGACAGTAAAAAAATGAAAGACTTTCACTATTCACTGTAACGCCGAATTAGAGCACAGCTCTTGAGGAGGAGGAGGGGAGGGTGCGGAGATGAGGGTATGCCCCTCCTCCTCCTGTTCTTCTCCTCTCCTTCTTCTTCTCCCCTTCTCCACCTCCCCGTCATTCTCCCTCAACCCCTACTCCCTCCACCCTCTGCCTCCTCTCATTCTAGTCCCCTCCCCTTTTCCTCCCTTTGTCCTCCCTTCCTCTTCCCCCTTCCTCCCTCCCCCTCTCTTTCTCCTCTCTCGTGACGGCACTCAAGACCCTCCTGACGTCACACGTGACGTCACGTGTGATGTCAATATTGGAAATGTCCAATAATGCAACGCGCGGTTACTCCGACGCCGACGGCGACGGCGACTGCGACGCTGCTAAAGCCGGAAACGGGCACCTAAGAGCTGCGCTCTAAAATGAAATTCTCCAATGAGCGTACCACTGCAACTGCAAAACAAATTAAAGATGAAGTACAATATTTTCAGAATTATCAATGCACAATGGAGCACCTTTTTCTGAAGAGAAAACCACCAGCTTCTCTACAAAAAGCAATCGGCTGTTCAAATTATGGAATATATAAACTGCAAACTGTCAACAAAAATGCATAAGACATCAGATAAAATTTCACCTTATTGCGATAATAGGCATCTTGTGGTAAACATTTAATGACTGAAAAGTAGAAAACGGCAGAACGCGTATCAGTAAATACATTACTAATTGCAACCTTGCCTATTGCTGTTTCATTGAAGGGACGCTTCCCCTTATAGGCCACATCAGGCAGTACTGCCTCTGAAGCTCAATGCTCATCACTCCTGCCATGACCGTCCCATCACCTTCGGGAGGGTGTTTCCTCCAAGCTCATCAAGCTCCTTTGTCTGCGGAGCATAAGAAAAACTTGTTTGCTTTAAACAATACAAAGGCGACAGAAATTGGATATAAAATATTACCCATCACTGCAAGATATTTTGAAAATTCCTATGCACCTATTTTTTTTTTCATTTAAAAGTGAACGTAGCGAACGTCAGAGGGCAATTATATAAATTTTTTTTCAGTTGACCAATCAACTTCCAAACGGAGCTATTCTTCTAAGTAATAACATTGCCGTTTGTAGTGAAGAAGTATGTCTCAAGTATAATGAGTCATTAGTTTCAAAATATGAGTTGAGCGATTGTGGATCTGTACAAAAGCATGCCTCAGGCCAAACAAATTAATTCTGTTCACTGCAAATATGCATTTCACAAGCCTGAAATATTTAGGGCTATTTCTCGAAATCATTTTCAATCATTTGCAAAAATAAAAAAAATTTGACGTTAGGGGTGTCAATAACTTAAAGAGCAGCTGTCCCAGTTAACATCAAAATTATAAAAAAAACGAAGGTAGTATGTGTATAGTTTTATGTATTGCTTATTATATGCTAATGTTTAAAACGTTTCTTACATTTTGGCATGACTTGCAAATTAAATGGCCCGCTTCGTGAAATAGAATGAATCAATTCCAACTTCTAATTAAGAGCGAGTTTTTGTGGTATTAAATAATAAGTATCAAGCCCTCCTAAGAAAGCTGGTTGTCACGGGTTCAATCTGAAGGAGGATGTGGGGAAAAGAAAAAAAAAATGAAAATAAAATGTTATCGGGTTTTTGTGACGGCCAAGAGAGGAAGAAGGAGAGGCGGAAGAGAACATGAGCGGTGTAGACCGGCGCAGTCTTCGGAGACAAGGATTCGGCTTTGGCGACTTCCCGTCGCGAGCGCATCAGCGACTGTCCCCGCTACGGTACCGCTGGGACACTCATTAGGGAGTTTTCGTAGACCGCGCTGCCCCCTCCGCTAAGCGTTCTGCAACGAAGAAGTCGCTACTGCGCCTGCGCGCCGATAGCCTTGACTGTGGAGTTCCCGCTCTTGTAGCGGGTTGCGGAGGGCCTTGCGGGACGACGAAAACGATCTACGAAAACTCCCTATTGGCCTCCAGGACGTCAGCCGGTGCCGCTGTCCCGCTTGGAGTGAACGAGGGAAGACGTTAGGGATAGGATTGATTTCAGGTAGAGCTGGACTCTCGGGACATCATTACCTTGAAGTTCGCCCCTTGACTTAATTTTGTTCTTCTTACAATCATAGTCGTTTTCTTATTGCGTTTGTTGCAGTTGTAAGTATTTATTTACCATCCACGTCTTTTCTGACGTTCACTGATTTTGTGTGCCGTTTCGGAGGATCGCTACACTGGTTAATTTGTGGATTGTATATACATGACCTTTAATTTTAGTTCCAATGCGTTTTAACAATAAAATGTGACCGGTACATGAATAGCGTTCCTACACTGCAGTTGTGTTGAGGCCTGGAAGACATTAGATGAGGAAAGAAAACCATGACGCTCAGTGTACTCATAAGCTTAACTGGCTATTAACTTTACTTTCATGTATAAAGTGCTTTATTCACGACAGTCCCAATTAGTGCACAAATACAAAGATTTTAGACAAACGCAACAGACCGCGAGGTGCCCATTGATCAGGTATTATGGTGCTGTTGCCCAAAAGACCTTTTTCGAAAGTCTGTGCCATCGCCTGTCCGCCATTGCTTAGTCACACACTTTGATCATGTATTGGACACAAGGGTTCCGTCAGCGCTGGGTGTGAACTTGGCTCAGCTTGTATCAAAAACGAGCCGGCCTACTAATCGGGATGGGTTATCCTATGATCTAATGTCCGCCGATTGCTCTACACATGCAGGGAAAGAAAGCATTTACCCCACATCCCATTTTTAAGAAATCAGTTTGAATTAAAGCCACACACTGTAGTTGAGGCAGTCTAACTTGAAAGAGGCCTTGGAGATTTGGAGTCACATTACTATTATCACTGATGTCTCATCGGTGATAATAGGCCAAATATACAGTGCCGCACTGTAAATTTGGCCTCTTAATTATTTATTTACTCATTTATTCAAAATACATCAAAGAGTTGTCGGCATTACTGAGGGGGGACTATACAGTCTGATAGACATAAATAGGGAATGGCAGTGAGCACGCCCGACTTCATACAAACAATAATACACAACTTCGCGCCTCAAAATCAACCAAAAATTTCCACAGCTGGGTACCATAAAGCAGGCAGTGACACAAAAAATAATTATACACACAAGCTTACCATCTCGAGTAATGCAAAATATAGCTACAGTGCCCAGTTCACAAGGAAAGAACATGGTTACACATTATTAATTAGCTAAAATATGTTTGGTTAACCCAGAACGAAAAACTGTTGTATCGGAAACTGACACAACGGCCTCGGGAAGATCATTCCAGAGCTTGATGGCACGTGGCAGGGAAGAATTGTTAGCAGTGATAGAGTGCAGGCGAGCTGGTAATTAATCGACATCTTGTAAACCCTGAGATGGGGTGTTCGTCCGTTTTTTTTTATCGTTCCCCATCTCAGGGTTTACAAGATGTCGAAGAATTGTTGAATGATAATGATCTCACAAAGTTTCGTTTAAAATTCTTAGTGTTGAAGTCACGTGATTCCTTGTTCAGGGGTTCCGGATTCAAGAACCAAGTCCCATCGCGGCTGCGGCGTAATCGGTAAACTGATTGTAGGCGAGAAATGTTACGTCGAGTTTCCGGTAGACAGAATAATTTTTGCTTTAGTACTGACACGCTGTCGAAACGCGAATAAAATAAAGAAATAAAGCGGGCAGCTCGGTTTTGAATGGATCCGATTTTATTAATATTGCAGGTTTGGGGAAAAGCCCAGATAGCGGAGGCGTACTCTAATTTCGGGAGAACATAGGTTTTATAGGATAATTAGCGGAGGTGAGAGGGCGCAGATTTCAGATTGCGTTTCAAGTACCCGAGTGTACGGGATGCTTTAGCTGTTATCGTGTTAACGTGGGAAACCCAAGAAAGATGAGAAGTTAGTTCAAAACCGGGTTACTGAGAAGCAGGAACAGCAATGATGGGTGAATTGTTGAGTGGATATGCCAAGTCTGAATTTACGCGCTTACGGGTGAAGGAAACAAGTTTACATTTTGCTGTGTTAAGGCTCATTTCGCATTATTATCACCAGTTAACTACCCGATCAACATCACCTTGGAGATGTAGGTGGTCGTCAGGGATGTTGACCTTTCTGTACAGTACACAATCGTCAGCAAGAAGACGTACAGAGGATGTTAGTCACTGCAGAAGATCATTAATGTATGTTAGAAATAGAAGAGGGCCAAGGACAGTACATCGCGGGACCCCGGAGGTTACATCGGCAAGCTCTGAGTAAAAATCACCTGGTGTGCTGAACTGCTGTCTTAAGGAGAGAAAGTTTCAGATCTAGGAAAGAGTTAACTCGTGAATGCGGAATGAGGAGAGCTTAGATATTAGACGGCAATGCGGCACGCGGTCAAACACTTTGGAGATTTGGAGCATTTGAGTAAAATAGAAAGATCAGAAACGGAGGGGCCACACGTGTTGTAGTTCTCCACGTATTTCGTCTTTCTCGGTGCAGGTTATATAGAACCAAGGTTATTTAACACCATATTCCACTATGATTAGCATAAGATTACTACCCGTGAAATGTGCAGGATGTCTCCCCTCACTTAGTTGTGAAATGTTTGAAATGTCTAAATTATTTGAGGAAGAAATCCAACCCTCATATACAAGGTGTTTCAGAAAACGCAGGCCAAATCACTCCTGCGAAAACTAAGCATCGCACAGAAAATGGGTGATGCCGTTTTGGTGTCTGCATAAGAGCCTACTTAGAAAAAATATTATCCTTTAAAAATAATGTTTTTTTTTAATTTTTAGAAAGCAACTTTTTATTTGTTCATTTCAAGGCCATAGTTTCAATTGGAAAGTTAATGGGCATCATCAATAACCTCTATATTAACCCTTTTGATTACAAGTATAAAGCATGCCGAGCATTTTACCATGCTTAAAAAAAACAATTTTGACGCGTACTCTGGTTTCGGTTTCTTATCCAAACGCATCTTGGAGGCAGCTACCCTGCCCTCCGACGGCTGAAGCGCCGAGCTAAGGCCAGCCCAAAATTCAAAGCTCAATCTTGCAATGCCATGCTGTTTCGAACAGAGAGGCGTCTCTTATCGCCTGGACACACGCGCGCGCTACACTTCTTTATTTTTTACGAGAAAGGGGAGGGTCATGTCATGACCCTTCCGTTTCCGTGGTCATGTCAGGATGGCGGGCGAGACTATACTTCGCTTCCTTTCACCTTATGTCCGAGCGCGGACGATGTTATGAGCCGAAGGGCCAATCAAAAGCGCAAAAAACGCAACGTCATGACGTACTCTCTGCGCTTGATAGGACCAGCCGGCGGAGGAGCACAGAGAGAAAGACGGCGAATACCGGCTATTCCTATCAACTGCAGAGAGCACGCCATGACGTTGTGCCTCTTTCGCTGTTTGATTGGTCCTTCGGCTCATCACATCGGCCGCGCTCGGAACTAAGCTGAAACGAAGTACAGCGAATTGTCTGGCCTTGGTTCCGCGCTACGGCCGTTGGAGGTCAGGACAGTTGCCCCCAAGATGAGCTTGGATAAGAATCCGAAACCAAGAGTACGCGTCAGAATTAAAGGGTTTTTTCAAAACATGGTAGAATGCTCGGCCTGCTTTACACTTGTCTAAAAAGGGTTGATAAAGGGGTTATTGATGATGCCCAATAAGTTTCTAATTGTAACTATGGCCTTAAAATGAACAAATAAAAAGTTACTTTCTAAAAAACACAAAAAAAAACTACTTTTTTTTCAAACGTTATTATTGTTCCTAAATAGGCTCTCGGGCAGATACCAACACGGCATCAACCTTTTCCCTGTGAGATGCTTAGTTTTCGCAGGAGCGATTTGGCCTTAGTTCTCTGAAACACCCTGTATAAGCATAGCGTGTTCAACAAAAAAGTGTACCAATAATCGGGTGGTATCTTCCGAAATCTCTATAGACAATATTTTGGGTCAATAAATCTCGGGCAATTATTTATGTACCGAGACTCGTACTGAGAATTAAACAATAATGCCAGTGCTTGTCCTTATGGTCACATAATTGGTTGCTCCGGCCAATAAAAGTAAAACGCTACTCGCACTTAGGAAGCCCTAGCACTGGAGGTGAAACTATTGCAATGGCTCCCAAAGTTCTAGAGGAACAAAATTAACACAATTCAGTTTGGTGGTATCGCCCGCTACATTTAGCGGGCAGTGGTCATGTCACCGGGACCATGTTATATCTGGTCACATGCTGTCACTAAAAATAGTGAAAAGCCGCTAAATTTAGCGTTTTTTTGTGTGTGACGCTTTCTCCTAACGTGATCAGAAAGTGCCCACTATTTTTCTATTATATTCATTGTCAGAAAAACGAAAGTTCGAGATGTGCAGTCTTCGGACATATGAGCTATCATAGCGGAGCGCCAACCGGAGCCGGGAAATTTCCGCACGGTGACACTTCGAGCTTTGTTGTGCCTTGGGATGCTTGGGAGCCTGGCTATTGGAAGCCACACATACCGATATCAAGTGGTGGACGAAAGTGTTTATCCGCATTTACATTTTTGAAATGTGACCTTGCAGCAAGGCCTTTGAAAATCACGCCTTTGTTTGTCAGCATTGTGCGCAAAATACGTTGGTGAGCTCTATGTTGAATATCTTTATTTGAAAATAAATACTTCCTTAAATGTGAAAATATTTTTGTCAAAATTGTTTGTGTTGTTTTCTAGAACCCAGAACGGACAATCATTAGTTCTTATTTATTTCGTCCAATATCAAAGGATGGAAGAAACAAACATAGCTGTGGAAGAAGCCCCAAGTCTAACGCACTTTTCAGTGTAATAAAAATAAGCACACGCTGTCCAGGACCCTTCTAAAGTCTTATGAGCAGTAACGGTTCGCGCCACCACCAAACTTCAGAACTTGGCCCAAGCGTCTCGAGAAAGAGTCGCAGAACGTTTGGCACAAATGTTGCCCCTCTTGTAGCTTGTTCCATTCTTCGCGGATGGCGTCTCAAAGCTCTTCATCGGAAGCGTGGTGCCGCTTAAGCTTCGAAAGGCCCTTTTTAATTACTCCCCAGGCATTTTCTATGATGTCCCTATCTATTTGTGTGCTATGATATCTGTGGAATACACCGATTCCCCATTGTTTTTTTCACAAGCCTGGACGTGCGCACCGCGGGCAGCTGTTTTGCTGCAAGACAAAGAACCCGCTCAGGAAAAGGCCCGTTCAAAAGAAATGGAAGCACGACGTGACTTCATATCTCGCTTTACTTTTCTGAAATCAGCCTTTCATTGATACTGCTCATGGGGCTGATACCCTGGATGGTGATGTCACCCAGACATTGAAAAAAGACGCCCACTCCGTTCAACTTCCTTCCTGCATTTCGGATTGTAGCTGTAAATTAATAGGTACAATTTAGTTAGTAATTGTATAGTGAGATATCCTATATTTAAAAAAAACTTTCACTTTTGTGAATATACAACCACGTGTGGTCGCCTTTTGATATCAAAATATGATTTTAGATCGTGGCATGTGAAATATTACTTTTACGTGTATCATTTCAATTTTACTGTTTTCGAGTCCCTTAGGAGTTCGCAAAAACCCCGCCTTAATCAATACTGTTTTCATTCAACATCGCAAAAGTAATATTTATAACACATCGAAAACTTTCTATGGTTAAGTCTCTTTTATGATAAATAACCTTCGTGCCCCAGAAGATTCTGTTCTAACGATATCTTAAGGGCTGCAGACAGGCCCCCAAACACGTCGTTGCTGACCTCATTCCGTGCAAAAAGTGCACTCATCCGCGAAAACGACCAGCTTCCACTGATCGAGAGTCCATGTTAAATGCTGTCTAGAGAATTCGAAACGAATCCCCTTATGTCTATGTGTCAGTAAAGGTTTCTGACACGCCACACTAGAATGAAGTCTGCTTGTGGGGGCCGCTTTCTTATAGTCTCCTCTCTCACCCGAAGTCTTTGCTTTTGAGGGATTTTTTTTTACGGTGATTGTCCATATATCAACAACCGCCGCTATGATACACTGATCTTCCTCTGCGGTTGCAGAAAATGATCGACGTAGATGTGGTATATAGTTAACGCGTCCTTCACCCCAAAAAGCAGGAACAATCCGTGTGACGGTCTTCGCCGCGCAAACAACTGTCGAAGCAATCTTTCGCCCGCATTTTCCGAATTCTTCCAGAGCCACGGTTCTTTATTGCGTTCCTAGCGTCATAGGCGACATGGGTATAACAATGTGGCGAACAGAATGATAGTGTTCAATGTATACTAGGGGTGTGCGAATATACGAAATTTCAAATACGAATCGAATATTTTCCGTATTCGAAACGTAATCGATTCGAAAATTGCATATTAAGGAAAGACGGCGAATATTCGCACAAACTACGAATATTCGAGCAAGTAACGAATAATCTGCTTGCCACGGATTCCCCTATGAATATGTTTATCAATTGGGAAAGGCTATGATGGAGGCGTTATCGGTCTGCTTTTTTTCTATCTGTCCGATGGCAGCAAGACAGGATCAGTTTCTGTTTTTTTCTTCACCAAGCCCTTTTGTGTGTGGTGCTTTTATAGCAATATGTGTTGTAATTGCGTGTTCTATAAATTGATACAATAAAATAAACCTCGAGAGTGAAATATAAATATAAAATAAATCTCGGGAGTGTTATCTAAAATTATGGTTCGAAAATTTAAAAAAAAAATGAAAAAGCTAGGTGCGAGCAGAACATTGCATTGCCATCGACAACAACTCCTGTCACTCCCGCGCAGTTAGAGTGTACTAGAAGGTACGAGTGTGATGAGCTATATGTTCCGCTCATGCTTTCAGTTGCACCTCAAAATGTAGAAAGCGATCAGGTGGAACCAACGTTACTAAAACACTCAGCTGGGAAACTCCCATAGAGACAGCTTAGAAAAAGTGGCCCCAATTTGTCTCCGAGCACCGAACTAATGACGAACAGAACGCCACCATTTCTCCCGCAGCGGCCTCTCGAAGAACTGCACGTGACTTCTATTTTGGCTTAAGAACACATACAGCGCAGGGGTGCCACCCCCGTCTCCCCGGCGGACGCGCCGCGTTCAACTACTGACGTTAAAATGCACCTAGGTCAGGACGTGCTACCTGAAAGGCCCGCTGAGGCATGGTTGTATGAAAACAATATTAATTGTTCCGCAAAACCTTGCGAACTAAAGATGATAAAAACATCACGCGCCCATCATTTGGTACTAAACTCCAATAAATTCCATACAAAAAGAGTCTTTTCCGTTTGTTTTTACGCAGAAACAGGCTTTCAAAAAGCTCAAGGGGACCACAGTACAGACAAACGATAAAGAGTGGCGCTGTTGTCGCATTTAGCTCGGTCTCGGTGGACGCCAGCGGCCCAGGTTTCGACGGCGAGTTTCCCAACTGAGTGTTTTAGTAACGTTGGGTGGAACCAAGCTACTTCGATCGCAGCGCCGCCTTCACTGCGATCAAGCAACGACACAGGTCAGGGTCATATGAGCAATATAGCCCCTTAGGAGCTATATTCTATTTTTTATGATTTTGACGTCAGAGGTAACGTCAAAGCACCAAGACACGACGACGCCACGACGTCATCGTCGACGCCGTTACGCGACGCCAAGATGCTGTCGTAAGGCCGTCGAGACATCGCGTCGCGTCACGGAGGACGCCGTTTGGCGACATAGAGTCGCCGTTGTAACGCGGTCGTGACGTCGCGTTGAGGACGACGCCATTACGCGACATCAAGCCGCCGTTGTAACGCGGTCATGACATCGCGCACCACATCGAGGACGACGTGACGTTGTCGTCGATGCCGACGTTCACGTTGACGCCCCACGCAACGTCAAACATTGCTATGACGTCATGTTAACGTCGTCCTGACTTCATCGTGAACGTCAACGTCAGGACGAAGCCTTGACGGCGTGTAACCTCGTCGCCTTCGCCGGCATCAACGCCGACGCGCAGCCACGACGAAGTCTTGACGTCGTGTAACGTCGTCGACGATGACGTCGACGTCGTGAAGCTGTCGGGACGTCTTCGTGACGTCGAGTCGCGTCATGTCGACAACGACGTCAACAAACTGACATTACGCATCCTTATGACGTTGCATTGACGAGGACGCCGTTATCTGGACGTCCCGTGACGTTGTCGTCATCATCATCAACGTCAATGTTGACATCGTCGTCGTTGTGAACTCAATATGACGTCAGAACGAAGTATTGATGTCGTGTGAAGGGTTGTTTATACTCCAACGTCGACGAACGCAACGCGCGCCGGCGCAGACCGACGTTCGTCGGCCACTACGTTGCTCCGAGAAGCGCCCGAACGAATGTGTTTACAGTCCAGCGCAGAGCAGCGCTGGTCCAGCGCGTCCCGACGAACTGCCCCACTTTACGCATGCTCGTCTCCGTGGCAACCGCATCGTCTCTACGGGTTGTCTATGGGCGGTAGCTTGCGCAATCTAGCCTAGAGGCAATCGGTCAGTGTGGTTCGTCTTCATGTTGTCATGTCACGCTTCAAAACAACCATTCGGGTAGCGGTTAGCAGTTCAAAAACAAGCAAATGATGGTGATAACGAGTGAAAACCAGCTTTTATTTTCTCCTAAATGCCGCACATATGTAAACGAAAAAAAAAAAAAGCCTGATAACCGTCGAATTTAGCTGCTTGCAGGTTCGCCGGAATCGTGCCAAGCGACTCCGTCGATTTCGCCGGAAAGCTTCAATGAAATCTATGCACTCGATATTCCACAAAACCCTCTTTCTGATAGGTAGCCGGTACGTTATCGTCATAGTAGACTTTCACGCTGACTTATGAAACGGACACCGAAGAGAGCGAACGATGCCTAAATTACGCAATGTACGCCTTCGAAATTGTAACGCACTTTACAAAGCCTATACAAATAACACAGGATTCAGTCCAATTGCCATCGCGTATTGCTAGTATTGTTTACAAGCTGAGACCATTTACAAGCTGGGACAGCCCCATTGAAAATTTCTCGCCGGCTAAATAATTCAGAGGTTTCCGTGACCGCCGTTCCCGTACATTCGACGACACTTTTTCGATCGGGAACGACTGCCGGTGAGAGGGACTGGGATATGATTATAAATAGCACACACATTAGGTCATCCTTACTTCTAATTAACCCTACCTTTGGCGCATCATCGAGCATCCAGCTTTTGCCGGCACCCCAAAACCACGGCCCACCACCACCGGCTCATTAGGCCGATAGGCCTATCGAGACTCGAGGGTAGCGCATCCTCGGAGCGGTCCAGGTCCATGCACACAATCGCACAGTCAAGCGCACGAACGTTTAATACGTACACCAACACGGGAACACGACAGCAACACACTACACACGGCATGAACGACAGGTTCAGATCCCACAAACCAGCATTCGCACACTTTGACCGGCCCCGACGACCCCACGACCCCGCCAACCGGATTCTCGAATGAGGCATTCGCGCTAAGATTCTGGGATAGCCTGCGTCGGCGGCGCCAACGTCCAACGTCCAACGTAGAGCACGTACAAGTCCGTCGCAAGCTAGGACGTCGCGCGTCGAGCTGCTCAGCGCGGCGCCGCGTTCAACTTGACGTTGGAGTATAGACACCCGGTTCGCCGACAGCGTCAGCGAGCGTCAACGAGCGCGTGCGCTCGTTGACGTTACGACGGAATATAAACAGCCATTAACGCACGTTGTGAACGTCAATGACGACGTTGACGTCAAGGCGTCGTCCTGATGTCGCATGGTGTTGTGACGACAAGTGAGGTCGCGGTGACTTTATGTGCGTGACGCCTGACGTCTAGGTTGTATAAACAATATAATTTCAAGGGGAATAATGTTTGCCTGTTTGCTCTCTATTTTTGGTTCCCTGGTGGATTATTATTATTGAGTGCGTGTTTGTTGACGAAATAGTTATTTTTCTTTTATTGTTTTTTGCTGTTTTATTGTTTCTTTCGTTGATTGATATGTGATTGATCCCCCCCCCCCCCTTTAAGTAATGTCCCCGAACGAGGACCTTTAAGGGTAAATAAATGAAATGAAATGAAATATAGTCCGGCGTTCTGTCGTTTCTATGACCTTGACCAGTGTTCCGGTCAAGCTGGGCGTTGGAACGAAACGCGTTTTTCATAAAAAGCGGTAATCCGAACCACTTCGCTCGTAGTGTCCAAGAGGGCGCTACGAGCGATGTGGCTTGGATTAGCCGTTTCTTTCCCACATGTGGAGGCACCAAAATAACACTCCGGTGGTCCCACTCGTCCTTTCTAGTACACTCTACCGCAGTCAAAACTAGGAATGTTGCGAATTTTCTCAGGTTCGAATTCGACTAAGTTCGACCTTTTCGAACTTTCAACATAGTGTTTGACAAACGTTCGACTGATGTTCAACTTTCGTGCGCATGCGCGAAAATTAAAAAAAAAAAAAAAGGAGAAAGAAAACTAGTTGACTCGCCTGCCGGAGGAAAAGTGCAATATTTGTTGGGTTTATTGGCATCACTGGTTCACATTAATAGCTAATGAAAGCGTTAAAACGCATATTTTCGCTTTTCTATGGTGTAAACATTAGTAGCCGTTTTATAAAATATAAAATAAACTACTTTCTAAATTTTTTTTTTCTCAAAAATTTCGAATATTTATTAGCAGCCGGGCAACACTGTCCATAAGTCAAACTTCTGCGAACTTTAGTGAAATTTCGCAGGTTTCTCGATTAAAGGGTCTTTCTACTGACGGAAATGTTGTCACGGGGCGTAGGGAGCGCTTAATTTCTGACACGTTGAACAGTTAATTTTCCTACACGCAGGCACGTACCCCGGAGGGGGGGGGGGGGGGGGGGGGGGGGGGGCATGGGGGCTTTTCGCCTGCCTACACGATAATTTGGTATGAATGCGTTACTAGAAGTATCTTTAGCCTCCTGCAGACCAGTAAATTGCAACTGCATTGATTTATTTTAAAAAGGCAATAAAACCTGCTGTTACCTCTTGTTTGCAATTTTTTATTTCGAGACACATATTCGATATTCGAAGCCCGTTTTTTGTCTTATTCGTATTTGATTCGTATCCGAAAATTTCAATATTCGGACACCCCTAATGTATACACAATATTACATCTTATAGATGGCCTGTCACAGGCAATGTGAAATAATTTGACCAATAGTCTTGGGGTGATTTCAGATAAGATCGACCAAAGGATGGCTAGTCGACATTTTCAAATCAACTGATGTTTTTATATTTTATTGTCTAGTGTCTGGTATGAACGAATCCAAACTTAGTTTTGACTAGAAAAAATACTTGGGGACAGGAAAAATCGTAAGGCATGAGGTGGTGGACAGTTGCATTAACGCGCACTGATGAAGGGGGCCCGTTTGAGAGTGAATAACTAAAGCGATAACATTAGGAGAACTCTAATACGTTTTAGGCGCAAACTGTGGGTACAGCTTGCTTGTAATATAAAGTAATCATATTTATTTAAAATTTATTTATTTTTCTAAAAATTGACAAACATGCCTGCTCGAACGACAAATGGCAAACTTTGGAGGTCTGTATCTCATGAAATAATTTAATCATTATGATATAATTTGCAGATATTATTCTACTAATATATAGCTAATATTTAAAAAATAACTAAGGTATCTGTGTGATACAATAGTTAGGATATATTTAGTCAAACATGGAAAAAAAATAAAACAAAGAAAAATTCCGATGCGAATAAAAAAAAACATTACCCTCGATTTTTTTTAAATTTAGGTAACCTGTTATACTCTATTTCGGCATTCATTTCCATTAAAAACATGTTGCATCATTTTATTGAGAAAGAAGATACAACTCCCCAAAGTAGGGTCCTTTTTCAAAGCCTACACTTAGCAGTGTTTTATACAAGAACTGACTCTGAGTTCCAGTTTCATGAAACCAACACACATCTTTTATATGTTTTTATTCAGATGAGGCCAATGATAACTAAAGAAATCGTTCACACACTTAAAGTAAGGAGAAACTACTGTGTACAAAGAGGTATCATATTACGGACTAGTGATCCAAGAAAAGATCATGCAGCCATCGGCCACTAGGAACTTTGTTTACTTTATTCTCCTGCGACACTATATGCTATTCCCTCTTCCGCTCTACCTTCATCTCTCTCTCTCTCATATATATCCCTGATATATATCCAGAACAAAAACATGTTCAAGCATTCCCTTTCTGCGTGGTAGTGTCCTGTGGCTAGCAAAAATCATTTCCTCGCTAAGCTCACGATTATGGCAAAATAGTTGCCGGAAACCGCAGACGACACTCGTCGCTAGTTCTGGCAAAACGGCCGATACAATCTTTTTTTCGCATTTCCCCGCTCGCTGTCAAGGACAAGGAGGTTCGCTTCAACCAGCAAAACATGGCCGCCGACGCCTGTTTAATAAGCAGTCATGCCTGTCGCCATCTCACTCGCTGGCGTCACGGGCGATAATATCAGGCACAAAGGGGCACACCAACCGGCAGCATTATCCCCAAATACTCGAGCCTCGCGTAAATACATAGAGTGTAAACGCTGTCGCCATGTTATCGTAGTAAGACCGCCCCGCCCCCCCCCCCCCCTCCCCCAACGGGGGACTGCAGTACGCGACGGCGTACTAACACAACGGCGACGATATCGACATCGCGGGCTCCGAATTTTCCCATAGTTCTACTCCACGGGCATTTCTCGAAATGCTTGATATTGTGTACGCCCGCCTGGAAGGATTTCAGGCGCGTAGTTAAGATAAGGCGGTTCTCCGCGGCAAAAGAAAGCAATTTCACAAAAGCTTAAAAGCGGCGGCGACGCGTGTGCGGTGAACGCTTGTAGTTTTGGTGTAGACAGGGTGTGTGTGTTCTCGTTGTTGACACCAGCCGGCGATAAGGCACTGCAGGCGGTAGCTCAGTACAGCAAGGGCTAATCCGAGTGACCATCAACGTAACCCCACCGCCAACCCCTCGCGAACCGGTCGCCGACATGGCTCAGGCTGTGTCATGATCCACGTGGTAGAAGCTCGGGTGCTTTCATATCAGCGCGTGGAGGGACGACAGTGCGATTCCGGAAAGTCTTTTTCGAAGGCCGCTGACCACAATTTTTTGTCTGGAGACTTTCCCTCTTTCTTCCTTTGACGTGGATCAAGCTTTGCCGACAGCCTCAGTTGTGACCTTTCTTTTCAAATGTACGTTTGCAGTGAGTGAGCTCCTCAGCCTCGGACTTGTCACTTGTGCACCCAGTAGTTCTTTCACTTGGCAATTATATGCCATCAGTTGGGGTTTAATTTCTATTATTTATGCATACATTATGAAGACGTCCTGGAACTCCGAACGAGTGTTTTGTGCAGATTACTTTTGCAAACACAAAAAGACTATACCAAAGCAGCGGAATTTTCGAAGTGTTGGCGAGTTGGACCTAAACTCGTTGAAGCAAATTCTTCCGCCTGACTGTTCCACCAAAGTGAGTGCGACGAACTACCTGTGCTACCATTGCTTCATGCACATCACTAAGGAGATCTCGATGCGAAGCTCAGAGCAGTGCCCTGACACATTTGTGCCAGCTGAAGAAGCAATTGAAGATCTAAATCGCAGCATACTACCTACAGATGTGTCGCCGCTGAAACAACCAAGCGTCGTAAGAAGTCGGGACA